>NC_088397.1:84653227-84958227 GCF_034236695.1 Oncorhynchus nerka
CAACCAATGTTTCCTCTAATTTTGGGGGGCAAATTTCTGGTCTGCTGTGCGCAAACGAACATTGTGAAAATTCTGTGCAACTTCCAGTGCGATTTTACTGTGACTAAGGTTGTACCCGCTTTAAGTTACAGTTTTAACAGTGGCTAAGTAGGCTACTTTGGCTATTTGATCATAATGTAGGCCTACCAGAGTGGTCTACCATCAAAAACAATGTAGAAAATGCATCCCATAACATTTTAACATGGAAGTAGCTGTTCTATCATTCAGCCTACAGTAGCAGCCAATGTGTGGAGTTCAGACAAGAAGGTGACTGAAAATGTTTTTGTGTTATTTAATGCAAGAAACCACAAATAAAATGAATTATTATTCCCATACCAGTGTTACAGAGAATCAGACAAATTAGGCTACCCTCTGCCTATTGGCTACTTAGCTTACATATACTTGACTCAAAATACAACACTGACCCTTTAAGGCAAAAAAAAGCTCTTTACCTGACTTTCTTTTCAAAGATGTCTAGAAATGTACCTGTTTTGTGCTCTTGTAGGACGCAATCACTCCCCGATTGCTGACTACAAATGATTTATAACTGGGCTAATAACTCACTAACTAGCAAAGAATATGAACAAAATGTGCACATGTGGCTAAATGCAGCTCTTGCTTTCACCACAGCTGTAAAAACAGTCCAGTTCAAAGTAAATGTCTTAGATCCATATATGGCAATGGTCTAATTGCATAGAGGCCTACTGCAGCTCTGATTGGTTATGCCGCACAGGTCTGTGTAGAATACAGGCTAAGTCTTGCACAATAGAATCCTACTCCAATGTGTTCCACCCAGAGCCGGAACTAGAGTTTTATACATGGGATAGCCAGGGGGTGGCCAAGGTTACTTCAGGGGGTCCAATGGCCATGACAGAAAATGCATCCTATGATTGCTGATTAGAAGTAGAAGTGATAATTCATTTAACCCAGAGTTCTTCAAAGTGGCAGATAGTGTGGTCTAAAAGAGTTACTTCACTAAAATTCTTTAATAACATACTATGATCAGTCAGTGTCTCTACCTCGGAATTACAGCTCTCTCTCTCTCTCTCTCTCTCTCTCTCTCTCTCTCTCTCTCACACACACATTCACACACACACACGCGCACACACACACACACACACACACACACAGAGATTTGGGTCACTCTGTTTTCATGAATATATCATCTGGGTCTATAAGTGTTAAACATACAAATCAAATCAAAAATCAAATCAAATGTATTTATATAGCCCTTCTTACATCAGCTGATATCTCAAAGTGCTGTACAAAAACCCAGCCTAAAACCCCAAACAACACACAACGCAGATGCTCGTTGGTGCGCGCGAGCAGTGTGGGTGCAATAATTGAATAACATGGATTTCTACATTTATTTTGCGATGCGCACGACGTGTCCGGTCTGGTCAGCATGTAAGCATCCAATTACCCACATTTTAGTGTAATCTCAATCTTAATTACAAATCCCCATTGTCATGACTGTACCTTAAAATCAACTACCAGCCTAAATGACTAGTTAGATCATAGCTAGCCCTACTCTGCAGTAAGTAACTTAGCTAGCTATCATTTCTTACACCTTTACGATAGCAAACAGGCAATCTGCAAATTGTGGTCATCTTTTGAGTAACATTAACAGATTGATAATAACACTTGTTCATTTTGAGTTAAAGTACAAAAATCTAACTGAGATAATTTATTTCAAATTGCTGAATGTCAACTTTCTGAACACTGACAACCTACTAGTTACCCCACATTAGCTAAACATTCATGTACTGTAACTTACAACACTGCACTGTATATGCGTATATTACTCGCACAGATGCAAACATAAGCAACAAAATACACAGAGAACTGTATCCCTTGGTCAAAATGTTGAAATGTAGTAACTACTTGCTTAAAGTCTTGAAATAACTTAGGTGCTGCAAAGACATGTACTGCTTGTTTGCCATGACAAAACATCTTGAAGCCCAAAACCCAGAGGAATTAGGATGCATTTCAGATATTTCCTGTTTGACAAAAGGGAGCAGTTCAATTGAACCTGCAAGGCAGTATTTACACAGTAGCATTCCAATGGAGTAATAACATCATTGAGACTCTGTTTTTGGTTAACACTTTCATTGAACCAGGTTTTACATAAAGCATTCATAACACCTTTATGAAAGCAGTCATAACAGTTTATGAAGGTTACAGTATCATTCATAACAACGTTCTTAACACATGTTATGACTGGTTTCATGAAGGTGTTATGAATGCCTTATGTACGGATACCCCCTTCAAGTAAAGTATTACCCGTTTCTGCAGCTAGCCTATTGTAGATGCTTCAAAGGTGTGGAGTGTGTGCAAGGAGTCCAGTACTTACAGCACAGCAGTAGACAGGCTGTTTTGAATCCTGCAGTCAAATGTAATAAAGCATTTGAAACCACAATATTCACATTTAAAACCTCCTAGATTTAAAGACCCTGTTTTGGGGACCTGCATGGTTCCGGTACCAGTTCCGACCAGCATTTTTGCTTATAAATCGATCTGTGGACAGCATAGATTGAAATGGCTTGCATTGAGCGGTCACCCTGATTCTCACGGGCACAGCAGGATGTGAAATCTGACACCACTTGAAGCTGGGATGTCGCTACCTCACAGCCACTAATAGAATCCTTACATCGTAGTGCAGCTGGAGAGAGAGGTTTCATCCCTGTAGCACACTCAGAGATCGATTTATAGCCAGCAATTTTACATTTGAAACAAAAATCCTTTCTGTTTGTCATAGACGGACAAGGTTCATTTGAGCTAAAAGGCGAGTTCCTAACGAGTTCAGGGAGACAAGCTAGAGATCTGTGAGGCGTCCACAGAGACAGGGGTAGACGCTTTGCTCAAGAGAGACCATTACATGTTGACCACACCGCTCGCATCATGTACGCGAGAGTTGCAAAATACATTTACACATACATGTTATTCAATCATTGCACCCACACTGCTCGCACGAGTCAATGAGCGCCTGCGTAGCCAGGTGCTAAAATAGAACTTGGTTCTATTAGTGATGCTTGACGCCTTGCAAATCCTTCCTCTCACATCTCCTCATTGATCTTTAGGAGCATATACCCATGTGGGTGATTGAAAGATGAACTGGGGTCCACACTCCAGTCCAGTCCAGTTGGTGATGGTAATGCACCTTAAAGTTGGTTGCGAACCTCCATATAAAGAAGAAGCCTGAAGGAGGAGAGATGACTAGAAACAAAATTGGTTTACCCTTTTATCTGTGGATTAACTGTTGGAGTAGAGGACCTCCATTTCAGGTAAAATAACAACACAATGTTTATATTCCAGGACAAATTAGCTAGCTAAATTGCCATAAATGTTTGCTTTTCGATCTGTCCACAAATTAATATAGTTGGTTCAGAGTTCGTTTTGATATTTCAACCTGCGTGTCCTGATCGCGTTTGGTGTAGGTGGACAAAATCAACATGCGTGCGATGGCGCACTCGGACACTCGGACACATTCGGACGCACTCGGACACTTGGAAGCACTCGGACACTCGGACGCATTTGGACGCACTCGGACACTTGGACGCACTCGGACACTTGGACGCACTCGGACACTCGGACGCATTCGGACACTCGGACGCATTCGGACGCACTCGGACACTTGGACGCACTCGGACACTCGGACGCATTTGGACGCACTCGGACACTTGGACGCACTCGGACACTTGGACGCACTCGGACACTCGGATGCATTCGGACACACTCGGACACTTGGACACACTCGGACACTCGGATGCATTCGGACACTCGGATGCATTCGGACACTCGGACACTTGGACGCATTCGGACACTCAGACACTTGGACGCACTCGGACACTCGGACGCATTCGGACACTTGGATGCATTCGGACACTCGGACACTTGGACGCACTCGGACGCATTCGGACACTCGGATGCATTCGGACACTCGGATACTCGGATGCTCGGACACTCAGACACTCGGACGCACTCGGACGCATTCGGACGCACTCGGACACTTGGACGCACTCGGACACTCGGATGCATTCGGACACACTTGGACACTTGGACGCACTCGGACACTCGGATGCATTCGGACACTTGAATGCATTCGGACACTCGGACACTTGGACGCACTCGGACACTCGGACACTTGGACGCACTCGGACACTTGGATGCATTCGGACACTCGGACGCACTCGGACGCATTCGGACACTCGGATGCATTCGGACACTCGGATACTCGGATGCTCGGATGCTCAGACACTCGGACGCACTCGGACACTCGGACGCATTCGGACACTCGGACGCACTCGGACACTCGGATACTCAGATGCATTCGGACGCACTCGGACACTCGGATGCATTCGGACGCACTCAGACGAATTCGGATACTCGGACACTCGGATACTCGGATGCTCGGATGCTCAGACACTCGGACGCATTCGGACACTCGGATACTCGGATGCTCGGATGTCCAGACACTCGGACGCACTCGGACACTCGGATACTCGGATGCTCGGATGCTCAGACACTTGGACGCATTCGGACACTCGGACACACGAGCTGTGTGTTCAGCATGTTAGAAAATATGCACTAAACATACAAATATGTATTTTACAGTTGGTAAAGGAAGGTGAAATCTTTTAGTCAGTCATTCTATAGTTTGAATATACTATATTTAAATTCAAAATGTCTTTGTTTCAGGTGCATGTAAACAACTGAATAACGTGAGAAAAGGGAAACCCGCACACTGCTCTTGCTAGTAATCACTCTTTATTAAGCTTTACATATCGGCCTCTTGGCCTTTGTCAGAGCTTTTTGTATTATACTATATTAAGAAAGAATATAAGTCATTCCAAGCCTTATTCATACAGTTTTGTTGAATAGGAAATACATATAAAAATATTTGACATTTTTATCATATTTGTACTGTGTACTTGAGTTTGTCTCCTGTGACTACACCTCAGCAATTTATAACTATTTTTACCAGAAAGGTGAGATTTCTGCCTTTCTTGGAGTATGCAACATTACTCGTTATTGTTTATGGCCCTCTCATGGTAAATAAATCCTTTTGGGGATTATTTTGATTACATTTTTAAAATCAAATTTAGTTACATTAAACTGGTTAATGAACAATATATGTTTTTAATTAATTATTCATTAAATGTATTTTGTGTGTATTAGCAAAGCCATATCCAACCACAATAACGTCACATGCCAAACCCCATGAGGCCAAAAGGCATCACATTGCCCTTGTCTTTCAACACGACCCAGTGGAAAGACCACCAGAGAGGGAGAGGTTGCATCAGGACTTTGGTGGTGATGCAGCTCACTCTCAGGGTTAAGTACCTGAGCTACAAACTGCATCAAGCAGATCCCAGACTGGAGCCTCTGCTCCCACAGCTGTGTTCCAGGTGTCTTCACCCGCAGCTCAAACCAGAACTTGGCCTGCCGCTCATAGACCCAGACCAGACTGTGCCAAGTCAGGTTATGGCAGGCCACTGTCTTGCAGCACAGCAGGTCGCTTGAGGTGAGTGGGAGCTATCTTCACCTTTCTTTAACTCAAACACTTTGCAAATACTCTTACTGCTCAAACTGTCGGGATTTGTTTTAAGGTTGGTTCAGATAGGATGGATTTCCACTCCAGATGGTTGGTTCAGGTAGGGTGGATTGCCACTCCAGATGGTTGGTTCAGGTAGGATGGATTTCCACTCCAGATGGTTGGTTCAGGTAGGATGGATTTCCACTCCAGATGGTTGGTTCAGGTAGGGTGGATTGCCACTCCAGATGGTTGGTTCAGGTAGGATGGATTTCCACTCCAGATGGTTGGTTCAGGTAGGGTGGATTGCCACTCCAGATGGTTGGTTCAGGTATGATGGATTGCCACTCCAGATGGTTGGTTCAGGTAGGATGGATTGCCACTCCAGATGGATAGACAGTTTGTGCATTTCATTCTCGTACCTCACTTTTTGGCAAATGAGAATAATTACTTGATATGTTTTACAATTATACCTTTACTTAGATTTAACTTTACTTACATTGACCATCAATTGATCATACATCTATACCATCAGAAGAATTGCGTTATGAAGAACAGCAGTGAAAGTTATCGAAATATTTCATAGTTCATATTGATCAAATACGAGTTCATGAGAGAGATCAATCAGAATCATTCAATGTTATCAATAACTGTCTGATGCCAACTAGGCTAGGTACAGTATGTCTATTCAAGGGAACGGGTACCTGCAAGAGCAGCTATATGTCTCCTTTACCCATTCGTCTGGAGCACCAGGGCTGTTTCAGCACGCGGGTCTGTAGACCCCGGTTCTGTGGCCTACAGTGTCTGGGCGGCCGCTGCTGCAGCCCATACTGCACCAGGACTGTCCGCATGGCCTTTCATTGCCCCCAGGGCCAGAAGAGCCACCAGCAGGTGATGTTGATTGAGTCCTGCTCCTGCCACCACTACAACTGTCCCCATTCACAGCCTACAGGAGAGCCATACCCTGGCTTTAAAGTATAGGACCATGAAGAGTGAAACAGCCCCAACGCCAGAGGTAAGCAGGCCCTGTCTGAAGATACTGGACAACACTCTAAGCAGCGAATCGAAGGGTAGGATTAAATCAAACTTGCACTGCGTGCTTCCTGCACTGTTGAAAAAGCACCATTAATTTTTACCCTGGAAACATTCTTAAATTCTTTGCATTACTTCAAATACATTTGAATGTGTAATAACAATGTTAATTTTTGACCAATGGTTGGGTCCCTTTAATTGAAATTTCTTCAAGATTCTTAGAAAATGTTTGTGAGTGAGTGAGAGAGTGAGTGTGAGAGAGAGAGAGAGAGAGAGAGAGAGAGAGAGAGAGAGAGAGAGAGAGAGAGACTAATTGATGGATGCTGAGGTGGAAGTCTATTGCAGCTGTGTCAGTTTCCTCAAAGTAGACATGGAACTGAAACTACAGTAGGTAGTTACTGTAAGTAAGAATAGGTTACTGTGGATTCCAAATTACCTTTGTCTGCAAGCTTAGCTGTGAGTCATAATTCCTATAAAATGTTATCAATTACAGTTGAACCAAATACATTTAAACTCAGTTTTTCACAATTCCTGACATTCAAACCTAGTAAAAAATCCCCTGTTTTAGGTCAGATAGGATCACCACTTCATTTTAAGAATGTGAAATGTCAGAATAATAGTAGAGATAATGATTTATTTAAGCTTTTATATCTTTCATCACATTCCCAGTTTGTCAGAAGTTGACATACACTCAATTAGTGTTTGGTAGCATTGCCTTTAAATAGTTTAACTTGGGTCAAACGTTTCAGGTAGCCTTCCACAAGCTTCCCACAATAAGTTGGGTGAATTTTGGCCCATTCCTCCTGACAGAGCTGGTGTAACTGAGTCAGGTTTGTAGGCCTCCTTGCTCGCACACGCTTTTTCAGTTCTGCCCACAAATTTTCTATAGGATTGAGGTCAGGGCTTTGTGATGGCAACTCCAATACCTTGACTTCTTTGCCCTTAAGCCATTTGCCAAAACTTTGGATGTATGCTTGGGGTCAGTGTCCATTTGGAAGACCCATTTGCGACCAAGCCTTAACTTCCTGACTGATGTCTTGAGATGTTACTTCAATATATATATCCACATAATTTTCCTTCCTCATGTAGCCATCTATTTTGTGAAGTGCACCAGTCCCTCCTGCGGCAAAGCACCCCCACAACATGATGCTGCGACCCCCGTGCTTCACAGTTGGGATGGTGTTCTTCGGGCTTGCAAGCTCCCCCTTTTTCCTCCAAACATAGCGATGGTCATTATGGCCTAACAGTTCTATTTTTGTTCTATCAGACCAGAAGACATGTCCCCATGTGCAGTTGCCAACCGTAGTCTGGCTTTTGTATGGCGATTTTGGAGCAGTGGCTTCTTCCTTGCTGAGCGGCCTTTCAAGTTATGTCGATATGGGACTCGTTTTACTGTGGATATAGATACTTTTGTACCTGTTTCCTCCAGCATCTTCACAAGGTCCTTTGCTGTTGTTCTGGGATTGATTTGCACTTTTTGCACCAAAGTACGTTCATCTCTAGGAGACAGAACGCGTTTCATACCTGAGTGGTATGATGGCTGCGTGGTCCCATGGTGTTTATACTTGCGTACTATTATTTGTACAGATGAACGTGGTACCTTCAGGCGTTTGGAAATTGCTCCCAAGGATGAACCAGACTTGCGGAGGTCTACAATGTTTTTTCTGAGATCTTGGCTGATTCCTTTTGATTTTCCCGCGATGCCCTGAAAAGAGGCACTGAGTTTGAAGGTAGGCCTTAAAATAGATCCACAGGTACACCTCCAATTGACTCAAATTATGTCAATTAGCCTATCAGAGGCTTCTAAAGCCATGACAATTTTCCAAGCTGTTTAAAGGCACAGTCAACTTAGTGTATGTAAACTTCTGACCCACTGGAATTGTGATACAGTAGATGTCATGCACAAAGTAGATGTCCTAACTGACTTGTCAAAACTAAAGTTGGTTAACAAAGAATTTGCGGAGTGGTTGAAAAACAAGTTTTAAGACTCCAAGTGTTTGTAAACTTCCGACTTCAACTGTATATTATATTTTAAGTAATATTGTTATTATGTTATGATACAATGACCAAAAAGCCGCCTGGATTACTATCTTGTAGATCGGTATTGATAATAACTAAAACATCACCAATAAAATATTGAACGTCTCACATTCAAGCCTTTATAGCCTATTGTTACTTATATCTTGCAGAAATAACTGTACTCTAGCTCTGCTAATTTCCTTCTGGATACAGTATCACATTGCTTCCAGTAAACTATGGAATTAAGGAAGTGCCCACGCAGGAAGTGGGCGCTCAATGAGCAAAATTACATTGAAAATACATATTTTAGAATTAATTTCCAGAATTTTGAATCAGGTTCATTTTAGGTGTGTTATACGGACATTGAAAATATGTAACTTACTGATGTTGAAGATACATATTTTACAGACATTGAAAATAGGTATTTTACAGATGTTGAAAGACGTCCTTTTTTGGTCATTGTTCCTATGGCCATCTTTAAATCATACATACATTCACTTACATTTATACTGAACAAAAAAATAACGCAACATGTAAAGTGTTGGTCCCATGTTTCATGAGGTGAAATAAAAGTTACCAGAAATATTTCAGACGCACAAACAAAAACATTGTCTCAAATTTGGTGCATACAAATTTGTTTACATCCCTGTTAGTGAGCATTTCTCCTTTACCAAGATAATCTATCCACCTGACAGGTGTGGAATATCACAAAGTTGATTAAACAGCATGATCATTACACAGGTGCACCTTGTGCTGGGGACAATAAAAGGCCCCTCTTTTGTCACACAGCACAATGCCACATATGTCTCAAGTTTTGAGGGAGCGTGCAATTGGCATGCTGACTGCAGTAATGTCCACCAGAGCTGTTGCCAGAGAATTTGATGTTAATTTCTGTACCATAAGCTGCCTCCAAAGTCGTTTTAGAGAATTTGACAGTACATCCAACTGGCCTCCCAACCACAGACCACGTGCAACCATGCCAGATCAGGACCTCCACATTCTTCACCTGTGGGATCGTCTGAGACCAGCCACCTGGACAGCTGATGAAACTGAGGAGTATTTCTGTCTGTAATAAAGCCCTTTGGTGGGGGGAAACTTATTCTGATTGGCTGGGCCTGGCTCCCCAGTGGGTGAAATCAAGACCAAATTTGAACCAAATATGGATGTCTATAATTGGTTCAGGCCGGAAGTCTGTGGACTTTGAAATCAATACAAAAAACGACATTTTTGGACGTTAAAATCAAGGCCAGGGCCAACTGACCAAACGCATATGTCTTTTCAACGTCCATTGACTTCTGTACTCACTGGGTGTAATATCTTTGGTTTCACCATGCTCAACATGATGGTGGACGGCTGCGATTTACGATGTGTTTCCGTGACCAAGTTTGATTTCATTCACTTCTGGGCGTCATCGATTCATATTCTATAGCTTGTGTTTAAACTTCACTTTGATCAAAAAGACGGGGAAATGTCAGATGACAACAGCACACACGTTCTCAACATGACCGCATGTGAAGGAATTAACCTTCGTTTTACGCACAGATTTTTACCTGCTGTGTTCATGCTGGTGTTTGTCGTCGGGACATTTGCAAACTTCTGTGGGTTAAAAACTGTTTGTACAAGCTGGAAGAAAATTGGGAGTATAAACATATTCATCCTCAACCTTGGAATAGCTGACTTGCTGTACTTATTTACCTTACCATTTTTGGTTGTCTATTACGCGCTAAACAGTAAATGGATATTTGGACAAACATTCTGCAAGATCACCAGATTCTGCTTCAATTTGAATCTCTATGGCAGCATTGGGTTCCTGACATGCATTAGTATCTATCGATACCTCGGTATTGTGCACCCAATGAAAGTGATGGGAAAAATCCACACTCGCCACTCAGTCGCAATGAGTTTTCTTGTCTGGATTTTGGTTTTCATTCAGATACTTCCCGATATGTTCTTTGACAAGACAGCGCAAAATTCCTCATATTCGTGCTATGACTCAACAGCCGACGACTTTATCAAGGATTACCTTCCGTACAGTATTGGCTGGACCATTACCGGATTCGTTATACCATTACTGATCATTCTGGCTTGCTATGGACATATAGTAGTGGTCCTTGCCACCAAAGCCAATGTCAATACTTTGTTGAAACAACGATGTCTAAAACTAGTCATCATCTTGACTGTGTTGTTCTCAATTTGCTTTATCCCTTATCATGTTTTGAGAAATCTAAATTTGAAAATAAGGATTTTGAAAATGGAAGGCACCTGCAAAGCAAGCTTCGATGATATTTATGTTGCTCATCAAATCAGCCGCGGTCTGGTTTGTATGAATAGCGCAATCAATCCGTTAATTTATTTAGTTGGAAATGATGATTTCATAATGCGTTTTCATAATCTCAGCAAACAAGCCAGGATGTCTCTTGTTCAATGGACTGGTGCTGTGATTTACCGCAACACACCCGAGGCAGATCCAGCAACAGAAGAATCTTAACCAGTAAACTTTGACCAGCTAGTTATTTAAAACCTAAACTTGACTGTCAGCTATTCTAGTATTTGATGTTGTCTACGCCATTATTGTACCAAAGGCCTGTAAGTATGTACATATGCTATTCTTTACACTTTATGTATCATTCTCAGAGTATTTTATTGTGTAAACGTGAGATCCTTTTTGTGGTTGAATGCCCTTGTGT
Organism: Oncorhynchus nerka; assembly: GCF_034236695.1. Classification (NCBI taxonomy): domain Eukaryota; kingdom Metazoa; phylum Chordata; class Actinopteri; order Salmoniformes; family Salmonidae; genus Oncorhynchus; species Oncorhynchus nerka. The sequence goes on from NC_088397.1 coordinate 84,664,538, forward strand.
ACAGTGAAATAATGTGCCATGCATTTAGTCAGTGATATGCAGAGCTAACTACTGGTTTCCATAACTATCTTAGATAAAAATGTGTAAATACCCTTGTGTAAAGTGAAATACTGTTCCATTCGATTAGTCAGTGATATGCAGGGATATGTCCCTGAAATAAACATCAACTCAATATGCATTTCAGATATTGCATAATAATTCCATGCATTCCAGCAGCTTATTACACATAGCCTACCAGATGGATTATTTATCTCTGTTGTCCATAAATAATAAAAAGGTATCAAGCTCAAAGGACTGTCCATCTTACCTTGTGCTTGAGATAATATCTACTCCTCCACAAGTATTGTCTTCCCAGGGGAAACAGAAGATTTGAACTCATTCCCTTAAGGGGAACAATCCCTCAACACAAACATGCACTGGAAATGTATGTCCTATATGTTTATTCATGTCATATGACTGGTCAGGTGCTTTTCAGGTGCGGGTTACAGAACGGGGCCTTGAGGCTCACTTTATTGAGAAGACTGAACAAACATAGTGTTAAAAAAATATATATAATTAAAACCTCATGGCAAATAGAGCAGTGAAAATAAGAGAACAACTACTAGTTTCCAGAGCTATCTTATATAAAAATGTGTCTACTCTCTCTTAGCAGACACAGACATTTTTTTCTCTCATCCTTACATAAAAGAGGGAGACTGTTTAACTGGCTAGGATGATAGCAGTTTATACCCTGGATAAATAACTTTCATGTAAGAACAGTTGATAAAAACAAAACAAACCACAAGTCTGCTAGCATTCGAGTACAAGGAGTGGCTTGTCAGCACAAAACAAGTCTGTTTTTTAGGCTAATGTTAGTTGCATTGTCCACTTAGACTTATGAGCAGGAGTAATAGTAAATAGTGAATGACTGAATCCTCCAAGTCAAAGTTAGAGATTGATGATAAATAATCTAATTTAATTCACCCAGGCGTATTCAGAAGTTTCATTCTCCAGCAGCAAAAGCATGCAGTGATATTTCTCTCCGCTCTGTCACTTTCACAGACCACTGAGAGAATTTCTGAGGACGCTGGGATTGACATTAAATCAAATCAAATCAAATTTTATTTGTCACATACACATGGTTAGCAGATGTTAATGCGAGTGTAGCGAAATGCTTGTGCTTCTAGTTCCGACAATGCAGTAATAACCAACAAGTAATCTAACTAACAATTCCAAAACTACTGTCTTATACACAGTGTAAGGGGATAAAGATTATGTACATAAGGATATCTGAATGAGTGATGGTACAGAGCAGCATAGGCAAGATACAGTAGATTGTATCGAGTACAGTATATACATATGAGATGAGTATGTAAACAAAGTGGCATAGTTAAAGTGGCTAGTGATACATGTATTACATAAGGATGCAGTCGATGATATAGGGTACAGTATATACGTATGCATATGAGATGAATAATGTAGGGTAAGTAACATTATATAAGGTAGCATTGTTTAAAGTGGCTAGTGATATATTTACATCATTTCCCATCAATTCCCATTATTAAAGTGGCTGGAGTTGAGTCAGTGTCAGTGTGTTGGCAGCAGCCACTCAATGTTAGTGGTGGCTGTTTAACAGTCTGATGGCCTTGAGATAGAAGCTGTTTTTCAGTCTCTCGGTCCCAGCTTTGATGCACCTGTACTGACCTCGCCGTCTGGATGATAGCGGGGTGAACAGGCAGTGGCTCGGGTGGTTGATGTCCTTGATGATCTTTATGGCCTTCCTGTAACATCGGGTGGTGTAGGTGTCCTGGAGGGCAGGTAGTTTGCCCCCGGTGATGCGTTGTGCAGACCTCACTACCCTCTGGAGAGCCTTACGGTTGAGGGCGGAGCAGTTGCCGTACCAGGCGGTGATACAGCCAGCCAGGATGCTCTCGATTGTGCATCTGTAGAAGTTTGTGAGTGCTTTTGGTGACAAGCCGAATTTCTTCAGCCTCCTGAGGTTGAAGAGGCGCTGCTGCGCCTTCTTCACGATGCTGTCTGTGTGAGTGGACCAGTTCAGTTTGTCTGTGATGTGTATGCCGAGGAACTTAAAACTTGCTACCCTCTCCACTACTGTTCCATCGATGTGGATATGGGGGTGTTCCCTCTGCTGTTTCCTGAAGTCCACAATCATCTCCTTAGTTTTTGTTGACGTTGAGTGTGAGGTTATTTTCCTGACACCACACTCCGAGGGCCCTCACCTCCTCCCTGTAGGCCGTCTCTTCGTTGTTGGTAATCAAGCCTACCACTGTTGTGTCGTCCGCAAACTTGATGATTGAGTTGGAAGCGTGCTTGGCCACGCAGTCGTGGGTGAACAGGGAGTACAGGAGAGGGCTCAGAACGCACCCTTGTGGGGCCCCAGTGTTGAGGATCAGCGGGGAGGAGATGTTGTTGCCTACCCTCACCACCTGGGGGCGGCCCGTCAGGAAGTCCAGTACCCAGTTGCACAGGGCGGGGTCGAGACCCAGGGTCTCGAGCTTGATGACGAGCTTGGAGGGTACTATGGTGTTGAATGCCGAGCTATAGTCGATTAACAGCATTCTCACATAGGTATTCCTCTTGTCCAGATGGGTTAGGGCAGTGTGCAGTGTGGTTGAGATTGCATCGTCTGTGGACCTATTTGGGCGGTAAGCAAATTGGAGTGGGTCTAGGGTGTCAGGTAGGGTGGAGGTGATATGGTCCTTGACTAGTCTCTCAAAGCACTTCATGATGACGGAAGTGAGTGCTACGGGGCGGTAGTCGTTTAGCTCAGTTACCTTAGCTTTCTTGGGAACAGGAACAATGGTGGCCCTCTTGAAGCATGTGGGAACAGCAGACTGGTATAGGGATTGATTGAATATGTCCGTAAACACACCGGCCAGCTGGTCTGCGCATGCTCTGAGGGCGCGGCTGGGGATGCCGTCTGGGCCTGCAGCCTTGCGAGGGTTAACACGTTTAAATGTCTTACTCACCTCGGCTGCAGTGAAGGAGAGACCGCATGTTTTCGTTGCAGGCCATGTCATTGGCACTGTATTGTCCTCAAAGCGGGCAAAAAAGTTATTTAGTCTGCCTGGGAGCAAGACATCCTGGTCCGTGACTGGGCTGGATTTCTTCTTGTAGTCCGTGATTGACTGTAGACCCTGCCACATGCCTCTTGTGTCTGAGCCGTTGAATTGAGATTCTACTTTGTCTCTGTACTGACGCTTAGCTTGTTTGATAGCCTTGCGGAGGGAATAGCTGCACTGTTTGTATTCGGTCATGTTGCCAGACACCTTGCCCTGATTAAAAGCAGTGGTTCGCGCTTTCAGTTTCACGCGAATGCTGCCATCAATCCACGGTTTCTGGTTAGGGAATGTTTTAATCGTTGCTATGGGAACGACATCTTCAACGCACGTTCTAATGAACTCGCACACCGAATCAGCGTATTCGTCAATATTGTTATCTGACGCAATACGAAACATATCCCAGTCCACGTGATGGAAGCAGTCTTGGAGTGTGGAGTCAGCTTGGTCAGACCAGCGTTGGACAGACCTCAGCGTGGGAGCCTCTTGTTTTAGTTTCTGTCTGTAAGCAGGGATCAACAAAATGGAGTCGTGGTCAGCTTTTCCGAAAGGGGGGCGGGGCAGGGCCTTATATGCGTCGCGGAAGTTAGAGTAACAATGATCCAAGGTTTTTCCACCCCTGGTTGCGCAATCGATATGCTGATAAAATTTAGGGAGTCTTGTTTTCAGATTAGCCTTGTTAAAATCCCCAGCTACAATGAATGCAGCCTCCGGATAAATGGTTTCCAGTTTGCAAAGAGTTAAATAAAGTTTGTTCAGAGCCATCGATGTGTCTGCTTGGGGGGGGATATATACGGCTGTGATTATAATCGAAGAGAATTCTCTTGGTAGATAATACGGTCTACATTTGATTGTGAGGAATTCTAAATCAGGTGAACAGAAGGATTTGAGTTCCTGTATGTTTCTTTCATCACACCATGTCTCGTTCGCCATAAGGCATACACCCCCGCCCCTCTTCTTACCAGAAAGATGTTTGTTTCTGTCGGCGCGATGCGTGGAGAAACCCGTTGGCTGCACCGCCTCGGATAGCGTCTCTCCAGTGAGCCATGTTTCCGTGAAGCAAAGAACGTTACAGTCTCTGATGTCCCTCTGGAATGCTACCCTTGCTCGGATTTCATCAACCTTGTTGTCAAGAGACTGGACATTGGCAAGAAGAATGCTAGGGAGTGGTGCACGGTGTGCCCGTCTCCGGAGTCTGACCAGAAGACCGCCTCGTTTCCCTCTTTTTCGGAGTGCAGGCCTAGTGGATGACTGTTTGTGTTATGAGAAAACGGTGCCAAAATAAGTCTAATTTAATTTGAAGTCTGCAGTGCAATGTCTGGAATCTACGGCATTGATCATTTATAGCTAGGAAATGACCTCACCAGGTCAGCAGGTTAAGAAAACCATCAACCTACGATTTGCTATTAAATCAGATCAAAGTTTATTGGTTGTGTACTCAGTTTAGCAGGTGTTATAGTGGGTGCAGCAAAGTGGTTATGTTACTAACTTCTAACAATCTAGTCAAATGTCAAACAATTCAAATGAAGGGGGAAGAAAATCAAAAACGGAAGTACCAATCTGATTAACAACCCAAATACACTGTAGCAGTAATCAAATGCAATCTACATGTACAGAACCAAACAAAAGTTTGAACACACCTACTCCTTCCAGGTTTTTAAAAATATTATTCTTACTGTTTTCTACATTGTAGAATAATAGTGAAGACATCAAAACTATGAAATAACACATGTGGAATAATTTAGTAACCAAAAAAGTGTTAAACAAATCAAAACAGATGTTATATTTGAGATTCTTCAAAAGCAGCCACCACTTGCCTTGATGACAGCTTTGCACACTCTCTGTCCAAACTTTTGACTGGTACTGTATGTACACCGAGGGAATTTACACAAGATCAGCTAAGAATAACAGTATGACAATGAGTAACAAGGGGTTGACATGATAGCACAAACAGATCTGTGACCAGGCTAAGGAACTTCTATCAGTCACACATACTGTACAACAGAGTTCAATGTACTCATTTATCTAAAAAACACTTGTTAAAGTGGCGATCGGCAGTAGAAACAATAACAAAGCGTACTCCACGCCCATATTCTGGTAAAAAGCTGAGGGATGTTGCTGTAGAACATTTAGTTTGTCACATGCTTCGTAAACAACAGGTGTAGACTAAGCCAATAGCTTCATTTAATGTAACCACTCTTAAATTCATAGACATAGCTATGGATGCAAGGACTGACCATCCATTATATAAAACCTGTCTTTTTAACCATGTTTGAGGCTATACTGTGTTTGTTTACATTTACTTGGTGTAAACATTGGAGTAAGAAGCTTATATTTGGGGTTTTGACGGGGTTCGATAGTTGAACTAAGCTCATGAGGCATTTATACGTTATATTCTTCAAGAATCGGTGGCTACATATCGTTAATTTAAGTCCAGAAATGTATGTAGCAACTGCTGATTGCCATTTTAAAGCCTTACCACAATACACCAATTTCAATAGTACACTGGACAAGTGCCAAGGACAGAGGCGTGCTGTAGAGTGTGTACAGTGTACAGACTCTACGTGTTTCATGATCAGGGCTGGCCATGCAAGACAAGGGAAACTCCAAACACCTGCTTGTCTCCAGCGGTGACTGTAAATAAAAGTCTAAATGGTAAAAATGGCCACCATTTACAAGAACAGACCTGATAAAATCTGTTCCCCTCACAACAGCTGTTTCTGGTCAATAAAACAAGCAACCCCACCCTTCCCTCCAAAACACATTAATCACACAAAGTAAAACAGGAAAGTGTGTGGAGATAATGAGGGGGGGGAACCCATAATGACTGCAAAATTGTCATTCATTCTTTTTGACTTCTACAGCATCTCTGTCATATCCTTTGTCCTGTCCAGTAGATCTGGGTTCAAATGCTTTTTGAAAATCAAGTTAAAGTATTTGAACGTTTTTGAATGATTTCAAAAAGCATTTGAACCCAGGTCTGATGTCAAAGCCATGGCAGTTTTGACTACAGATGTAGGATCTTACTTTGTTCACTCTTTTGTTGCTGAGAATGTTCCTGCACAGCAGGAAATGCAAATTTGTAGTGTATAGATAGATACACACATGGCGATGCGTGACTTAACGTCATTCTATAAAAAATTTGGATATGCTTGGTTGGTAATTTTTAACATACTTCCATCTAGTCTTAAAGTGGAACTGACAGGGTTTTAGCAACATGAAATCTTATTAAAGAAGAATATTACACCTTTTTTTAACATTCTCTGACAAGCGAGAACTGAGATATGGTCATTTTCATGTGTTTAGAAATTCACAGAATGTTTGGGAATGATGTATAGTAAGGTACAGTATTTGTGAAAATTCTATAGTAATATAGAGGGAAAGTGGCCGTGCGTTTGGACAATTAATAGACACTGCAGTAAATAAAACCTAATAAAAACATTGGTCTTGTCCAGGACAGGAGTCTATACAGACCGGTGCGCCATAGCCAATCAGAGCTACAGTAGGCCTATATGCAAATAAGCCATTTCCCACACGATGCTGCTATCATTTACTTTGAACTGGACTATGAAACTTGTCCTCCTGCAACTTGCCTGCCCGCCCATTTGATCAAAGCCAAATACATTTTATTGACAACTAAGAGATATGCTAACTGTGGATAACAGTCGTACAAGTTCAGCATAGCTAGCAACATGATTCACATTTCTTTGCTAGCTAGCCAAATGACACCTGCATCTCTAGCTGTAGTCACCAAAAAACGATATGAGGGGAAAAAGTCGGTCGCTTACCCACTCCTCCAATGACATGACATCCTCCCAGCAGATAGCTAGCTAGCTAACGTTAGGCTCCGTGTTTCTAGCTTGCTAAATAAATAGCTAGATACATAAATATATACGCTAGCCCAGGGGTGTCAAACGCAATCAGTGCAATGGCCATATTGAAAAAACATAACTAATTCGAGGGCCAGACATAGCCTATTTGGTTTTACAAAATAATGTGCAACTGCAACCCAAACTGGCCATTGTTTTATTAGAAACAATATGTTCCTTTATAAAGTCCACTTACTGTACCTAGACCAGCGTCACCAACCTTTTCTGATTTAAGATCACTTTCTGGGTCAAAATGCAACCCAAGATCTACCGCTCAGATTTTCTTAAAAAGAGGACTTAAACATTGCAACATTAACCAATTAAAAATAGTTCTGCAGCAATGAGGTTTGCGCAGTAGGCTATCACTACATTATCACTGCATATTGGCTATGCTTGAATTGCCTTGCCAATGTTGTTATTCTCAGACCATTTTGAAATTATATTTACAAATGTTAGGTATATGATCACACTGGAAATAGATCATTTGTTGTATTACTTGTTAGGCACAGCTGAGTGAGCATAATATATATATATATGTTTTTTACTGGACTGATGGCCTGCATCTGCTGGTCAGTCTGAGGGGAGGGCGCAGCGGTGAGGCTGCCTCTCATCCCTCCTCTCACCCTCTCTCTCTCTCCTCTCTGCCTCTCATCCCACTCACCATCCCTCCTCTCACCCTCTCTCTCTCTCTCTCTCTCCTCTCTGCCTCTCATCCCACTCACCATCCCTCCTCTCACCCCTCTCTCTCTCCTCTCATCCCACTCACCACCCCTCCTCTCACCCTCTCTCTCTCTCTCCTCTCTCTGCCTCTCACCCTCTCTCTCTCTCCTCTCTGCCTCTCATCCCACTCACCATCCCTCCTCTCACCCTCTCTCTCTCCTCTCTCTCTCTCTCCTCTCTGCCTCTCATCCCACTCACCATCCCTCCTCTCTCCCTCCCTCTGCTGAGGGGACACAGTCTTCCAGCTGATGGAGAAACTTAGTCACACTGCATTATTTCTGCCTCGTGCACCAATTTATGTTGTTACTCCTATGACCAGAGAAAGTAAAATATTCCTTGATATAAAAAAAAGACATGACACAAATTATAACAACGCAAGTTTATTGAAACACTTTGCTATCATTCATAGCACCTGCTGTTCTAGTTGTAGCGTGAATGGAAGTAGGGAGAACACGCATTTTATGGCATATAAAACTGTTGAACAAAGTGTTGGCAGTGCTGAATAACAAGTTAAATATTACTCATTTAAACAGCAGCTCATTGCTGTATTCATTGAGTCTCTCTCTATTCATGGTTTTAAAAGTGTCCTGTGTGTTCAAGACTTATTTTCAAAGTCTATGGCGTGACGAAACTGTGCAGACAGCTATCTGATTGGCCAGCGGTAGACCTATAGGAGCACTTGATTAGTCCTCTTGGCCTGCCGGGTAGGCAGAGTTCTACCTTCAGACACTCAGCTGACCCATCCCTGGATTTGTGTTAAATGCTCTACAACAAAGCTTTCTTAGTGTCCAACAAGTTTTCTCTGCCCTTAACCTTGTTCTGAACACCTCCAAAACAAAGGTCATGTGGTGTGATTACCTCTGAGGGTTTAGAGCTTGAGCTAGTCACCTCATACAAGTACTTGAGTGTGGCTAGAAGGTACACTGTCCTCTCAGCACATATCAAAGCTACAGGCTGAAGTTAAACCTAGACTTGGTTTCCTCTATCGTAAATGCTCCTCTTTCACGCCACATGATTCAGATGACCATCCTACCCATGCTAGATTACGGAGACGTAATTTATAGGTCGGCACGTAAGGGTGCTCTCGAGCAGCTAGATGTTCTGTCACGCCCTGGCCTTAGTTATCTTTGTTTTCTTTATTATTTTGGTTAGGTCAGGGTGTGACATGGGGGATTTATTTTTTTGTCTGGTCTAGGCGTTTTGTATGTTTATGGGGCGGTTATCTGTCTGGGTAGTTTTGTATGTCTATGGTTGCCTAGATTGGTTCTCAATTAGAGGCAGCTGTCTATCGTTGTCTCTGATTGGGAACCATATTTAGGCAGCCATATTCTGTGGGTACTTTGTGGGTGGTTGTTTCTTTGTGTTCTCTGCACCAGATAGGACTGTTTTGGGGTTTTCCTAGTTTGTATTTGTGTAGTGTTCACGTTATCGTCTTTTATTAAACATGTTGAACACGAACTACGCTGCATTTTGGTCCTCTCCTTCGACGGAAGAAAACCGTTACATGTTCTTTAACATTCGGCCTTCAGATTTGCCACCAATGCTCCTTATAGGACACATCACTAAACTCTATACATCAAATCAAATATTATTTGTCACATACACATGGTTAGCAGATGTTAATGCGAGTGTAGCGAAATGCTTGTGCTTCTAGTTCCGACAATGCAGTAATAACCAACGAGTAATCTAACCTAACAATTTCACAACACCTACCTTATACACAAGTGTAAAGGGATGAAGAATATGTACATAAAAATATATGAATGAGTGATGGTACAGAATGGCATAGGCAAGATGCAGTAGATGGTATAGAGTACAGTGTATACATATGAGATGAGTAATGTAGGGTATGTAAACATATAAAAGTGGCATCTCTGTATACCCGTCACAAGACCCACTGGTTGATGCTTATTTATAAAACCCTCTTAGGCCTCACTCCCCCCTATCTGAGATATCTACAGCAGCCCTCATCCTCCACATACAACACCGGTTCTGCCAGTAACATTCTGTTAAAGGTCCCCAAAGCACACACATCCCTGGGTCGCTCATCTTTTCAGTTTGCTGCAACTAGTGACTGGAATGATCTGCAACAAACACTCAAACTGGACAGTTTTATCTCAATCTTCACTCAAAGACTCAATCATGGACACTCTTACTGACAGTTGTGGCTGCTTTGCGTGATGTATTGTTCTCTATCTTATTGCCCTTTGTGCTGTTGTCTGTGCCCAATAATGTTTGTACCATGTTTTGTGCTGCTACCATGTTGTGCTTCTGCCATGTTGAGTTGCTACCATGTTGTTGTCATGTTGTGTTGCTGCCTTGCTATGTTGTTGTCTTAGGTCTCTCTTTATGTAGTGCTGTGTTCTTGTCGTGATGTGTGTTTTGCCCCCCACAGGAGGACTTTTGTGAGGCCGTCATTGTAAATAAGAATTTGTTCTTAACTAACTTCCCTAGTTAAATAAAGGTTCAATAAAATAAATCAAAAGACACATGAAATGGTTAAAAATGGGAATACTTCACCTTCCCAGCACTATGGCTGCTGAATCAAGTGCCCCTACCACCAACAGCGGAAAACATTCTAATAAATAGGAACGCAAGGTTTTATCATTGTTGTTTTTTACAGAAATGTTTGATGAGTCACTAGGAATGGCTTGGAGATCGACCAGTTGATCGAGATCAAAGTAGTTACACCAATTAGAACAAGATGAACTTCTCTAGCTAACGTCAACTAATTGGCAAAAAAGCTAGAGGTGAACAAACAGTGACGTCAGTTTAATGCGACAGCTTTACTATCTTTACTGTCAGTGTTAGCAGGTCAGGTAACAAATTAGTGTCATCCAAATCATTTGTTGTTGTAACATCCAAGTATGTTAATAATGACACGTGAGGCAGCTGAAAGCGTTTATTGAAACAACAAAAAAAGTGTCAGTTTAGGATGATGCCAAAGTTAGGCTAATTACATGGGAGTAACAGGAGTACCCTATGGCTGTAGGCTACATGGGGGCATGGTCACGTTTTTATTCAGGGTTTAAGAAGGCTTCAAATGTGTGTAATTTCCACTTTAAAATGTCAGACTTTGCCCAAATGAAAAATGTATCATTCGCTACAAAAATGTCTATTAATTACAATGCCCAGAATAATTCACATTTCCTGTTGCTGCAGGATTATTTGCCTGCTGTAGCAAACTGGCTCAAATTAAGATCATACATCTGTAGGTGGTATACAGCTATGACCTGAAGTTACTTTTTTGGAGCAGGTTAGGAGATTTAACATGGCAGGTTAAGAGAATTAACATGGCAGTTTAAGATAATTTACAAAGCAGGTTAAGATAATTAACATGTCAGGTTAGGAGAATTAACATGGCAGGTTAAGATAATTAACATGTCAGGTTAGGAGAATTAACATGGCAGGTTAAGATAATAAACATGTCAGGTTAGGATAATAAACATGGCAGGTTAAGAGAATTTACGCAGCAGGTTAGGAGAATTAACATGGCAGGTTAAGGGAATTAGGGTTAGGATTAGTTAAAATGGTCTCCTAACCTGCTACGTAAATGTAATTCTGGTCTTGGCTATACTCCATCTAGTCACAAACAGCTCTGGCCCCTTGTGGTCAACGTGTCCTGTCTTTGCAGTGATCAACAGGATCTGGAAGCTGCTCATTCATTAATCTGCAGTCCATGACACACAGCACTTCCTCTCTGGTTTGCATTTTGGCTCATGACACGGCAGTAAACAGGATTACACAGTTGAAGAGGAGGATGTGATATGATAGCACAAACAGATATGGGACCAGACTAGGGAAAGACAGAGTAACCCCCTGGACTCAAGAACTTGAACTTGAAATGAACTGGAGAAATTTCCGCACAATAATGCTGCACTTTAGTGCCCAGTGCCCTTCTGGTGAAATAATTGACACATAGCCAACATGACACAATGTAAAAACTAGGAAGTATGGGTGTGTTCTTGGGCTTAATGCTGCAAGGTTCTTATGCACTATGTTCTGTTATAATCTCCTCCCGGCACAGCCAGAAGAGGACTGGCCACCCCACATAGCCTGGTTCCTTCTCTAGGTTTCTTCCTAGGTTTTGGCCTTTCTAGAGAGTTTCTCCTAGCCACCGTGCTTCTACACCTGCATTGCTTGCTGTTTGGGGTTTTAGGCTGGGTTTCTGTACAGCACTTTGAGATATCAGCTGATGTACGAAGGGCTATATAAATACATTTGATTTGATTTGAAATTGGATTTGACTATAAACATGCACATATTTCACAATACCCTCTTATCTGTCTGGTACGTGGGAGGCCGGATATGAGATTGACTGTGAAAGAATGGAGAGGACGACAATTGAAACTTCACTTCAACTTCTTTAATGTCATGATGTACACTGGAGAACATGACAGAGTATTATAAACCCATAGATTTAGGAGAAGGTCGTAGAGAGTTCCTCCTTTTATTGTCACACAAGACTGCTACTTGAACGGGTAATATAGAATGGTGGATAGACAGTATGCAAAATAGAAATGACGTTTTTACATAGACAGGAGAAGATTAATCATGTCTGGAAAATGAATCATTGAAACATATCAATCTTATATCTGCCTGATAACAGGCAGGCTAAACCATGGGATTTGTCAAATAAAACGAAAAGCAGTTTGCAGCTGTCTGATAACAGGCAGGCTAAACCATGGGATTTGTCAAATAAAACGAAAAGTAGTTTGTAGCTGTCTGATAACAGGCAGGCTAAACCATGGGATTTGTCAAATAAAACGAAAAGCAGTTTGTAGCTGTCTGATAACAGGCAGGCTAAACCATGGGATTTGTCAAATAAAACGAAAAGCAGTTTGCAGCTGTCTGATAACAGGCAGGCTAAACCATGGGATTTGTCAAATAAAACGAAAAGCAGTTTGCAGCTGTCTGATAACAGGCAGGCTAAACCATGGGATTTGTCAAATAAAACGAAAAGCAGTTTGTAGCTGTCTGATAACAGGCAGGCTAAACCATGGGATTTGTCAAATAAAACGAAAAGCAGTTTGTAGCTGTCTGATAACAGGCAGGCTAAACCATGGGATTTGTCGAATAAAACGAAAAGCAGTTTGTAGCTGTCTGATAACAGGCAGGCTAAACCATGGGATTTGTCAAATAAAACGAAAAGCAGTTTGTAGCTGTCTGATAACAGGCAGGCTAAACCATGGGATTTGTCAAATAAAACGAAAAGCAGTTTGTAGCTGTCTGATAACAGGCAGGCTAAACCATGGGATTTGTCAAATAAAACGAAAAGCAGTTTGTAGCTGTCTGATAACAGGCAGGCTAAACCATGGGATTTGTCAAATAAAACGAAAAGCAGTTTGTAGCTGTCTGATAACAGGCAGGCTAAACCATGGGATTTGTCGAATAAAATGAAAAGCAGTTTGTAGCTGCGTGATAATAATGAACAATGGAGTATTTTAAAGGATCTTCAAAACAAGTCTGTTCGCTCTGGGAAATATACAGTATGTGAAGAGATACATTCTCTGAGATTCACCAGTGTGAGTGAAATGCATATCAATGATCTGTCATCACATTTATATTGCTTTCTGCCTATTTTAGACAATTTGCTCTTCTGTCTCAGCATACCTGTACATGTTGCTTTTGTTTCTAAGTGTTAGTGTTTTCTGTATTATGCTGGTTATGAAAGTTTGGGTTCTTAAGGCCTCATAAGAATTGTTATTGGTTGGTTATCATTGGTCATAGTCATTAGTTACCCAATTAATATAGGTCATTCTTAGTACAATAATGGCATGTTCAGCTTAAGGGTGCGTTCGTAAATTCAATCTGGAGTGCCAGAGTGGGAATAGTATAGGGAATAGAGTGCTATAGGGAATAGTATAGGGAATAGAGTGCTATAGGGAATAGAGTGCTATAGGGAATAGTATAGGGAATAGAGTGCTATATGGAATAGGGTGCCATTTGGGATGCATACATTGTTTTGTCTAGGGCTTACTAAGGCCTCACACGTGTTTTCGTAGATAAACACATTATAAATATTAGCATTTTCCATTTGTTAGCGGAGAATCAATCCCTACTGCTCATTTTTATTTATTCTTTTTTTTCTCTCCTTCATTTAACCAGGTAGGCTAGTTGAGAACAAGTTCTCATTTACAACTGCGACCTGGCCAAGATAAAGCAAAGCAGTGCGACACATACAACAACACACAGTTAAACATGGAATAAACAAACATGCAGTCAATAATACAATAGGAAAAGTCTACTGTATATACAGTGTGTGGAAATGAGGTAGGATAAGGGAGGTAAAGGCAATAAATAGGCCATAGTGGTGAAATAATTACAATATAGCAATTAAACACTGGAGTGATAGATGTGCAGAAGATGAGTGTGCAAGTAGAGATACTGGGGTGCAAAGGAGCAAAATAAATAAAATAAATAACAGTATGGGGATGAGGTAGTTGGATGGACTATTTACAGATGGGCTATATACAGGTGCAGTGATCTGTGAGCTGCTCTGACAGCTGGTGCTTAAAGTTAGTGAAGGAGATATGAGTCTCCAGCTTCAGTGATTTTTGCAGTTCGTTCCAGTCATTGGCAGCAGAGAACTGGAAGGAAAGGTGGCCAAAGTAGGAATTGGCTTTGGGGGTGACCAGTGAGGTATACCTGCTGGAGCGCGAGCGCGTGATTTATCGGTGGTGACAGTGTTTCCTAGCCTCAGTACAGTGGGCAGCTGGGAGGAGGTGCTCTTATTCTCCATGGACTTTACAATGTCCCAGAACTTTTTGGAGTTTGTGCTACAGGATGCACATTTCTGTTTGAAAAAGCTAGCCTTTACTTTCCTAACTGCCTGTGTATATTGCTCCGTAGCTTCCCTGAAAAGTTGCATATCGCGGGGGCTATTCAATGCTAATGCAGAAAGCCACAGGGTGTTTTTGTGCTGGTCAAGGGCAGTCAGGTCTGGAGTGTTCCTGGTTAAAAAAATTGAATGGGGCATGTTTATTTAAGAGGGTGAGGAAAGCACTTTTAAAGAATAACCAGGCATCCTCTACTGACGGAATGAGGTCAATATCCTTCCAGGATACCTGGGCTAGGTCGATTAGAAAGGCCTGCTCGCTGAAGTGTCGATAAGAAAGGCCTGCTCGCTGGAGCGTTTGACAGTGATGAGGGGTGGTCGTTTGACCGCAGACCCATTACGGACACAGGCAATGAGGCAGTGATCGCTGAGATCCTGATTGAAGACAGCTAGGGTGTATTTGGAGGGCAGGTTTGTTAGGATGATATCTATGAGGGTGCCCGTGTTTACAGATTTGGGGTTATACCTGGTAGGTTCATTGATAATTTGTGTGAGATTGAGTGCATCAAGCTTAGATTGTAGGACGGCCGGGGTGTTAAGAATGTCCCATTTTAGGTCATCTAACAGTACAAACTCTGAAGATAGATGGGGGGCAATAAATTCACATATGGTGTCCAGGGCACAGCTGGGGGCTGAGGGGGGTCTATAGCAAGCGGCAACGGTGAGAGACTTGTTTCTGGAAAGGTGGATTTTTAAAAGTAGAAGCTCAAATTGTTTGGGCACAGACCTGGATAGTAAGACAGAACTCTGTATGCTATCTCTGCAGTAGATTGCAACTCTGCCCCCTTTGGCAGTTCTATCTTGTTGGAAAATTTTATAGTTAGGAATGGAAATTTCAGGGTTTTTGGTGGTCTTCCTAAACCAGGATTCAGACACGGCTAGGACATCCGGGTTGGCAGAGTGTGCTAAGGCAGTGAATAAAACAAACTTAGGGAGGAGGCTTCTAATGTAAACATTCATGAAACCAAGGCTTTTACGGTTACAGAAGTCAACAAATGAGAGCGCCTGGGGAATGGGAGTGGAGCTAGGCACTGCAGGGCCTGGATTAACCTATACATAACCAGAGGGACAGAGGAAGAGTAGGATAAGGGTACAGCTAAAGGCTATAAGAACTGGTCATCTAGAACGTTCGGGACAGAGAGTAAAAGGAGCAGGTTTCTGGGCACGGTAGAATAGATTCAAGGCATAATGTACAGACAAAGGTATGGTAGGATGTGAATACAGTGGAGGTAAACCTATGCATTGGGTGACGATGAGAGAGATATTGTCTCTAGAAACATAATTTAAACCAGGTGAGGTCACCGCATGTGTGGGAGGTGGAACTAAAGGGTTAGCTAAGGAGTATTGAGCAGGGCTAGAAGCCCTACAGTGAAATAAGGCAATAATTACTAACCAAAACAGCAATGGACAAGGCATATTGACATTAGGGAGAGGCATACGTAACCAAGTTATCATTGGGTCCAGTGAGTAGCTGGGCGAGCTGGTCATAGTCATTAGTTACCCAATTAATATAGGTCATTGTTAGTACAATAATAACCTATATGATTGCATAACCACAGTGTATTACGTGAAACAGCAGTGTATTAAGTTAAACAGTGTATTAAGTTAAACAGTGTATTACGTTAAACAGTGTATTAAGTTAAACAGTGTATTAAGTTAAACAGCAGTGTATTACGTGAAACATCAGTGTATTAAGTTAAACAGTGTATTACGTTAAACAGTGTATTAAGTTAAACAGTGTATTACGTTAAACATCAGATTGTTTGATTGTGAGTAACCCTGACCACAGAGATGCTATACCACACAAAGTGCACAAAAAAACGTGTTTACTTCACCGTCAAAGCACTGCTCGAACGCAAAGTATCAACAATGTATTTCATCTGCAATGGCAAAATTGCGTAAAGATAGTGGGATTCAGATATGACTTCATTGTTTTAGCAAAATCCACAGAGTTATGAAACTATGGTGCACAACATGGTTCAATACGCCAATATACTGTATCCTTTTTATTTAATTCCACGGTCTTGGAGCTAAAATTGGGATCATGTAGTTTACTCTGCTAAAGACAATGCAAAAAAGAGATCAATGTACAATACGGCGAACAAGGCATTTGTGACAAGTGCATGGGAGCCGCCATAATTATGGACATCCACTATTATATTGAAATGTCCATGTTTATGCTGCTATTGGAAATGAAAAACCTTCTTCACTCTCTCCACAGTTATGTCTGGTATGGCCATATGGCTAGGTGGCAGACATAACAATGCCATAACAACATATCAGACACATTCTCAAGGACAATATTTGTTTTGCTCTGTATCATGATTAAAGGACTAGGCTCGAATCCCCAAAATCTTGACAATGTCTTTTATTAGAGAGATAAAAAAAATTAAAATGTCTTTATTTTCATATTGCTATGCACTCATGCCACGCTAGCCCTTTACCAGGGGAACAGCCTCCTCCTCTTCTCCTGGCTCCCGGTGAAGCCCCCTGGGGATAGTGGCATGGTTCTGAGCACCATGGTGTCATTCCAGAACCCGTAGACCAGGCAGCAGGCGTCAGCCCGCTTCACTGTGAACTCGTAGCACCTTTGCGGCAACAGGTTGTTGACCTGTATGCAGTAGGAGTTGCAGGTCACCGTTCCTAGCTGGTTCCCTTCCTCCGTGTTGGTCGGCTGGAGGAGCTTGTAGCGGATCTCAAACTGTTCCCCAGGCTCCTGCTGCTCCTGCCCGGCCATTTCCCAGTGCAGCCGGGCGCAGTCGGCCAGAGCCTCCGAGCGTGACGTGTCGAACATCACGGGCATTTTGACGGACAGCCTCAAATGGATCTGGGGTACCTTAGCGTTTCCCGTCTCGGAGATGAGCCGGTGCTTTGTGTGCAGCTCCCCGGGCATCAGTGTCGAGTCAAAGTCCGTGAACGCCTTAATGAGATGCGCTATCCTCCCATTTATGTGTTCGACCTCTTGATCGCCATAGACGCTCTGGCTGGCTATGGCCTCCATTTCCACTTTGCCCTTACAGAACTGCTCGTAGAGCTCTTCCAGCAGGCTCAGCTGGATCTGCACCTGGCTGTGGCCCAGCTTCTTCATCCGCTGGAACTTCCAGGGATCGATGAGGTGGAGGATGGTGGAGTTGGACAGGTAGTTCTGCTGCTGGTCTGGTTGGTGGAGTGTGTCCTGGCGCATGACCTCCAGGTAATAGGAGCACTTATTGAGGATGTCCAGTTTGGACTTGCACTGCTTGATGTTACAGGGGTTGAGCTTAGTGGAGAGCAGCTGTGTGACCCGGTCATGGAGGTCTTTGAAGGTGATCCATTTTTTCGGGTCCATGCCGGGGCTGTCTCCTCCCTGGCCACCAGCGCAGCGTGTCTTCATGGGTTGGCGCTGATCGCTTACGTCACTGTCATCGCTCGGGGGGGTCATCATTCTTTTCATGTCAGCTGCAAAACACACAAGGAGATTTTCCTTCATCATATAATTAAACATCTCTGTCTGTATTACTTTGGCGAGCTACATGTTTTCTCTCTTATGTAAAGATTAAACTGAATTAAAAAAAACATGATGTTTTATTGTCATACACACCGGATAGGTGCAGTGAAATGTGTTGTTTTACAAGTTCAGCTATAATAGTACGGCGCCCCTGGAGCAAATGAGGGTTAAATGCCTTGCTCAAGGGCACATTGACCAATTTTCCACCCTGTACACTCTAACCTATGGGTGAAATTTGTATATATAATTGTGTATGTGAGCACTCAGAAGAGTGTAGAAGATTTCTGTGGATGGAAACATCGTCAATAAAGGTGGTAATTGGACGCATACACAGTGTGCAGGACTTTCTGTTATTTTTAAGTATACCTCATTAGCCAGGCGCCTAGTTTTTTTTAAGGATGAGCATATGACCACAAACTTTTCTTTACAGTGAATGTACTCTGAAGATTGATAAGCAACAACAACTTGGCTAGTTATTTATTTGTTCAGGCTCCATTGAAGACAGATTTGAGACTTCTTCTTTCAAGAGAAAAGCCACAAACTGTCAACCTGTAAAGAAAAATGTTGTGGTTCACCACTTGACAGTTGAAATGATGCAACATTAAGGGAAAAAACGAATAGGCTAGAGATCCACTGTCTTCTGGCAGATGGTGTTATTCTAACGTGAAAGCTGTCGTGCCATCTGACCTAAGACAATGCTAGAGGTCATGAAATAGGCCTAAGTACAGGGCCTTCAGAAAGTATTCATACCCCTGGACTCTTTCCACATTTCGTCTTATTACAGCCTGAATTTTAAATAGATTAAATGAATGTTGTTTTTGTCACTGGCCTACACACAATACCCCATAATGTCAAAGTGGAATTTCTACAAACTAATTTAAAAAATGAAAAAAAAAAATGTCTTGCATCAAGAAGTATTCAACCCCTTTGTTATGACAAACCTAAATAAGTTCAGGAGTAAAAATGTGCTTAACACGTCACATAATAAGTTACATGGACTCACTCTGTGTGCAATAATAATGTTTATCATGATTTTTGAATGACTACCTCATCTCTGTACCCCACACAATTAAATGTAAGGTCCCTCAGTAGAGCAGTGAATTTCAAACACAGATTCAACCACAAAGACCAGGGAGGTTTTCCAATGCGTCCCAAGAAGGGCACCCACACACCCACACACTCCACCACTCAGACATACTTTACAGATAGCCAGGGGCACACTCCACCACTCAGACATACTTTACAGATAGCCAGGGGCACACTCCACCACTCAGGCATACTTTACAGATAGCCAGGGGCACACTCTACCACTCAGACATACTTTACAGATAGCCAGGGGCACACTCCACCACTCAGACATACTTTACAGATAGCCAGGGGCACACTCCACCACTCAGACATACTTTACAGATAGCCAGGGGCACACTCCACCACTCAGACATACTTTACAGATAGCCAGGGGCACACTCCACCACTCAGGCATACTTTACAGATAGCCAGGGGCACACTCCACCACTCAGACATACTTTACAGATAGCCAGGGGCACACTCCACCACTCAGGCATAATTTACAGATAGCCAGGGGCACACTCCACCACTCAGACATAATGTACAGATAGCCAGGGGCACACTCCACCACTCAGGCATACTTTACAGATAGCCAGGGGCACACTCCACCACTCAGGCATAATTTACAGATAGCCAGGGGCACACTCCACCACTCAGGCATACTTTACAGATAGCCAGGGGCACACTCCACCACTCAGACATACTTTACAGATAGCCAGGGGCACACTCCACCACTCAGACATAATTTACAGATAGCCAGGGGCACACTCCACCACTCAGGCATAATTTACAGATAGCCAGGGGCACACTCCACCACTCAGACATAATGTACAGATAGCCAGGGGCACACTCCACCACTCAGGCATACTTTACAGATAGCCAGGGGCACACTCCACCACTCAGGCATACTTTACAGATAGCCAGGGGCACACTCCACCACTCAGACATACTTTACAGATTAAGCATTTGTGTTTAATGAGTCTGGCAGATCAGAGGCAGTAAGGATGACTGAGATGGCCGCCTCGCTTCGCGTTCCTAGGAAACTATGCAGTTTTTTGTTTTTTTACGTGTTATTTCTTACATTAGTACCCCAGGTCATCTTAGGTTTCATTACATACAGTCGAGAAGAACTACTGAATATAAGATCAGCGCCAACTCACCATCAGTACGACCAAGAATATGTTTTCCGCGACGCGGATCCGGTGTTCTGCCTTACAAACAGGACAACGGAATGGATCGCATGCAGCGACCCAAGGAAACGACTCCGAAAAAGAGGGAAACGAGGCGGTGTTCTGGTCAGACTCCGAAAAAGGGCACATCGCGCACCACTCCCCAGCATTCTTCTTGCCAATGTCCAGTCTCTTGACAACAAGGTTGACGAAATCCGAGCAAGGGTAGCATTCCAGAGGGACATCAGAGACTGCAACGTTCTCTGCTTCACAGAAACATGGCTTACTGGGAAGACGCTATCCGATGCGGTGCAGCCAACGGGTTTCTCCACGCATCGCGCCGACAGAAACAAACATCTTTCTGGTAAGAAGAGTGGCGGGGCGTATGCCTCATGACTAACGAGACATGGTGTGATGAAGGAAACATACAGGAACTCAAATCCTTCTGTTCACCTGATTTAGAATTCCTCACAATCAAATGTAGACCGCATTATCTTCCAAGAGAATTCTCCTCGATTATAATCACAGCCGTATATATCCCCCAAGCAGACACATCGATGGCTCTGAACGAACTTTATTTAACTCTTTGCAAACTGGAAACCATTTATCCGGAGGCTGCATTCATTGTAGCTGGGGATTTTAACAAAGCTAATCTGAAAACAAGACTCCCTAAATTTTACCAGCATATCGATTGCGCAACCAGGGGTGGTAAAACCTTGGATCATTGTTACTCTAACTTCCACGACGCATATAAGGCCCTGCCCCGCCCCCCTTTCGGAAAAGCTGACCACGACTCCATTTTGCTGATCCCTGCCTACAGGCAGAAACTAAAACAAGAGGCTCCCACGCTGAGGTCTGTCCAACGCTGGTCAGACCAAGCTGACTCCACACTCCAAGACTGCTTCCATCACGTGGACTGGGACATGTTTCGTATTGCGTCAGATGGAAATATTGACGAATACGCTGATTCGGTGTGCGAGTTCATTAGAACGTGCGTCGAAGATGTCGTTCCCATAGCAACGATAAAAACATTCCCAAACCAGAAACCGTGGATTGATGGCAGCATTCGCGTGAAACTGAAAGCGCGAACCACTGCTTTTAATCAGGGCAAGGTGTCTGGTAATATGTCCGAATATAAACAATGCAGCTATTCCCTCCGCAAGGCTATTAAACAAGCTAAGCGTCAGTACAGAGACAAAGTGGAATCTCAATTCAATGGCTCAGACACAAGAGGCATGTGGCAGGGTCTACAGTCAATCACGGACTACAAGAAGAAACCCAGCCCAGTCACGGACCAGGATGTCTTGCTCCCAGGCAGACTAAATTACTTTTTTGCCCGCTTTGAGGACAATACAGTGCCACTGACACGGCCTGCAACGAAAACATGCGGTCTCTCCTTCACTGCAGCCGAGGTGAGTAAGACATTTAAACGTGTTAACCCTCGCAAGGCTGCAGGCCCAGACGGCATCCCCAGCCGCGCCCTCAGAGCATGCGCAGACCAGCTGGCCGGTGTGTTTACGGACATATTCAATCAATCCCTATACCAGTCTGCTGTTCCCACATGCTTCAAGAGGGCCACCATTGTTCCTGTTCCCAAGAAAGCTAAAGTAACTGAGCTAAACGACTACCGCCCCGTAGCACTCACTTCCGTCATCATGAAGTGCTTTGAGAGACTAGTCAAGGACCATATCACCTCCACCCTACCTGACACCCTAGACCCACTCCAATTTGCTTACCGCCCAAATAGGTCCACAGACGATGCAATCTCAACCACACTGCACACTGCCCTAACCCACCTGGACAAGAGGAATACCTATGTGAGAATGCTGTTCATCGACTACAGCTCGACATTCAACACCATAGTACCCTCCAAGCTCGTCATCAAGCTCGAGACCCTGGGTCTCGACCCCGCCCTGTGCAACTGGGTACTGGACTTCCTGACGGGCCGCCCCAGGTGGTGAGGGTAGGCAACAACATCTCCTCCCGCTGATCCTCAACACGGGGCCCCACAAGGGTGCGTTCTGAGCCCTCTCCTGTATTCCCTGTTCACCCACGACTGCGTGGCCATGCACGCCTCCAACTCAATCATCAAGTTTGCGGACGACACAACAGTGGTAGGCTTGATTACCAACAACGACGAGACGGCCTACAGGGAGGAGGTGAGGGCCCTCGGAGTGTGGTGTCAGGAAAATAACCTCACACTCAATGTCAACAAAACTAAGGAGATGATTGTGGACTTCAGGAAACAGCAGAGGGAACACCCCTATCCACATCGATGGATCAGTAGTGGAGAGGGTAGCAAGTTTTAAGTTCCTCGGCATACACATCACAGACAAACTGAATTGGTCCACTCACACTGACAGCGTCGTGAAGAAGGCGCAGCAGCGCCTCTTCAACCTCAGGAGGCTGAAGAAATTCGGCTTGTCACCAAAAGCACTCACAAACTTCTACAGATGCACAATCGAGAGCATCCTGGCGGGCTGTATCACCGCCTGGTACGGCAACTGCTCCGCCCTCAACCGTAAGGCTCTCCAGAGGGTAGTGAGGTCTGCACAACGCATCACCGGGGGCAAACTACCTGCCCTCCAGGACACCTACACCACCCGATGTTACAGGAAGGCCATAAAGATCATCAAGGACATCAACCACCCGAACCACTGCCTGTTCACCCCGCTATCATCCAGAAGGCGAGGTCAGTACAGGTGCATCAAAGCTGGGACCGAGAGACTGAAAAACAGCTTCTATCTCAAGGCCATCAGACTGTTAAACAGCCACCACTAACATTGAGTGGCTGCTGCCAACACACTGTCATTGACACTGACCCAACTCCAGCCACTTTAATAATGGGAATTGATGGGAAATGATGTAAATATATCACTAGCCACTTTAAACAATGCTACCTTATATAATGTTACTTACCCTACATTATTCATCTCATATGCATACGTATATACTGTACTCTAGATCATCGACTGCATTCTTATGTCACTAGCCACTTTAACTATGCCACTTTGTTTACTTTGTCTACATACTCATCTCATATGTATATACTGTACTCGATACCATCTACTGTATGCTGCTCTGTACCATCACTCATTCATATATCCTTATGTACATATTGCTTATCCCCTTACACTGTGTATAAGACAGTAGTTTTGGAATTGTTAGTTAGATTACTTGTTGGTTATCACTGCATTGTCGGAACTAGAAGCACAAGCATTTCGCTACACTCGCATTAACATCTGCTAACCATGTGTATGTGACAAATAAAATTTGATTTGATTTGATTTGGATGTTCTCTTGATAAGTATGCGAATTGGACCATTTTTAAGCATTCAAAATGTAACGAGTACTTTTGGGTGTCAGGGAAAATATGTGGAGTAAAAAGTAAATATTTTTCTTTAGGAATGTAGTGAAGTAAAAGTTTTCAAAAATATAAATAGTAAAGTAAAGTACAGATACTCCCCAGAGCTACTTAAGTAGCACTTTAAAGTATTTTTACTTAAGTACTTTACACCACTGATCCTTCCTAACTCAGTTGCCAGAGAGGAAGGAAACCGCTCACCATGAGGCCAATGGTGACTTTAAAACAGTTACAGAGTTTAATGGCTTTGATAGGAGAAAACAGGATGGATCAACTATATTATAATTATTCGCAATACTAACCTAATTGACATAGGGAAAAGAAGGAAACCTGTAAAGAATAAAAATATTCCAAAACATGCATCCCATTTGCAAAAAGGCACTAAAGTAATACTGCAAAAAAATGTGGCAAAGCAATTAACTTTTTGTCCTGAATACAAAGTGTTATGTTTGGGATAAATCCAATACAGCACATTACTGAGTACCACTCTCCATATTTTCAAGCATAGTGGTCGCTGCGTCATGATATGTGTATGCTTGTAATGGTTGAGGACTGGGGAGATTTTCAGGATAAAAAAGAAATGGATGGAGATAAGCACAGGCAAATTCCTAGAGGGAAACCTGGTTCAGTCTGCTTTCCACCAGACACTGGGAGACACTGGGAGATTAATTCACCTTTCAGCAGGACAATAACCTAAAACACAAGACCAAATCTACACTGGAGTTGCTTACCAATAACAGTGAATGTGTCTGAGTGGCCCGAGTTACAGTTTTGACTGTAATCTGATTTTAAATCTATAAAAACACCTGAAAATGGTTCTCTAGCAATGATCAACAACCAATTAGACAAAACTTGAACAATTAAAAAAATAATAATGGGCAAATGTTGCACAATCCAGGTGTGGAAAACTCTTCGAGACATACCTAGAAAGACTCACAGCTGTGATCCCTGCCAAAGGTGATTCTAACATGTATTGACTCAAGGAGTTGAAAGTCAGTAAGTAAGTAAGTAAGAATGCTTAGCTTATCAAGATATATTGGTGTTTTCTTTTTCATGATTTTTTGTACAAATGGTAGAATTGTTCTTTCCCTTTAACATGATCATTTCCATCACAATTGCATTGCCAGCATGTTTCACATTCAAAATATTGGAGAGCTCCAGTTGTATAGAAGGAGTGTGAAAGATTCCAGATCCAAAGGTCAGACTGAGATATAGGCTAGACCAAACAGAGCACATTAACACATGTACAGCAGGTAAGAAGTAGGCCTAGCCAATGATCAACGTTAATGTTTTTCCGCCCTCAAAACAAATACAGCAAGACTGAAAGTAAGTTGGACAATGTTTGGCCTTTTTATAAAAAACAATTGGCTACCTGCTTGAACAAAAAATCCTAAATGAAATCCAAAATGAAATTAAATAATACATTGATAGCTTGTTGGTTAAAATATGTCTGAATAAATGAAATATACAATGAAATCGCTATTTACAGATCGATGCGGTCAAATATATTGGCACAGTTGAATGGAGCAGAATGTTCTGTTTAATCTTTTCAAAACTGGTTGAATTGTTATTTTTCCCCTGTAGGCACCTGCAACTTACCACATGTGAGATAAATTATACAGTAAATGAGAATAACTGCCTCCAACTAAATTCATCAGAATTTTTTATCATTTAGTCTTTTCACTTTGAAGTGAAAAATCTAAATTTCTGTTGAGATTTTTTGATGCTTGGTCCTGTGCAGTTGTATGTCAAATCAAATCAAATGTTATTTGTCACATGCTTCGTAAACAACAGGTGTAGACTAACAGTGAAATGTTTACTTTTCGGCCCTTCCCAACAATGCTTTGAGAAAGAAAATAGAGAAATAACAGATTCAGATTATTTAACAGTCACATGTACAGGGTTGCAGGTGTGACTGCAGGGTACGTTGAAAAAGTAAATATGTAATAATAAAAGTAATAATAAATAAACAAAGAGTAACAATAACTTATACACAGGGTACTAGTACTGAGTCAATGTGCAAGGGCACAAAGTAATTGAAATAGAAATGTACAGTACATATAACTAGGAATAAATTAACAAGTTAAACAAATACACATGTAAACACCAAAATATTTTTCAATTTCAATGTACAGTAACAGTCAAAAGTTTGGACATACCTACTCATTCAAGGGGTTTTCTTATTTTTTAAAACTATTTTCTACATTGTAGAATAACAGTGAAGACATCAAAAGTATGAAATAACACATATGGAATTGTGTAGTAACCAAAAAAAGTGTTAAACAAATGAAAACATATTTTTTTATTTGAGATTCTTCAAAGTAACCACCCTTTGCCTTGATGACAGCTTTGCATGCTCTTGGCATTCTCTCAACCACATTCAAGAGGTAGTCACCTGGAATGCATTTCAACTAACAGGTTTGCCTCGTTAAAAGTTCATTTCTGGAATTTCTTTCCTTCTTAATGTGTTTGAGCCAATCAGTTGTGTTGTGACCAAGTAGGGGTGGTATACAAAAGATAGCCCTGTAAAAGACAAGTCCATATTATGGCAACAACAACTCAAATAAGCAAAGAGAAACGACAGTCCATCGTTAATTTAAGACACGAAGGTCAGTTAATTTGGAAAATTTCAAGAACTTTGAAAGTTTCTTCAAATGCAGTCACAAAAAGCATCAAGTGCTATGATGAAACTGGCTCTCGTGAGGACTGCCACAGGAAAGGAAGACCCAGACTTAAATCTGCTGCAGAGGATGAGTTCATTAGAGTTAACTGCATCTCAGATTGCAGCCCAAAAAATGCTTTAGAGTTCAAGTAACAGACACACCTCAACATCAACTGTTCAGAGGAGACTGTGTGAATCAGGCATTTGTGGTCAAATTGCTGCAAATAAACCACTACTGAAGGACACCAATAAGAAGAAGAGACTTGCTTGGGCCAAGAAACACGAGCAATGGATGGACATTAGACTGGTGGAAATCTGTCCTTTGGTCTGATTTGAGTCCAAATTTGAGATTCTTGGTTCCAACCACTGTCTTTGTGAGACGCAGAGTCGGTGAATGCATGAGTGGTTCCCACTGTGAAGCATGGAGGAGGAGGTGTGATGGTGCTTTGCTGGTGACACTGTCAGTGATTTACTTAGAATTCAGGGAACACATTCTGCAGCGATACACCATCCCACCTGGTTTGCGCTTAGTGGGACTATCATTTGTTTTTCAACAGGACAATGACCCAAAACACCTCCAGGTGTATAAGGGCTATTTGACCAGGAAGGAGAGTGATGGAGTGCTGCATCAGATGACCTGGCCTCCACAATCACCCGACCTCAAACCAATTGAGATGGTTTGGGATGAGTTGGACCGCAGAGTGAAGGAAAAGCAACCAACAAATGCTTAGCATATGTGGGAACTCCTTCAAGATTGTTAGAAAAGCATTCCTCATGAAGCTGGTTGAGAGAATGCCAAGACTGTGCAAAGCTGTCATCAAGGCAAAGCGTGACTACTTTGAAGAATCTAAAATATATATTTTGATTTGTTTAACACTTTTTTGGTTACTACATGATTCAATGTGTTATTTTATAGTTTTGATGTCTTCAGTATTAATCTACAATGTAGAAAATAGTAAAAATAAAGAAAACCCCTTTTGAGTGGTACTGTATTTTAAAAGAAATAGTGATTCATACAAGGGTCAGTCTGACAATATTTGACTGAATCTGTAGGCTATGGCCTATGCCTGCTCATCAAATTATAGGCTAATAGATTTTCAGTCATGATTAATTCTTAGCTACAGTAGCACCAGGAAATTCTCCCAGTTGAAAATATATTAATCTTCACTCCTCAAATGACTGAGACGGTATCCAGACAATTCATATCTGATAGGTTACTGGAAGCAGAAGATGATCCATTATATTGTAATGAAACCGCAGGGAGCAGGTCTCGAACCCGCGACCTTCTAGCCCGAGGTCCAGTGCGTTATCGACTGTGCCGCAAAAGCATGCTCGTGCGGCGGGGTTGATTTCCGCGCTCATAAACCCAGGGCCGTTACACTATTGACCAGATACTCAAATGGCTGCTCTAACAATTAAAATAAATGCCTTCGAAAACAGGAGGCAGTCAGGAGTCGAGATCAGGTGGGACCCTTCTAGCCAATGAAAGGGCAAATACGCTTGTGAACAATAGGTACAACTCCAATAAAAACATTTTTTTTCTCAAAGTAACCGGGATGTCACGTGTCCTACTTAGCTAGCTGTCCGGTACACTCGTAACAACGTAAGCAGTACCGCACTTCTATTCGATCAAATACGCCTCACGTAGCAAATAAGCCATTACATTTTTTGTGGACCAAATTCGACACTCACTGACCTCCATACAAAAACGAATCGGTTGTTGAGCGAAAAAAACTAAAAACCGCAACCTGCTGGACAAGACAGATTTTGGGCACAGTTATCACTCTCACTTCGCCTCTTCCTCTACTAAAAACATTGTGCAAATGTACAGAAGGGCTAGGCTTTCGATGCAGTGTTCAAAACATGCACGGCGAAGCTCATTTCACAGAAGCTCAACGCTCTTTGACCAACCGACGGTGTTCATTAGGCCTACTGTAACCAAGCATAATGTCTTACCTGCTCGGTCTAATGCATTGCCGTCTTGCACCACGAATAGTTTGAAAATAAATGTTGTTTTTAATTGGTGCTTTTAAAAGTTACCATAGCTACGAACTCAAATGGCACAGGTGCAACATTGTGAGGTCATACTTGCATACATGTTGAGACGATAACAGTTGCCAGAGGTCTTGGCTTAATTTCTAGGCACAACTCCAGACCTGCTCCCTGCTGTTTCATTACAATAGAATGGATCATCTTCTGCTTCCAGTAACCTATCAGATTGTAAACGATTTTTTATTTATATATATATTTTTTTAACATATTATACCTCTTTATAATGCGTTGCAAACGGAATGTTCGATAACATTGATTATTACCTTATTAATCATTTGCGAGATCATGCGTCTTTTCGAATGACTTTGCACTACTAGCCTATTTTTACACCCGTTAGGCCTACCCCAATACCATGAAATGCAAGACATTTTCATTCCAAAATCTATGTTTTCCAGTAGATAATACAACAACAACAAAAATTAGAGAGAAAAGTACGTAATCCGACATTTAAACCTATGATGGAGAGAATATTGAGAGCTGCACCATCTATTGACGACCACAAAGTGGCAGTAAAGACCATCTGTTGCTTTATACAATTGTCACTGGAACTGCAGTAATGACTTGTTAATCACATCATCTGATTGAACAATAGATTTATAGGATTGAACCTTCAAAAAAATTGTTAGGACTATGATCTAAAGCCGTATACACGCACAAATATAGCCTAACATTGGAAAACCAGTCCCAAGTCATTTCACTTGTGTGTTCATTAGGCTAATCATACCATGTGCACTTGGGAAGATCAAATCAAATGTTATTGGTCACATACACATATTTGGCAGAGGTTATTGTGGGTGTAGTGAAATGCTTGGACTTAGGAGCTAGAAGCAGAGCTTCCATGTCTGTCAGCGTCATCTTGTACCAAAAACTTCTCAAAGAAGAAATGTACTTTTAATACATGTAATTATAAAATGAATAACAAATTTATGAGGTAAAGTAGCCTACTGAAAAATCAGCTGAAGGAAATTGTCATTTTCAAGGGTGCCTAGGTTCCAAATCAAAAGGCTAGTTGCATTTCAGTTGGAAATGAATTGTTGTTTCACAATGTAAGACCAAGAATTATGGTCTATATTAATTGAAATGATCATAAATGACCATAGGCCTATAGACAGTTTTGATTGCAAAGCATTTCTATAAGGCCTCTTCTGGCACAACAGGGGTAGGCCTGATTACCAACAGCGATGAGACAGCCTACACGGAGGAGGTGAGAGCCCTGGCGGACTGGTGCCAGGAGAATAACCCCTAAACACAAGTATTTTCGCTGCACGTGCAATAACATCTGCAAATCTGTGTAGCCTACACGACCAATAAACATTGATTTGATAAGATGGGATAATGGTTCACCCCTGACATTATTGGATGGACATGACATTAAGGAGATGACATAATGACAGAGATGACATTATCAACCTCTAATGCATTCATTCCAATCTGTGACTGTAATAGTCCAGTGAGTAATGTAATAACTCTGATGTACTCATAACATGAGTATATCAGAGTTATCAAGTGTAGATCTACTACATTACTGATCACTGTCTGTTCAATTGAAGATAGTTGTATTTACACAGCACAGCTGAGTGAGATAGCGTTAAAAGCTGGGGTTGCGTCCCAAATGGCATCCTATTCCCTGGCCTGTATAGTGCACCACTTTTGACCAGGACCTATGGTCAAAAGTAGTGCATTATGTAGGGAATAAAGTACAATTTGGGACACATACTAAATCATCATTACATAGGCTTGTTTCAACAATTATATTCAATCATATGACTGGATTTGTCAAGAGAATATTCCAAATGTTTATTCTAGCTACATGATTAAGTCTTATGTCACCAGTGTTTTTACATATTAAAATGACAACATCTCTGACATCTTATAAGGCTATAATGGGATGAATCGTTATATAAGCTCTATTCTATAATGGTATTACCATCACTTTGTCAACATAAGTTGTTTTGCTTCGCCTTAACTTATAAATCCGTAATTTCTATTGGATTCCACATTGCATTTCATCCAACACCCAATTTAAAATATTTGTTTTATCCAATTAGGTTGAGATTTGTTTATAAACCATAGATAGCATGAATATGGCAATGCATAGATTCTACTATTAGGGGGCAGCGTCTATTATGTTTTACATTGTTTATGTGGGAGGTATTTCAGTAAAAGTCTATGCAGTCTGTTATCAGCAACACCATTGCCTTCCAGGACTGATCTGTGATGATGGACCTCTCCCACGGAGATCTTAATAACCCAATGACCTTCTATTCAGACCAAAAAACACCATAGAGAGAATCTGTTACCAAGAAACCAATAAAGGTTCTTCAGATCATACAGTGATTACAAGGGGGAAATTCCCCTAAAGCGCACCAGTTTTGCCTCTGCTTGTCAGCACATGGTCACATTTTGCCCATTCATGGCAAGCCTGATAAGGCGAAATATGAGCATCAGGCCTACATGTCGACAGACTGTCTGTCTTTGTCTCTGGTTGCGTCCCAAATTACACCCTATCCCTACATAGACAGATCACTACTTTTGACCAGACCCCTATGGCCAGACCACTCAGTAAACATTTAATTGTACAGTTTACACACCACTGTATCCTGTGCATAAGACAAAACTCTGATATGATTTTAGATTCTGATGAGCCCTGGTCAAAAGTAGCGGGTTATAGAGGTAAGAGGGCGGCATTTGTGAGGTAACATTTGTCTCTGTACAATGTGTACCTCTCCATTGGTTGTGAGGCCCAGGACCCCCCCCACCCCCTCCGCATTCACTGTTTATTTCTAAAGGGTACAGTAGCCTTCTCTTCATTCACTGTTACTCTTTTAAAGGTACAGTAGCCCTCTCTTCATTCACTGTTACTCTTTTAAAGGTACAGTAGCCCTCTCTTCATTCACTGTTACTCTTTTAAAGGTACAGTAGCCCTCTCTTCATTCACTGTTACTCTTTTAAAGGTACAGTAGTCCTCTCTTCATTCACTGTTACTCTTTTAAAGGTACAGTAGCCCTCTCTTCATTCACTGTTACTCTTTTAAAGGTACAGTAGTCCTCTTTTCATTCACTGTTACTCTTTTAAAGGTACAGTAGTCCTCTCTTCATTCACTGTTACTCTTTTAAAGGTACAGTAGCCTTCTCTTCATACACTATTACTCTTTTAAAGGTACAGTAGTCCTCTCTTCATTCACTGTTACTCTTTTAAAGGTACAGTAGTCCTCTCTTCATTCACTGTTACTCTTTTAAAGGTACAGTAGTCCTCTCTTCATTCACTGTTACTCTTTTAAAGGTACAGTAGCCCTCTCTTCATTCACTGTTACTCTTTTAAAGGTACAGTAGTCCTCTCTTCATTCACTGTTACTCTTTTAAAGGTACAGTAGTCCTCTCTTCATTGACTGTTACTCTTTTAAAGGTACAGTAGCCTTCTCTTCATACACTATTACTCTTTTAAAGGTACAGTAGTCCTCTCTTCATTCACTGTTACTCTTTTAAAGGTACAGTAGTCCTCTCTTCATTCACTGTTACTCTTTTAAAGGTACAGTAGCCCTCTCTTCATTCACTGTTACTCTTTTAAAGGTACAGTAGCCCTCTCTTCATTCACTGTTACTCTTTTAAAGGTACAGTAGCCCTCTCTTCATTCACTGTTACTCTTTTAAAGGTACAGTAGTCCTCTCTTCATTCACTGTTACTCTTTTAAAGGTACAGTAGTCCTCTCTTCATTCACTGTTACTCTTTTAAAGGTACAGTAGTCCTCTCTTCATTCACTGTTACTCTTTTAAAGGTACAGTAGTCCTTTTATCATTCACTGTTTCTCTTTTAAATTTGCAGTAGTCCTCTCGCTATTCACTCTTTCTGTTCTAGGAAGAAGAACTAGGTTAAATCCCAAATGGCACACTTTTCCCATTTAGAGCTCTACAACAGTAGTGCACTATATAGGGAATAGTATTCCATTTGGGAAGCATCCATAACCCTTTTTGAACTCAACCCTTTTGGTGACTGACACACACACACCCTCCATCTTAGGTGACCTAATTTCCTTTGTTAGCAGCCGTGGGAATGCAACATCTGAATACAAACTGACCAGAATGTGTTTTTTTTAGTGCGTCCATGAAATCATTGAACTAATCAATTACTGTAAAAAGATTACTGAAGATTTGGATATAAATGATTGGCAGCACGACCGTGAAAAGTACTCTTGTTTGCTAGGTCTAAAAGACAATTTAAGATAAAATATGTATGTTTAGTTTCAAACACTTTGAATTGTTTTATTTATTATTGCTGTCTGACAAATATCATGAGATTTGACAAATCAATTCCTATCAGTTCCATTCTTTCCCTTGGGTGGGGAGAAGGCCACCTGGTTCAATAATCCAATTTTAACCATGACTCTCTGCTCAAGCAACGGAACTGCACTCTGCCGAGTGATAATCCTCATGAGGTCAAACTAACATTGCAGCAGTAGAGATTAACTTAAATTCAGATAATGACTTTACATGGCCTTACCTGGTTATACAATACGGGTGTAGGGTGAGGTTGCCCCTAGATGCTGATCTGGGATCAGTTTTGCATGGCCTGGCACATTGACGTAAACATGTTGCTTTAGACCCCTCAATTGGTTTGATATCAGTCACCACTTTGAATTTGCACAAACTGTGAATCATCACTATCATAACTAGTGTGATGTCTCAACATGTTCCATAACCTATGGTCTAAGGAACATACAACTCCATGCCTATTGGATCTGCTAAAATATATCTGTCAGTATAGGACTTAACTTATTTAGTGGGCTTGTGGTTAAAGTTTGGAAGGTTGGGAGTTCGATCCCTAGCTAAGTCGTACAAAACGCTGTAAAATGGGGCCAGATGCATCTCTGTTTGGCACTTAGTATTAACTAAATAGTTTAAGGGTAAGGCTCTGCGATAGACTAGCGTCCTGTCCAGGTGGTGTACATGTACATCAATATTTATGCCATTTAGAAGACATTTTTATCCAAAGCTGCCATTAAGATGCCTCACGCCATAGAAACAGGATATAGGCTCCTGCTCCTACGAGCTGCTCTGGCTTGCACAAGCCAAGGCTACTTATAGGCCCAGTATATGAAGATATTAATCACTGCTCCAGTCAGTGTCCCTATTCATCCAATGATCCTTACCCACCAATTTCACTACGAACTTGAATCCTAGCCCTGTCATGTTATAATAGGACCAATGAGATTAGGATTAACCTGGTTTGAGTGGCAAGAAGAAAATCAATTATATTGAGCCTCTCTCTATGGCCCCAGGGTAAAGTTTCCCCAAGGTACTTCCTCTCCCCCAATCCTAACCAAAACTGACCCAAGATCACCGTCTAGGAGCAACTTCACCCTGTCTGTGCTCTGAAACAGGAAACTCAACAGTGCCACAGACACTAGGAGAGGAAGTAAGGGCAAGTGTCCATATCCTGGTGTTACAACATCTGAGGGACACATACATGCAGTACCAGTCAAATGTTTGGACACACGTACTTATTCAAGGGGTTTTCTTTATTTTTTACTATTTTCTACATTGTGGAATAATAGTGAAGACATCTAAACTATGAAATAACACATTTGGAATCATATAGTAACCAAAAGAGTGTTCAACAAATCGAAATATATTATATTTTTGAGATTCTTCAAAGTAGCCACCCTTTGCCTTGATGACAGCTTTGCACACTCTTGCCATTCTCTCAACCAGCTTAATGAGGTAGTCACCTGGAATGCATTTTAAAAGTTAATGAACTTTTAACTTGTTAAAAGTTAATTTGTGGAATGTATTTTCTTCATTTTTATTTTAACTTTATTTAACTAGGCAAGTCAGTTAAGAATAAATTCTTATTTTCAATGACAGCAGTGGGTTAATTGCCTGTTCAAGGGCAGAACAACAGATTTGTACCTTGTCAGCTCGGGGGTTTGAACTTGCAACCTTCCGGTTACTAGTCCAACGCTCTAACCACGAGGCTACCCTGCCGCACTTAATGAGCATGGCTACCATAGCATTCTACAGCGACACGCTTAGTTGGACTATCATTTGTTTTTCAACAGGACAATGATCCAAAACACACCTCCAGGCTGTGTAAGGGCTATTTGACCAAGAAGGAGAGTGATTGAGTGCTGCATCAAATAAGCTGGCCTCCACAATCACCCGACCTCAATCCAATTGAGATAGTTTGGGATGAGTTGGACCGCAGAGTGAAGAAAAAGCAGCCAATAAGTGGTCAGCATATCTGGGAACTCCTTCAAGACTGTTGGAAAAGCATTGCTCATGAAGCTGGTTAAGAGAATGCCAAGAGTGTGCAAAGCTGTCATCAAGGCAAATGGTGGCTTGTTTGAAGAATCTAAAATCTAAAATATATTTTGATTTGTTTTACACTTTTTTGGGTACTACATGATTCCATCTGTTATTTCATAGTGTTGATGTCTTCACTAATATTCTACAATGTAGAAAATAGTAAAAACCCTTGAATGAGTAAGTGTGTCCAAACTTTTGACTGGTACTGTACTTTCAGTCAAGTGACACAACTATAAAGAGATTCCTCAAAATCAAAAGGGAAGTAAATGGATGACAGTCGGAAAGTCTGAGCATTTCAACAATGGAACCAGTGTTCTGATATCTACTCACGTGTTGGTAGATCACACTTGCAGGTGGGTTGTGCCAGAAAATATTTGAGCCATGATTGTAATTGTAATGACAGGCTTGTCACTGTGGGTGACAGATTGTGTGAGCAATTACAAGGTTAAATCGTTTCCATAATTGAACTCACAAAATCCCACTGTCACATTCCAAGATTCCATCTGTCCGTCCTGTATAGATAGACTCCCAGGAAAAGAAATAAAGTCTTTTTTCATGTAATTACACAGAACGTCTCTCCTTTCCAATCACCGTCAGATATTCACTCCAGCAGTAAATGGTCCTGTCACGAACAGTCAAGGCAACCATCTTCTCACCTTAGCTTTGCTCCACACACCATGGCATAGACTGACCAGGTGAATCCAGGTGAAGGCTTTGATGCCTTACAGTTAATTCCACTTCAATCAGTGTAGATGAAGGTGAGGAGAGGTTAAAGAAGACAAAATATTGACGTGCCTTTCAACGGGGTATGGTAGTAGGTGCCAGGCGCACCGGTTTGAGTGTGTCAAGAACTGCAACGCTGCTGGGTTTTTCACTCTCAACAGTTTCCCATGTGTATCAAGAATGGTCCACCACCCAACGGACATCCAGCCAACTTGACACAACAGTGGGAAGCATTGGAGTCAACATGGGCCAGCATCCCTATGGAATGCTTGACACCTCGTATAGTCCATGCCCTGATGAATTGAGGCTGTTCTAAGGGCAAAAGGGGGTGCAACTCAATATTAGGACAGTGTTCCTAATGTTTTGTGCACTCAGTGTATACACGTGCATGTAATAAAATAAAGATGCACAAACTATGAATGGGTTTTAATGAAATAGTCTGTTAACTTTACTCCACTGACCAGGTTTACATTGCATGTCAACTTCCTGAAATAGAAGAGGATTGTGCCTTCCAACCACCTGCTGCTGTTAAAGCTGTAAGACTGCAGTGAGAGGAAATGGAAAAGCTAAACTAACCATGTATGAGATTATGAGGAAGGCCCCAGTCACGTGGTTTGGATTGACACTGTGGTGTTATGCCTCTAGGATTTACACTGAGGAAAGGAAGCTTTTTGTGGATTATACTAGAGGTCACAGGGTTCAAATTGAGCGTCTGGAGGGAAGTGAATGTGAAAGTGGTTTGTTTTGAGTGCCTGAGTTGTTTGGCACTGTCCAGAGACAACCCATAGCCCCTGACTAGCCCTAACGTACATTGCAGATCAGAAAGGATGGAATTGGTATGAAGCAATTTGGCCAAATTTCCACATAGGGGAAGGTGGACTTACCACCATTTCCCTTTTACATATCCAACTCTTTCAGATCTACATGACAGGCCTAGGCCCTTGGGGGTAGGGGGTAGGGGACAAAGTGCACTTGTCTGAGTATGTTTCCTGTTGTAGCACAGGAATCGAATGCATGAGTCACATGTTGGCCTGCCCCAAATCGTACTGTGCTGGCTCTGATATTTTTATTTTCATATTGTCCCTTCCAGTGCGGTTCCATCAGTAGTGATGGATGCATAGCCAGCCCAGGACAGCTCTGCTTGGTTTGGCTCAGTAGTGATGGATGCATAGCCAGCCCAGGACAACTTGGCTTGGTTCAGTAGTGATGGATGCATAGCCAGCCCAGGACAACTTGGCTTGGTTCAGTAGTGATGGATGCTTAGCCAGCCCAGGACAGCTCTGCTTGGCTTGGCTCAGTAGTGATGGATGCGTAGCCAGCCCAGGACAACTTGGCTTGGTTCAGTAGTGATGGATGCTTAGCCAGCTTAGGAATGCCACAGTAGGGATGGATTTGTAGCCAGCCCAGGACAGCTCGGCTAGGATTGGCTCACTAGTGATGGATTTGTAGCCAGCTCAAGATAGCTCGACTTGGCACAGTAGTGATGGATGCATAGTCAGCCCAGGAATGTCTCAGTAGCGATGGATGCATAGCATGCCCAGAAATGGCTCACTAGTGATGTATGCATAGCATGCCCAGAAATGGCTCACTAGTGATGTATGCATAGCCATCCCAGGAATAGTACAGTAGTGATGGATGTGTAGCCAGCCCAGGAATACTACAGTAGTGATGGATGTGTAGCCAGCCCAGGAATAGTACAGTAGTGATGGATGCGTAGCCAGCCCAGGAATAGTACAGTAGTGATGGATGTGTAGCCAGCCCAGGAATAATACAGTAGTGATGGATGCGTAGCCAGCCCAGGAATAGTACAGTAGTGATGGATGTGTAGCCAGCTCAGGAATAGTACAGTAGTGATGGATGTGTAGCCAGCCCAGGAATAGTACAGTAGTGATGGATGTGTAGCCAGCCCAGGAATAGTACAGTAGTGATGGATGTGTAGCCAGCCCAGGAATAGTACAGTAGTGATGGATGTGTAGCCAGCCCAGGAATAGTACAGTAGTGATGGATGTGTAGCCAGCCCAGGAATAGCTCAGTAGTGTGAAAAAAAGTATAAGGTTAGGGGTTTGGGGTTACGTGCTCCTGCTAAATGGGATTATACTGGTGCGCTCTGTCAGGCTGTTTTGTTTTGATCAATAGCCACAGAAATCTGTCATACCATATCAGCCTAAATCACCTGTTAAACACATTTGACAGCTTCAAAGGCCCAATCGGCTGTGCTCATGAATTAGTGGAAGTTTTGTTTTGTTTTTCTATGAGCGTTGAGGCATGTAATGTGAGAGAAGTAGATATTTGATGGCCGTGTGCCTAGTGAGTTTACCTGACAGGTTATTGGCAGAGAAAAGATATTTGAATACCTGTACTTGGAAACGGTCTCTGGCTTTGTAATATGATAATGCTTATATCAGTATGTGTTTGCGTATTATCACGCAACTGTACTGCGTGTTGGCCATTGTGGAGATCAAGACACATCCATACAATCGAATAATCTGTCAAACAAACATGTCGTACGTCAGAAAATGAGCTACAGCGTTTGGTTTAATTCCCCATTACAGTAGTACTACTGCCCCTCTATTTTGCCTCTAGACCTATTAGTCTAGGTGTGGCGTAAACAATACAACACATTTACATTGAAAGTACTACTCAGTCACAATAAGCACTACTAAGCTCTAACACACTGGGCTATCAGTTACTGTCTATCAGACTTGCCTTCCACACACCAGTGTTTGTCAGTCAGCTGACATAACATCATCAGCAACTGACTCCATTCACACACAAGGCTGCAAACCCACCCTCCTGATCCTGCCATTCCCTAGGTGCCTCCCTCTGCCCGGTCATTGAGTGCAGACACACAGATGTATGTGCAGGCACACACACACCCAGACATAGAAACGCACACACACGCACGCGCACGCTCTTCCTCTTCCCCCTAGCAGCCTTTCTCCACTCACCCTCTCATTTTCATAGATGCTACCCCTCCCCCATGTTCAGTGAGCAAATACCTAACTTTGTCCACACTCTCCCCCTGTTAGCGAAATCCCCTTCCACCATATACTTGCTGTAGCTTCCTGTTTTTGTCTTTGTCTCCCATGTTTAGCTGTATTGTGTGGTTGTTGGCTGGCTGTTGTGTAGTCCTTACTTACTACCACATGTCAGTCTGGTCCTCTTAAAGGAAAATTCCACTCAAAAACTATATTTTGGTATTTTTTTCATTAGTCCACTGTTGACACAGTCCCAAAATATTTTGCATGTTAGCGGTCAAGTTTTCAAGATAGTGGACTTTCAAGAAGCGAAGTGTCACTTGCCACATCATCATGATGATGCGTTTTGCATCATATGATGACGTGTTTTACATCATCATGATGATGCATTTTGAATCATATGATGACGTGTTTTACATCATCATGATGATGCATTTTGAATCATATGATGACGTGTTTTACATCATCATGATGATGCATTTTGAATCATATGATGACGCGTTTTACATCATCATGATGATGTGGCAAGTGACACTTCGCTTCTTGAAAGGCCAATATCGTGTCCAATATCGTGACTGCTGACATGCAAAACATTTTGGGACTGTATTAAAGGTGCAATATGCAGAAGGCGCTCCACCATTTCCTGGTTGCATGTACAAATAGTTTGCCTAATTTCAGATTATGTGACAAAACAAGCCATGGATTATGTAGAGCACCTTTACCCTACAAGGTCTGTTGCCTGCTGGTATTCTGTTCTACCTGAAAATGAATTAAACACACCCGGTGTCCCAGTTCTAAGTCAGTCCCTGATTAGAGGGGAACAATGACAAAATGCAGTGAAACTGGCTTCGAGGTCCCGAGTTGAGTTTGAAAGATGTAGAGAAACATTGTACCATTTAAACCGCTGTGAAATATATTTTCATTAAACCAAAATATTGTAATTTCAGCTGTTTGAAACTGGTGTAGAAAACTGAAAGTAAAAGATGCAAAAACTTAAGAATGGGAAGCATAGAAATAGAGCACATAGAACCGATGTACCACTCCTTACACTTGTGTTCAATGAGAATGGCAGATCTATAACTCACAATTCTATGTGAATTTGGTCAGGTCACCCAAAAAGTTACATATTGCAGCTTTAACAGTGGACTAATGAAGAAAAACATGAAAAACGTTTTTGAGTGGATATGCATATGACACCAAAAAAACAAACATGTATTGGTCACATACATGTGTTTTGTCGTGGAAATTTCCTCTATTTACCAAATCATGGGAGCAAACCACACACACAAGTCAGAGTTAGTTATCAAAGTCCATCTTTAATTATATGAGCTCTATCACAATCCTGTGACTCTCAGGCAATTCAGTGTCTAACCATGAATTCTCTGAGAGCCCCCTTCCACATTTCAAATGATGTCCTTTATTGCAAAGACACACATAGTCAGACAGCATAGACACAATTCATCGTTCAGCTTTGTCTCCTTTCTCAAACCCCAGAACCATAAACCAATCCTCCATATCAACAGGCATATATCAAATTGTCATTTAGATACAACCAACCCTAAATACAACCAATCCTGGACAAACTCACGGAGAGGAGAATGAGGCTATAGGTTAAGATAGAAACAACATTAGAGGGAGCATAGAAGGATTCCAGACACTGCCACCCTCCTTTCCCCACTGGGAAAGGTAGGGAGTAAAAGATATGTTTACACATGATGACACTTTGACCTCTCCCCTCTCAGCGGCCCATGCAACTTAGTCTTGACATAGAACAGATAACTGCAACCTCGCCACAGTATTATACAAAAATACCATTCTGATGAGAAGTAACTTACACACATTTGGTGAATATAAAACATCTTACATATGTTACCAACAAATTCTGAATCTTCCACGACAGTTTAGCAGATGTTATTATGGGTGTAGCAAAATGATTGTAAATGCACCACCAACTGAACACCTGGTTTGATTGCTCCTCACAAACAAGGGCCTCTATATCAGTAACCACTGAGAAAAGTGGGTCTAGAATTTGGAATAGAACTTGTGTGAATTGTTATGTAATATTCTGTACCTATTTATTCATTAATTAACAGCCATCCGGACGAGAAAACAACAATAAAATGAGGAAAATGTGTTAATTGAAGTCTTTTTCGGTCCTTTGTTTTCAGTTGGAACGTTACCCTTCCTCATGTCAGTTTTCTAGACCAGGAAATTCTTCAGGGATTTCCGCAAATGGGAAAGAAACATGCCCTCTCCTTTATCACCGTTGACCTTAAAACAACATCAATGTCAATAGCGCTTTGTCATAGAGCACATAATGTTTCTTATTACTCATCTTGAAGTCAACAGACCATTCCATCATGTATCTAATGACCCTTTTGTTGATAAAGTGAAAAATATATCCCCCCAGTAGTGATCACACATGACTATTGTGAACCCAGACATGTTTGCAGTGTATAGGTTTTTACGAGAGGTCAGCAGCTCTTTGGTGGGCTGTTGTGGGTTTTTTGACCCTGGCTTTCATGGCCATGTTAGTACACTGTTAGGTGACGTGTTGTTGGAGCTCTTACTGAAGGGAGGGGGATGGTTCTTAGACAACCCTCCCCACGGTGCCTTGCCTATACTGGGAGGAGTGACACAATTAGAGGGGGACCGAATGTGGTGCTCTGGTGCCAGGGTGAGCAGTGAGCACAACCCTCCATTTTCTCACACTGTCTTTGTTATCTAGAACAGAACTGTGCAGAGGCATGCATGGTTAGGACATTATGCTTATGTCATCTACACAGGTGACCATGTGTTGCACTACTAATGCTCCTCAATGACAATGGGCTGGGAAATGACTTGTAAGGACGTTTCACAAAGAACAACGGAAGAAATCCTTTGTTTTTGTCATTTTGCCACTGGTGTCACACCCCAGGGTACCCCGGGAGACTGGTGCTCTGCCAGACTCATATATGTAGTCAGTAAGGCAGAAACCTTTGTAGCCTTTCCCATAATTAAGATTCTATCTCTAGAAATCAACAGAAATGGCCACTTGCAGGATATCTGGAGGAGTATCTTGAGGGGGTATGGAGGGGTATCTGGGGGCAAACTACCTGCCCTCCAGGACACCTACACCACCCGATGTTACAGGAAGGCCATAAAGATCATCAAGGACATCAACCACCCGAGCCACTGCCTGTTCACCCCGCTATCATCCAGAAGGCGAGGTCAGTACAGGTGCATCAAAGCTGGGACCGAGAGACTGAAAAACAGCTTCTATCTCAAGGCCATCAGACTGTTAAACAGCCACCACTAACATTGAGTGGCTGCTGCCAACACACTGACATTGACACTGACCCAACTCCAGCCACTTTAATAATGGGAATTGACGGGAAATTATGTAACTATATCACTAGCCACTTTAAACAATGCTACCTTATATAATGTTACTTACCCTACATTATTCATCTCAAATGCATACGTATATACTGTACTCTATATCATCGACTGCATCCTTATGTAATACATGTATCACTAGCCACTTTAACTATGCCACTTTGTTTACATACTCATCTCATATGTATATACTGTACTCGTTACCATCTACTGTATGCTGCCCTGTACCATCACTCATTCATATATCCTTATGTACATATTCTTTATCCCCTTACACTGTGTATAAGACAGTAGTTTTGGAATTGTTAGTTAGATTACTTGTTGGTTATTACTGCATTGTCGGAACTAGAAGCACAAGCATTTCGCTACACTCGCATTAACATCTGCTAACCATGTGTATGTGACAAATACAATTTGATTTGATTTGAGAGGTATCTGGAGGGGGGTATATGGATGGATATCTGGAGAGGTATCTGGAGGGGTATCTGGAGGGGGTATGGAGGGATATCTGGAGGGGGTATGGAGGGGTATCTGGAGAAGTATCTGGAGGGGGATATATGGATGGATATCTGGGAGAGTATCTGGAGGGGTATGGAGGGGTATCTGGATGGGGTATAGAGGGGTATCTGGAGGGGGTATGGAGGGGTATGGATGGGGAATCTGGAGGGGGTATATGGAGGGGTATCTGGAGGGCTTAAGGAGGGGTATATGGAGGGGTATCTGGATGGGGAATCTGGAGGGGGTATATGGAGGGGTATCTGGGAGGGAATCTGGAGGGGTGTAAGGAGGGGTATCTGGAGGGATATCTGGAGGGGGTATGGAGGGGTATCTGGAGAAGAATCTGGAGGGGTATCTGGAGGGGGATATATGGATGGATATCTGGATGGGGTATGGAGGGGTATGGAGGGGTATCTGGAGGGGGTATGGAGGAGTATCTGGAGGGGGTATGGAGGGGTATCTGGAGGGGGTATATGGAGGGGTATGGATGGGGAATCTGGAGGGGGTATATGGAGGGGTATCTGGAGGGCTTAAGGAGGGGTATCTGGAGGGGGTATATGGATGGGGAATCTGGAGGGGGTATATGGAGGGGGTATGGAGTGGTATCTGGAGGGGTGTAAGGAGGGTATATGGAGGGGGTATTTTGAGGGAGTATGGAGGGGTATCTGGAGGGGTGTATATGGAGTGGTATTTTGAAAATGCAGTATAAGTGGAACTCACGCATTTTGTAATTAACTATAGGACATATTTCTTCAAAATCTGGAAACGCTGGACAGTTACTTTAAAGCAAATTCTCTGCAACACATTTAACATTTAAGTCATTTAGCAGACGCTCTTATCCAGAGCGACTTACAAATTGGTGCGTTCACCTTATGACATCCAGTGGAACAGCCACTTTACAATAGTGCATCTAAATCTTTTAAGGGGGGTGAGAAGGATTACTTTATCCTATCCTAGGTATTCCTTAAAGAGGTGGGGTTTCAGGTGTCTCCGGAAGGTGGTGATTGACTCCGCTGTCCTGGCGTCGTGAGGGAGTTTGTTCCACCATTGGGGGGCCAGAGCAGCGAACAGTTTTGACTGGGCTGAGCGGGAACTGTACTTCCTCAGTGGTAGGGAGGCGAGCAGGCCAGAGGTGGATGAACGCAGTGCCCTTGTTTGGGTGTAGGGCCTGATCAGAGCCTGGAGGTACTGAGGTGCCGTTCCCCTCACAGCTCCGTAGGCAAGCACCATGGTCTTGTAGGGGATGCGAGCTTCAACTGGAAGCCAGTGGAGGGAGCGGAGGACCGGGGTGACGTGAGAGAACTTGGGAAGGTTGAACACCAGACGGGCTGCGGCGTTCTGGATGAGTTGTAGGGGTTTAATGGCACAGGCAGGGAGCCCAGCCAACAGCGAGTTGCAGTAATCCAGACGGGAGATGACAAGTGCCTGGATTAGGACCTGCGCCGCTTCCTGTGTGAGGCAGGGTCGTACTCTGCGGATGTTGTAGAGCATGAACCTACAGGAACGGGCCACCGCCTTGATGTTAGTTGAGAACGACAGGGTGTTGTCCAGGATCACGCCAAGGTTCTTAGCGCTCTGGGAGGAGGACACAATGGAGTTGTCAACCGTGATGGCGAGATCATGGAACGGGCAGTCCTTCCCCGGGAGGAAGAGCAGCTCCGTCTTGCCGAGGTTCAGCTTGAGGTGGTGATCCGTCATCCACACTGATATGTCTGCCAGACATGCAGAGATGCGATTCGCCACCTGGTCATCAGAAGGGGGAAAGGAGAAGATTAATTGTGTGTCGTCTGCATAGCAATGATAGGAGAGACCATGTGAGGTTATGACAGAGCCAAGTGACTTGGTGTATAGCGAGAATAGGAGAGGGCCTAGAACAGAGCCCTGGGGGACGCCAGTGGTGAGAGCGCGTGGTGAGGAGACAGATTCTCGCCACGCCACCTGGTAGGAGCGATTCTTCACATTTCGACACAATGACGTGTTCATATACAATCTGTGGCCCTCCGCCCTCCAGACCCCCCACCAATTTTTTTTTTTTGAGGCAGTGGCCCATGGCAATTTCACCTACACCATGCATTATTTTTACAGTTGTATTTTCTTCATTATATATGACCTTTTCTTTTCAGTTGCCAGGATGGAGAGTTCTTAAGACCGTTGGAGAGGGGTTTCCTCTTCCTGACACAAAACGGCAGTTGTGTTATTCTGTCTTGTTTTTCCTCCTGTTCAT
This sequence comes from Oncorhynchus nerka, assembly GCF_034236695.1. Classification (NCBI taxonomy): domain Eukaryota; kingdom Metazoa; phylum Chordata; class Actinopteri; order Salmoniformes; family Salmonidae; genus Oncorhynchus; species Oncorhynchus nerka. The sequence continues at coordinate 84,708,928 of NC_088397.1, forward strand.
ATGAATACAGCATCACCCCTGAGGGGAATTCACCTGGTGTGACTTGGGATGTGTTGTGACATGTTACCCGTGTTCTTTACGAGATGATTTTCATGAGGTGATTCTAATTACGCGTAATATGAGTGGGCTTGTTGACATCATTACTGGCAGTCTGGCACCTTCTAACATCTCTTTGAAATCCGCAGATCCACTGCGCCCTGCCTGCAATGATTTGGTTCTATCATATCTTTTTAATGTTACATTTTTTTAGGGTGTTAGATTCTGAGAAGACTCTCTGGGTTCGCTGCATTTCATTTAGATTTGTGCAGTCAGAGGTGCCAATAGCACGTTTGAATAGCTACATACTGTACTTCTGTTGTGTGAATGCAGTGTTTGTGGAAGTCACACAAGACTCCCTCTGTTGAACTTGCTTAGAGGGAGACGGCCATTTGACATCGCAGCTCCAAAGGCCCATCTGTTGTGATGGGGGGTTATTCTAGAATGAACAAAACCAGTATTTCATGAGAATCAACAGTTATGCTGATGACTCAACACTATACACACCAGCTATCACAGCAGGTGAAACCACTAAAACACTTAAGAGCTGCATTCAGAATGGGTAAGTTAGAACTAACTTTACCCCTACTTACATGTATAAATTACCTTGACTAACCTGTACCCCTGCACATTGACTTGGTACCGGTACCCCCGTGTAAAGCCTCGTTATTATTTTATTGTGTTACTTTTTATTGTATTTTTTACTTTAGTTTATTGAGTAAATATTTTCTTAACTCTATTTCTTGAACTGCATTGTTGGTTAAGTGCTTGTAACATTTCACGGTAAGGTCTAAACCTGCTATTTTCGGCACATGTGACAATTAAAATTTGATTTGAATATTTCCAAAACTAAAAGCATTTTATTTGGGACAAATCATTCATTCAACTAAACCTTGTAATGAATAATTTGGTAATTGAGCAAGTTGAGACTCAACAGCTTGGAGTAACCCTGGATTGTAAACTGTCATGGCCAAAACATATTGATACAACAGTAGCTATGATGGGGAGAAGTCTGTCCATAATAAAGCACTGTCTAAACAGCACTAACAACAAGGCAGGTCCTACCGGCCTTCGTTTTGTCGCACCTGGACTACTGTTCAGTCGTGTGGTTAGCTGCCACAGAGGGACTTAGGAAAAGTACAATTTGCCCAGGACAGGGCAGAATGGCTGGCCCTTAAATGTATACGAAGAGCTAACAATAATATGCATGTCAATCTCTCCTGGCTCAAAGTATAGGAGAGATAGACTTCATCACTACTTGTATTTTTGAGAGGTATTGACATGTTGAATGCACTAAGCTGTTTGTTTAAACTAATAGCACACAGCTCAGACACCCATAAATACCCCACAAGACATGCGGTCTCTTCACAGTCCCCAAGTCCAGAACAAACTATGGGAGATGCAGAGTACTACATAGAGCCATGACTACATGGAACTCTATTCCACGTCAAGTAACTCATGCAAGCAGTAAAAATAAAAAACATAAAAACACTTTATGGAACAGCGAGGACTGTGGAGACACGTGCACAGACAGACACGTGCACAGACAGACACATGCACAGACAGACAGACACACACACAGACACATGCATACACACAGACAGACACATGCAGACAGACACACACACACACACACATGGGTTTTGGTAGTAGATATGTGGTAGAGTAGTGGCCTGAGGGGGCACAATGTGTTGTGAAATGTTTTTAAAATTGTATAACTGTCTTAATTTCACTGGATCCCAGGAAGAGTAGCTGGTGCCTTGGCAGGAACCAATGGGGATCCATAATAAATACAAAAAAGACAAGCCTCAAGGGAGACAGCTTCTCTTTGTAAAATACTTGCCCCTTCCCAGCTAATTTTATATTTAATCTTTACTTAACTAGGCGATAATGATAATGTGAAAATATCCTTTGGGTATTGGGCTTAAGGCATGTTTAAACAAGCACAGGCATCATCTAACCATTGTAAAAACCAATGCCAAAGTGCTTTGGTAGGAACTGTTTTACTGCAGTCTCACCAGGCAGACTACACACTTCCTAGAACTCTTACAGAAAGGACAAAAAAAACAATGTTATTTTTGTTCATAGACTTTATTGGAAGAGAAACCAAAAGATGCACAACAATACCAAAGAGAAGTCTTCACTGAAGCTAACATCTCTAGTACGCTCTAAGACCAGACCAAGGACAGTGAATTCCATTGAAATGATAGGAAGCATAATTCACATCACGATAATATGGAGATTCCTCCTCTAAACCCTCAGAGAAAGATGACAAGCAATTCAAATAACAAAAAATTAAAACAGGTCAAACCTGCTTCGTTGCACAGTGTTTTTAGTGAGGGAAGGTTGCATAGAAGCTTGTTGTGTGAATCACCAAATGGAACTATAAAATACTCCATCTCTGCATGATTGAGAAAGTAAAGAACATGAGACGAAAGTGCGTCTCTAATCAGCAGCAAACCACACGTTACTAAACATCGACAGGTAGATCTGTAATTGACCAAACCCAGCAGCAAAAGAAGAGTTAGTTTTACTGTACATCTGAGACTATTGGGATATTTGGTGTCACCTCTTGTACAGCAAACCTGCCACAGTACACTACAGGAATATTTTCAGTTGAGTAAAAAGATTGCATGAAGAGCTTGAAATAAACTGAATTAAAGTAGTATAAATAAGATTCTTAAAAAATGTTTTAAAAAAAAATAGTCTCTTATACTTGTCTCCATGGTCCCTTTCGTTAAATTAGGTATCTCAAAAAACAACAACAATTCTGACTGTGAGCTTGCTTACAGGTCATACAGTTTACCAACCCCGGGCAGAAAACAAGTAGTGGAACATGAGGTATATTTCTCAAGGGAAGGGTGATCAAAACATGGCAGAAACCATAAGAGAAAGATGACCATTGTATTAGAAAGACAATTGCCTGCCTTAAAAGTAAGCTTCAGCTAAATGCAAACCAAACTCAAAATGGGTACAGACAAAAAAAAAAAAACTAACCGACCCGTTCCAAAATGACAGAAGTTGTGTAATTTGGATAACCCTTTAGATCTTAAGGTTAAACAAGAAATGACCCATTTTCTTTGCTTAAATGAAAACTAAGCAACAAATATGAAAAATACTGTTAAATAGAACAGACAACTTACATAAACTTAGTTCTGATAGCAATGGGATTCACAACCTTGCACTTCCCAAAGAATCAGAAAAATATATATACACAGACAAACATGATGGCTCAGTTGAGGAAAGTCTCTGCAAACGTGCAGGCAAATGAGGTAGCATAATACAAAGGAGGATTGGAAACAAGTCTATATGGCTGCTTAGTGACTAAACCACAAAAGAGGAAAACACTTCGATGCAGAACTAAAAGTGATCTCAATTAATTGCAACGATTTACAAAGCAACAACAAAAATCTGAGATTGTAGTTTTGTTACGTAGTTAAAATGAACTTTGAACTAAAACAATTGTGAATTTCAGTCGATATTTCCTCCGATCAAAAGGTTACATTTCTCTAAATGTGATCAAGATTCTCAGTAATAGTCAATCACTTTCCCGAATAGAAAACTGTGCCATCCCGTGTTTGTCACACATTTGCGATATGTAAGATCCTCCCAGGTGTTTGGGAAGCTCAAAGATAAAATACCCTTCAACAAAATTGCTCAAAAAGAAAATCATTAAAAACATTTTTTTATAGAACAAACAATCTTAAAACAGAATCAAATAGATCAATATGCTGCTCTTATGTAAAGTGTGAGATGGCAAAAACAATTCACAAAAATACCTGACCAGTCAATATACTGAGTTGAGAGGAGAGGTGATGTAGGTGGTAGCCAGTCTCTTAGAAGCAATCCAATAGTTTAAAAACACAGTTACACCTTAAACAGCTTTTTTATTTTAACCAACGACTGGGCTGAGTCTAAATCAAAGAATATCCCTATGGGTGATATCACCATATCCACAGTATCGATCTCATCACATCTCAAATGGCACCCATCGGCTTTAAATGCACACTTTCCAAACCCCCCAAAAAGGTCAAAATTCAAATGAAAGAAAACAAGTGTCAAATTAAAGAAAACAATTAAAATGGTAATTTCAATCCCACTTTCAGATGATTATCAAGGCACGGTGGGGCATAATAAAAAAGGCTACTTGGATTTAAATCATTTAAGCAAAGGTGCACAGACCATCTGTAAAAAATATATATTTTCAGTCCACTGGTTTCAAATCAACAATTTGCTCACAATTTTATGTCATGCCTTCAAGTGATGGACAAGTTAAAGTGAAACGGGATGAAAAGCTGTCAGTAGGATAATGTAGTTTGTCAATGGAAGATGGGGCAAGATGGTGGGGTGTCAGTGAAGCATGCACACAAAGTGGCCGAGGTGTTGAACATATATCAAACGTGTCTTGATACACAGTGCCACCGGTTCACAGGGTGAACCCAAAACAGACACATTCAGGACAAACAAACATGGCCATCCTACTACAAAGCAGCAGATATAACAGGTATATCAATACAAATGGAGTACATGTGTAATCATTATTCTACAATTAATTTCAGGCCAAGTAAAACATTCCCTGTAACAATATAGGTTGAGAACTGTACTGATAGAATACTAATTCCATTTGCGGTATCAATTAGCAGTTGGCTCGAATGCTTCCTTTTTCTTTTCTCACGGTAGATATTTCACAGTCTTCCAAAGTAAAGTGTACTTTCACTGATTCATTGGGTCCAGGAAGTTTGAAAGTGGTACCTGAGGAGACAAGGGGGAAAAAATAAATAAATGCATAATTTAAGTCAGAGCTAACATGCAAAGAATGTTCAGTTAAAAGAAAAAAGTGGATATATTCGATCCAAAAATTGTATTAATCATTGGGTCCAGGAAGTTTGAAAGTGATACCTGAGGAGACAAGGGGGAAAAAATAAATAAATGCATAATTTAAGTCAGAGCTAACATGCAAAGAATGTTCAGTTAAAACAAAAAAGTGGATATATTCGATCCAAAAATTGTATTAAGCAAGATTGTTAAAAAAAAACACACAAAAAAACCCAAAGGGGCGCAGGAAAAAGAGATGTAGCCTTGTAGCTAGGCCTTCCAACCTCTCCATCACGAGGTTGTGTGGGTGGCAGGAGCAGGAAAAAGAGATGTAGCCTTGTAGCTAGGCCTTCCAACCTCTCCATCACGAGGTTGTGTGGGTGGCAGGAGCAGGAAAAAGAGATGTAGCCTTGTAGCTAGGCCTTCCAACCTCTCCATCACAAGGTTGTGTGGGTGGCAGGAGCAGGAAAAAGAGATGTAGCCTTGTAGCTAGGCCTTCCAACCTCTCCATCACGAGGTTGTGTGGGTGGCAGGAGCAGGAAAAAGAGATGTAGCCTTGTAGCTAGGCCTTCCAACCTCTCCATCACGAGGTTGTGTGGGTGGCAGGAGCAGGAAAAAGAGATGTTGGAAGGCCTAGCTACAAGGCTACATCTCTTTCCTGCCTACCACCACAACCTCGTGATGGAGAGGTTGGAAGGCCTAGCTACAAGGCTACCTCTCCATCACGAGGTTGTGGGTGGCAGGAGCAGGAAAAAGAGATGTAGCCTTGTAGCTAGGCCTTCCAACCTCTCCATCACAAGGTTGTGTGGGTGGCAGGAGCAGGAAAAAGAGATGTAGCCTTGTAGCTAGGCCTTCCAACCTCTCCATCACGAGGTTGTGTGGGTGGCAGGAGGAGGAAAAAGAGATGTAGCCTTGTAGCTAGGCCTTCCAACCTCTCCATCACGAGGTTGTGTGGGTGGCAGGAGCAGGAAAAAGAGATGTAGCCTTGTAGCTAGGCCTTCCAACCTCTCCATCACGAGGTTGTGTGGGTGGCAGGAGCAGGAAAAAGAGATGTAGCCTTGTAGCTAGGCCTTCCAACATCTCTTTTTCCTGCTCCTGCCACCCACACAACCTCGTGATGGAGAGGTTGGAAGGCCTAGCTACAAGGCTACCTCTCCATCACGAGGTTGTGTGGGTGGCAGGAGCAGGAAAAAGAGATGTAGCCTTGTAGCTAGGCCTTCCAACCTCTCCATCACAAGGTTGTGTGGGTGGCAGGAGCAGGAAAAAGAGATGTAGCCTTGTAGCTAGGCCTTCCAACCTCTCCATCACGAGGTTGTGTGGGTGGCAGGAGGAGGAAAAAGAGATGTAGCCTTGTAGCTAGGCCTTCCAACCTCTCCATCACGAGGTTGTGTGGGTGGCAGGAGCAGGAAAAAGAGATGTAGCCTTGTAGCTAGGCCTTCCAACCTCTCCATCACGAGGTTGTGTGGGTGGCAGGAGCAGGAAAAAGAGATGTAGCCTTGTAGCTAGGCCTTCCAACCTCTCCATCACGAGGTTGTGTGGGTGGCAGGAGCAGGAAAAAGAGATGTAGCCTTGTAGCTAGGCCTTCCAACCTCTCCATCACGAGGTTGTGTGGGTGGCAGGAGCAGGAAAAAGAGATGTAGCCTTGTAGCTAGGCCTTCCAACCTCTCCATCACGAGGTTGTGTGGGTGGCAGGAGCAGGAAAAAGAGATGTAGCCTTGTAGCTAGGCCTTCCAACCTCTCCATCACGAGGTTGTGTGGGTGGCAGGAGCAGGAAAAGAGATGTAGCCTTGTAGCTAGGCCTTCCAACCTCTCCATCACGAGGTTGTGTGGGTGGCAGGAGCAGGAAAGAGATGTAGCCTTGTAGCTAGGCCTTCCAACCTCTCCATCACGAGGTTGTGTGGGTGGCAGGAGCAGGAAAAAGAGATGTAGCCTTGTAGCTAGGCCTTCCAACCTCTCCATCACGAGGTTGTGTGGGTGGCAGGAGGAGGAGTTCAGGGACAAGACAAAAGAACACAATCTAAAAAAAACAATTGATAGCATTCACACCTAACCATAAACAATTTAATCTCAATGAGTAAGCTATTAAAAAACCTACTGTTATGTCAAGCCAGCTGACTTTTTCAGTTGCATAACCTAAATGGGTTGCGTGACCTAAATGTGTGGCTTAAGCGCAAATAGCGTGAGACATTAAAACACTAGAGGCTCTTAACACTGCACACAGAAATCCTTCTCTGAATGCGGGCCAGGGTAAACAAACACCCAGGTCTTTCACACTGGCCATACGGAGGACATCTGAACTGGTCAAACCACCAGCTAGTCTGAGGGGCTATACACTCACCAGGGTGTTTACATAGTCTGAAAGACAGGCATGGAGTGTGTAAAAACAGATTGATAAAAAGCCATATTCACTACAATAAATACATTAATCTTCCTATAGCCTACAAAACCAGACTTGTGTGGCCTAGGTCAGTGTTTAGTATTGCTGCGTCAATGCAGCAGTGGTCCGTCCTGCTGCAGCCCATTACCAGGCTACTACCTACATGTCCCACTCACCTGCTGCAGCCCATTACCAGGCTACTACCTACATGTCCCACTCACCTGCAGCAGCCACTGCAGTGGGACCATTGTCTGGGTCTGAGCCACAAACCCCAGCTGACTGAAACTTGGCCCCAAAATGACACGAAGACGCAATAGCACTGTTTATCATATCATTACTCAGCAAAAACACAACCCGGTAATAGGGTCATATTTGGGTTGCATGTGACATCACCTTAAATATGAAGAAGCTAGTTTGTGACAGTGTGATTTTGTTAGTTAGGCACTGCACTGGAATTTGTATTAACTTGATTACAGATACCATTTTCCAGATATGACAACCTTGCTTCTTCTAAAGCCTGGCTTCCTGATAGAAGGTACTATAAAAATGGATAAGGAACGGGTTAAAGGAGAACTAACCTTTTTCTGAAGAAAAGCCATTTACATCACAAATAGAGGTTGTTATAGAAGGGTCCAGACTCTATTTTTGTGTGTTTTTTTTGTGGAAACTTTGCCCAGCTGCGATTCACTTCCTCATTGCTTATTGTGCGGTATCGGGACACACAAAAGACATGGAACAAAAAAACACCCACCCTCCTTTTCGAAACGGACACACTCTCAGTATAGTGATGCAAGTCTTTAGATGTTGTAAACATTAAATTGTGTCATTACAAACTTTATCCGCAACGTTATAATCAATTTTGGTTGAGTCGTTTCTCCCACGCAGTTGTGGAGGCCGAGTGTGTCTTTATAGTACAGACACAGCCCACGCAGCACAGCTGGTAGAGGAATCGGCTTGTGATGCACAAAATGGAATATAGCGGATAAAGTTTGGAATGACAATTTCATGTATAATACATCTAAAGACCATCACTATACTGAGTGTGTCCGTTTCTTAAAGGACGTATTTGGGTGTTTTTTGTTCATGTATTTTACGTGCCTTGATACTACACAAGTAAGTTAATTATTTCTTAAAAACAAGACCCCCACCCCCCCAAAAATGGAAAAGTCTGAACCCTTCTATAAAACATGACATTTACATCAAAAAGGAATAGGAAAATTCTACTTGAACTTTAGTGACAGTAGCTCCACCGGGTCACATTTGACAATTAGGCGGATGGGGAGGGTAGATTTATATACTGGCCGAATTCTACAGTCGGAGTATAGTCGCTTGTATGTGAATTATTAAGACTCATGAGAGATTTAAATCCACATGGTCCTTTGCTGAAGGAAGGCCTAGGTTCTATAATATTCTATAATATACAGAGTAATTTTAGTATTCCATATATTCTGCAGTTATTTGAAATCCATTGCGTTTACCACTGAGGACTGTATGCAGATTGTCATTGTTTGGCTGCCAGTGGCAGATTCTTGCCTACTGATGCCGTCCTATTTCTCACCAACCTGTTATGTAACTGGTTTAAAGGGGATTTAAAGCCTCGGCTCTCTGTCCATGGAGATTTTTTAATTGAACCTGTATTTAACTAGGCAAGTCAGTTAAGAACAAATTCTTATTTACAATGGTGGATTACTGGGGCACAGTGGATTAACTGCCTTGTTCAGGGGCAGAATGACAGATTTTTACCTTGTCAGCTGGGGATTCGATCCAGCAACCTTTCGGTTACTGGCCCAACACTCTAACCACTAGGCTACCTGCGCTCCATGCTACTATGAACTTCACATGTTGGTGGTCATGGAAATGACCCTCACACAAACACAGTCTATATCTACTGAGAACAGCGCTCTTCTCTACACATGGATACACCTATAGAGGACATACAGTACACGCTGTTCAGCCCTGACATAACCCAAGCCGTTTCCCATAAGGAGCGTTGACTTAACAGCAGTTTGTGTTTCCTGTTCTGATAAGTTTTTCCTAAGTGGTGTTATGAACAAAACAAATCAAGGATGCAGTTATATGCAAGACGTGCCTTGATTATAAAAAATGTATTACATTTTCCATTAATTAATATCTTCGCACGTATGTTTTCACTAGTGTCTCTCTACATAGAAATAACTCTGCCCTTCAGCTGGGATGAGGAAGAAAGCCCTGGACTCCTCAACCAGTTTAAACTGCTGGAGCTAAAGGAATTCAGTTGAAAACATCTGGGGAGCAGGCAGCACAAACATTTGGAACTTAAGAGCCGATGCCCTGACCAGAACCTTCTGTCACTAAGCATACCTCTCTACTGGGCTACGGAGACGTCTTTCAAAGCCAATCTGTCAACAGAACAGTGCTTGTGGATAATAAAGTACATCTAGACAAAACAACCAGCGTGAAACAACCATTGATTGTAGACAATGCAAAAACAAGACAAAAGATTAAATGTATGGATAAGTACCTGGGGAAGAGTTCTAGTTCCGATGCTCGGGGGGGGGTCACGCAGCACATGTGAGCTGGTCCATCCGGTTGTGTAGCTCAAGCGCATCGGGCCGGTCCTGCGGGTTGACCGACAGCATGTCCTGCAAAAGTTTCTTCACCCCATCTGACATGGAGGACTTGCGCTTCTGCGGGATGTTCAGTACCATCTTTGGGTTCTCTAGCAGTGCCTCGCCAACTGGCACGATGTCGGTGCCCTGCCTCACGTAAGTTCCCAGCAGCTCGCGCTTGGACTCAGCGTCGATAAAGGTGATCCGCTCCAGCATTGCCCAGATGATGATGCCAAGGGCGAAGATGTCCGCCTTGGCCGTGTAGTGGCCCTCCCACACCTCGGGTGCCATGTAGAAGTCTGAGCCGCATGCCGACGACAACCAGAACTTGTTGACGTTGACAACGTTTTTGTTCTTGTCTTCGCCCTCGTCGTCCTTCCCAGCGCCCCCTAGGCCAGCACACACCTTGCTGAGGCCGAAATCGGCGACTTTGAGAACTGGTGTCCCCGACTTTTCAGAGATGAGGATGTTGTCAGGCTTGAGGTCTCGGTGGACAATGTTGTTTTCATGCAGGAAGGCCACGGCACTGGTGAGCTGGAGCATGAAACTGTTGTTGGTCAGCGGGTCGGGTCGTCGCGACAGGATGAACTGGTTCAGGTCTCCACCTTCACAGAACTCCATGACGAACCAAAGGTAGCAGGGCTCCTCTGGGTGGCTCAGCACTCGCTCACCTGCAATGGATGGACATGAATCAAAAAAAGTGCAGCAGTACTAAACAGTAAAACGAACCCCTACCTTACAGAACCATGGATACCAAATGAGCCAATACTGTGAAAAATAAAGGAAATTATAAACAGATGAATGATTAGCTTGACAAAAAGACAATCATGACTAGGGAATGAAGAGGTTCTTTTCTGATCACAGTTTAATACCCAAACTGGATAATATTACAAAATTTACACATAAGATGCTTTAATTACAAAATCCATCGCCGCAGCATCGCCAAGGAAGTCATATGGGACATTTCAGTCTATAACCTCAGTTAATCCAACTCCCATTATCTAGGGTGTGTGTGTTCCAGGAAAAAAGGTTGTGACAAGCTGCAAAATATAGGAATTACAAGTGGGCTAGGCTGTTAAAAAAAACAGGTTTGGAGTAGCTTGAATGTTCTCTTGTTTGTATACTGTCAACACAATGCCGTCTAACAGGTACAGATATGACTATGGTGCTACACAAACTTCTTATAAGCCTAATATTACCTAGGCCTACATGAATACACATTAACCTAGGCCTACATGAATACACATTAACCTAGGCCTACATGAATACACATTAACCTAGGCCTACATGAATACACATTAACCTAGGCCTACATGAATACACATTAACCTAGGCCTACATTAATACACATTAACCTAGGCTATATTATAGACAGTGATATCTGCAAATGCTTTCTTCACTATGCCTCTGTTACTTGAACAACAATCTAACCTTGAGCAACTTCGTGCAAAGCTTTGTAACAAAGCATGACCTCAAGAAATCAGAAGGAATGTTTATCAAATGGATCCCCATTTAAAGACAAACGGGCGAAAGGGTTAAACACAACATTAATGAGGCAATCAAATCAGGCAAACTGTGATCCTATCATAGGTACTAATTTGAATACAAACAAGAGAAACTACTTCACATGACAAGGCAGTTGAACTTGTGAGTGGAAAGAGTGGTAAAGAATGCACTCATAGCAAACTGTCAAGACCTTGACCCACTATAAAATACAGCAATTATGCCTACCAGAAACTAGGGCTGTGACAATAGCCTTATTGCGATATTCTTTCCATGGCAAAAATGAAAACACGAAGCAGACCTTATTCTTTAGTCCTTTAAAACCCGATACATGCTAAATATTGTGTGCCCTACCTGGGGACAATAAATAAATGTAACTAGATGACACCATAATTAATGTTTGTTTACAACATTAGGGCGGTTGTTAAAACCTGTTCATGTTTTATTTCCTTACCACAATACTAATGAGTATCGCGATTACTGGTATCGTCCTGGTCCTACCTGAAAACAGGATACAATTATCTACGTGCGAAGAATGAGAACCTCAATCATTATCTGTCCTCTGTGGATAAATGATCCCACTCGAATAAGTATTTTAAATACTGATTCCATCACCAAATCAAGTGGTATAAAACTGTACGCAAGTAAACGTAAGGCTTCAAAACAAAAAGCAAATCGACATTCTATACTGTAATGAAAACAAATATTTCAGGGTGAACCCTAGGGCTTACAGAGTATGGTATGGCCTGGCTAATAGCACTTGCATAACAGAGAGGGCCAGCATTGTGACAAGAGGGAGACACAGCCATTAAAGAGGCTTCCATTCAGTGAGCCAAGATGACGACACTCACAAAGACCCCCAATGAGAGCTGGTACGTGACACAAACTCACGTATCTCAAATGGCTTTGCTCAAAAGCATTCCGATTGAAGTATTCACGTAAAAAAACAGCTCCCAAGACCGGACAATAACTGATGCAATTGCTGCTTCATTGTAGCATCGTTTCCAAGCATTTCACTTCAACCTGACCTAGGCTATACCGTCTCGACTGATCTTGAAAATTACCGGTGAGCGTCAAAATCTACGGTGTTCATACTACTAGAATATTAAAACGTCCCAGTCTAGTGGATATGATAATCAATGGCTTGACAAAAAGAGGCCACTATAATACATCTAAATTAGGTTACGTCATCACTGGAGGACAAAAATAAATAATCGCTTCCACGCATTGGTTTCATTTGACACTTTCGTTGAACTGAATAGACAATGGAACCGACACAAAATGCCCACCATATACCACAAGACAGCTGCCGGCATAGAGAAATGACGTAACGTGAATTGATATATATATAACTATATGGAACTGTGATTTCCACACAATCATCATAGGCAGCATACCTTTTAATGACGTCTCCACCAACCGCAAGTATTGTTTGGATCTCTTGTTCCCATGACTCATTTTCTGAGCCATACCGTTTCTTTGTAGCACACATTCTTCCAATTGCACCACATTCTCGTGTCGTTTCTCAAGGCTAGCCAGGGCCCAGAATTCTGCCAAGGCAAGCTCGACATTTTCTGGTGCATCGCATCGAAGTTTCTTTACTGCAACGCTTGCACCCGACCTCCGTGCAATCGCTTCATAGACCACGCCATAGCTGCCCCTTCCGACCTCACGGAGTAAACTGTACCGCGGAGCCATGACCTTTCGCTCCAAACTCCAATTTTTGATAAAGCCAGCGTCATCCTCCATGGCATCATTGTCGTCTGTATTCCCAACACTCAAAGATCTTAGGACGTTTGCATTTTCCCTTTTCGCAGACGCATCTTGCGTACCAGTTATTTTGGCTCTCACACTCCTCGCCCGTCTACGTCTGTTGTCACCTGTATCCATGGATGTCTTCACGTTAAAAGCGAATACACGAGGAAATGAGGTATACACTGCTTTCCTTTCATACCTTTCGACTAAAAGGCAAACGAGCGCTTGTTATTTATACACCTTCCAATGTTTGTGAGGATTTGATTACACTGCTCAATGGCGTTCTCACACAATCAATATCTGAGCCTAGCGGAGCAAAAATTCAAGGAGGGGAGGGCAAATCTAAAGACTATACCATTCTCTTAAAGTAGGGGTGTAGGAATGAGGTTATGGGAAATTAAAACAACAATGCTTTCTCTACTGATGCTGGTTTAAACATTTGCCAGTGAATGCATTTCCAGTATAAAACCTCCAATAAACTAGGCCTACATAACAAATTGCGCAACAGCAAACGTTATTTATAATTGATAAGAATGATGCTGGCATTGCTAACAGGAGGCCCTTTCTTCAATTCGGCTTCTTGAAATAGGTCCAATGCCTTTAAAACAGCCTACTTTTATCAACAATTAAATTACGCAATAGAACTCATACTTTGGATGAAAATTGCGTGCACATCCGGGACAATCTTACATTTTTCCAAGTGTCCTGGACGCATGTATGTACTCCCCCTCCCTCCCCCTCCCCTCCCCTCCCCTCCCCCCCCCCCTCCCCTCCCCTCTCCTCCCCCTCCCCTCCCCTCTCATGTTTTCCCCATATGGCTTCTTCCTTCCAGCATGGTCTTCAACGTGGGTGCATCTCCTTGCAGGAGAACACGTGAGGGAGCACACGCAGCCCTGCCCTAGGGTAGCTGGACAGGAAATCAAATCAAATTTGAGTCGTGACGTACAGTGCAGTTGATCAATATCAATAATAAGTAAAATACAAAATAACAAGTAGGCCTAATATAAGTAAATATAAGAGGTAGTATACATATAATAATGGGATGTATTTACAAATATAAAGTGGGTTGTTTTTTTAACCTTTATTTAACTAAGCAAGTCAGTTAAGAACAAATTCTTATTTACAATGACGGTCAAACCCTAACGACGCTGGGCCAATTGTGCTCCACCCTATGGGACTCCCAATCACAGCTGGTTGTGATACAGCCTGGAATCGAACCAGGGTCTGTAGTGACACCTCTAGCTCCGAGAGGCAGTGCCTTAGGCTGCTGCATCACTCTGGAGCCTGGTAGTGACAAATGTTATTTGTTACATGCTTCTTAGATTGTAGACTAACAGTGAAACGCTTACTTATGGGTCCCTTTTCAACAATGCAGAGTTAAAGATAAGACAAAAAGTCCCCCCCTCAAAAAAAATTATCCAATAAAAAAAAGAATAATCTTTGAAATAGTGATACAAGGAATATATACATAGTGAATAACGAATAAAAATAATTAGCAAAAATAACATGGCTATATACTGTATAGGGAGTAGAAAACGACATGGCTATATACTGTATAGGGAGTAGAAAACGACATGGCTATATACTGTATAGGGAGTAGAAAACAACATGCTATATACTGTATAGGGAGTAGAAAACAACATGCTATATACTGTATAGGGAGTAGAAAACAACATGCTATATACTGTATAGGGAGTAGAAAACAACATGCTATATACTGTATAGGGAGTAGAAAACAACATGCTATATACTGTATAGGGAGTAGAAAACAACATGCTATATACTGTATAGGGAGTAGAAAACAACATGGCTATATACTGTATAGGGAGTAGAAAACAACATGATATATACTGTATAGGGAGTAGAAAACAACATGCTATATACTGTATAGGGAGTAGAAAACAACATGCTATATACTGTATAGGGAGTAGAAAACGACATGGCTATATACTGTATAGGGAGTAGAAAACAACATGCTATATACTGTATAGGGAGTAGAAAACAACATGCTATATACTGTATAGGGAGTAGAAAACAACATGCTATATACTGTATAGGGAGTAGAAAACAACATGCTGTATACTGTATAGGGAGTAGAAAACAACATGCTATATACTGTATAGGGAGTAGAAAACAACATGCTATATACTGTATAGGGAGTAGAAAACAACATGCTGTATACTGTATAGGGAGTAGAAAACAACATGCTATATACTGTATAGGGAGTAGAAAACAACATGCTGTATACTGTATAGGGAGTAGAAAACAACATGCTATATACTGTATAGGGAGTAGAAAACAACATGCTATATACTGTATAGGGAGTAGAAAACAACATGCTGTATACTGTATAGGGAGTAGAAAACAACATGCTATATACTGTATAGGGTGTAGAAAACAACATGTCTATATACTGTATAGGGAGTAGAAAACAACATGGCTACAATGCCTTCAGATAACTTTTTCCAAATGTTGTTGTGTTAGACTGAATTTTTAATGGATTCTTGTTTGTAACTTATTTTTTGACTTATTCTGTACATAATGTTGCTGCTACCGTCTCTTATGACCGAAAATAACTTCTGGACATCAGAACAGCGATTACTCACCATGAACTGGCAGAAGCTTTTTGTTCCTTTAACGAGTCCGACGTGAAGGACATACTGCTTTACCGGGAACAGGCTCAAATCCCTGTCATTTGCGTAAAGAGACGATGGAGAAAAAGATGACGGAGGTCTGGCTGGCTTCTGAGAATTCGTAGGCAATCAAATAAACCCCCCCACTGCCTTCCGTTCTTCTAGCTAACATGCAATCACCTGCGAGGAAGATTAAACTACCAAAGGGACATTAAAACTGAACAACAACATTATCAACATACAGCTGGCTGGTTATATGCTGTATCAGCAGGATAGAACAGCAGCGTCTGGTAAGACAAGGGGGGCAGACTATGTATATTTTTAAACAACAGCTGGTTCACGATATCTAAGGAAGTCTCAAGGTTTTGCTTGCCTGAGGTAGAGTATCTCATGATAAGCTGTAGACCACACTATCTACCTAGAGAGTTTTCATCTGTATTTTTCGTAGCTGTCTACATACCACCACAGACCGATGTTGGCACTAAGACTGCACTCAATGAGCTGTATTCCACCATAAGCAAACAGGAAAACGCTCATCCAGAGGTGGCACTCCTAGAGGCTGGGGACTTTAATTCCGGGAACCTTAAGAGTTTTACCAAATTTCTATCAGCATGTTAAATGTGCAACCAGAGGGAAAAGAACTCTGGACCACCTTTACTCCACACACAGAGACGCGTACAAAGCTCTCCCTTGCCCTCCATTTGTCAAATCTGACTATAATTATATCCTCCTGATTCCTGCCTACAAGCAAAAATTGAAGCAGGAAGCATCAGTGACTCAGTCAACAAAAAAGTGGTCAGATGAAGCAGAGGCTAATCTACAGGACTTTTTTGCTAGCACAAACTGGCATATGTTCCGGGATTCTTCCGATGGCATTGAGGAGTACACCACATCCGTCATTGGCTTCATCAATAAGTGCATCGATGACGTCATCCCCACAGTGACCATATGTTCATACCCCAACCAGAAGCCATGGATTACAGGCAACATCCGCACTGAGCCACTTTCAAGGTGAGGGACTCTAACCTGGAAAATTATAAGAAATCCCTCTATGCCCTCCGATGAACCATCAAACAGGCAATACAAGACTAAGATCAAATCGTACTACAACGGCTCCGAAGCTCGTTGGATGTGGCAGGGCTTGCAAACTATTACAGACTACAAAGGGAAGCACAGGCAAGAGCTGCCCAGTGACATGAGCCTACCATATGAGCTAAACGACATCTATGCTCGCTTTGAGGCAAACAACACTAAAACATACATGATTGCACCAGCTATTCGGGATGACTGTGTGATCAAGCTCTCTGCAGCCGATGTGAGTAAGACCTTTAAACAGGTCACATTCACAAGCCCGCAGGGCCAGATGGATTACCAGGACGTGTACTGTGAGCATGCACTGACCAACTGGCAAGTGTCTTCACTGACATTTTTAAATTTTATTTTTTATTTAAACTTTATTTGAAGTGCTTTGAAAGGCTGGTAATGGCTCACATAACACCATTATCCCGGAAACTCTAGACCCACTCCAATTTGCATACCGCTCAAACAGATCCACAGATGATGACATCTCTACTGCACACCACACTGCCCTTTCCCACCTGGACAAAAAGAACACCTATGTGAGAATGCTATTCATTGACTACAGCTCAGCGTTCAACACCATAGTACCCTCAATGCTCATTACTAAGCTAACGATCCTGGGACTAAGCACCTCCCTCTGCAACTGGATCCTGGACTTCCTGATGGGCCGCCCCCAGGTGGTGAGGGTAGGTAGGAACACATCTTCCACGCTGATCCTCAACACTTGAGCCCCTCAGGGGTGTGTGCTCAGTCCCCTCCTGTATTCCCTGTTCACCCGCAACTGCATGGCCAGGTACAACTCCAACACCATCATTAAGTTTGCAGATGACGCAACAGGGGTAGGCCTGATCACAGACAACAACGAGACAGCTTGTAGGGAGGAGGTCAGAGACCTGGTTGGGTGGTGCCAGAATAACAACCTCCCCCACAACGTAATCAAGACAAAGGAGATGATTGTGGACTACAGGAAAAGGAGGACCGAGCATGCCCCCATTCTCGTCGATGGGGCTGTAGTGGAGCAGGTTGAGCGAACACGTTGGTGTCCACATCACCAACAAACTAACATGATCCAAGCACACCAAGACAGTCATGAAGAGGGCACGACAAAACCTATTCCCCCTCAGGAGACTGAAAAGACTTGGCATGGGTCCTCAGATCCTCAAAAGTTTCAACAGCTGCACCATCGAGAGCATCACTGCCTGGTATGGCAATTGCTCGGCCTCCGACCGCAAGGCACTACAGAGGGTAGTGCGTAGGGCCCAGTACATCACTGTGGCCAAGCTTTCTGCCATCCAGGACCTCTATTCCAGGCGGTGTCAGAGGAAGGCCCTAAAAATGGTCAAAGACTCCAGCCACCCTAGTCATAGACTGTTCTTTCTGCTACTGCACGGCAAGCGGTACTGGAGTGCCAAGTCTAGGTCCAAAAGGTTTCTTAACAGATTACGGATACTTTTGAAAAACTAGATAATTACTTCGAGGATTACTTTTAAATTCAGAAAGGATGTTTGCAAAAAAAAGTATTTGACACTTCTATGTTTTCTCAATGACATTCAAATCAGCATTGAAAAAAGGCACACATTTAAGTTTGTTCCACCTGAATGAGTCTGACCACAAGTCAGACCACTATGACGACACACCAAATGGGTTTGATGGATCGTGGAAAAAGAGGAGGAATGGGCTTTTGTAGGCTACAGTCCAAGCCATGTCTTCCAATGGTGCGACTGCTGTCGGCATTCCAAAGATTGTCCAACTTGAAAAAACGCTTGCAGATAAGGATGACAGCAGTGGTGTAGTCTATGGCAATAAGGATATCACTTATTATTGATAACTACATAGCGCATTGATGTGAATCACACTGCTGCTCTCTCATTTAGCTATTTACTCATTACGGATTGTGCTTGTTATGGATGTCTGTTCACAAATCTAAATGTATATTTGAACCCAATAATGGTTGATTTCAAGAAGTATAAGCTGCCTATCAATCATTGTTTTTGAAACCAGTGGACAGCCAGTGAAAAATCCTCTCTTGCAACACTTATATAGTGCCTATGGAATTAAAGTAGGGCTTTTATTTCTCAATCTAATTCATGTTGATAAAAAAATACATCCATAGACCTAATGGACACATGCTCAAACACACACACTTTTGATATACTTAAAGGGGCAATCTGTAGTTGCTACATCCATTTTTGGATTTCTAAATTATAGAATAATTAAGTAATTTAAAGATACATTTAATAATACAATTATATTAGAAAGTGATTGTTTAGAAGAAGCCTACATAACAAACCCATAGTTTAGAAGAAGCCTACATAACAAACCCATAAAGTAAAATTGAACATCCATGTATGGCCAGCTATGTAAACTTTAACATTGATTTATCCTGCAATATATAGATTTATCATTTGGCAACATACATTTTTGTCTTCTTCTAATGCCTTTTAAGGGGAAAGTAATCTAGAAGTAACTAAATGCAATCAGATTACTTTGGTGAGTTCAAGTAATCCAAAAGTTACGTTACAGATTACAATTTTGGACAGGTAACTAGTAAATGTAACGAATTACATTCAGAAAGTAACATGCCCAACTCTGTGGCTGTGATAGGGGAAAACTGTGGATTGATGAACAACATTGTAGTTACTCCACAATACTAAGCTAATTGACAGAGTAAAAAGAAGGAAGCCTGTACAGAATAAAACAATATTCCAAAACATACATCCTGTTTGGAACAAGGCACTAAAGTAATACTGCAAAAAACAAATGTGGCAAAGAAATTCACTTTTTGTCCTGAATACAAAGTACTATGTTTGGGGCAAATCCAATACATCCCATTACTGTGTACCACTCTCCATATTTTCAAGCAAAGTGGTGGCTGTATCATGTTATGGGTATGCTTGTAATCATTATTGACTGGGGAGTTTTTCAGGATAAAAAATAAACAGAATGGAGCTAACCACAGGCAAAGTCCTAGAGGAAAATCTGGTTCTGTCTGCTTTCCACCAGACACTGGGTGATGACCTTTCAGTAGGACAAAATCCAAAACAAGGCCAAGTCTGCACTTACCAAGTGAATGTGAATGTTCCTGAGTGGCAGAGTTAAAGTTTTGACTTAAATCTGTTTGAAAATCTATGGCAAGACTTGTAAATGGTTGTCTAGCAATGATCAACAACCAATTTGACAGAGCTTGAAGAATTTTGAAAATAATAATGGGGAAATATTGTACATTCCAGGTGTGCAAAGCTTACATTTACCCAGAAAAACTCACAGCCGTAATCCTTGCCAAAGGTGATTCTAACATGTATTGACTCTGTCACGGTCGTCGTAAGAAGTGGACCAAAGCGCAGCGTGGTGTGAATGCATGATTTAATGAAGACGGGGAAAAAAATATATAATAATACACTAAAACAAACAAACTAACCAGACGACGGTGACCACTATA
Organism: Oncorhynchus nerka; assembly: GCF_034236695.1. Taxonomy (NCBI): domain Eukaryota; kingdom Metazoa; phylum Chordata; class Actinopteri; order Salmoniformes; family Salmonidae; genus Oncorhynchus; species Oncorhynchus nerka. The sequence goes on from NC_088397.1 coordinate 84,729,154, forward strand.
GCAACAGAGTGCTAACATGCAACATCCCATAGACAATAACCCACGAAATACCCAAAGAAGATGGCTGCCTAAATATGGTTCCCAATCAGAGACAACGATAAACAGCTGCCTCTAATTGAGAACCAATCTAGGCAACCATAGACATACATAAACACCTAGATGGTAAACAACCCCATAAACCTACAAAACCCCTAGACAGTACAAAACACATACATCACCCATCACCCTGACCTAACCAAAATATATAAAGAAAACAAAGAATACTCAGGTCAGGGCGTGACAGACTCAGGGGTGTGAATACTTATGTAAATGAGATATTTCTGCATTTCACTTTCAATAAGTTAGTAAAAATGTCTAAAAACTGATTTTTACCCTGTCATTATGGGGTGTTGTGTGTAGATGAGTGAAAACAAGTTTTATTTCATCCATTTTGAATTCAGGCTGTAACACAACAAGATAAGGAATAATTCGAGGGGTAGGGATACTTTCTGAAAGCACTGTATATACAGGGAGTACCAGTATCGAGTCGATGTGCAAGGGGTACAAGGTAATTGAGGCAGATATGTGCTGTACATATAGGTAGGAGTAAAGTGACTAGGCAACAGGATAGATAATAGACTGTAGGTAGGAGTAAAGTGACTAGGAAACAGGATAGATAATAGACTGTAGGTAGGAGTAAAGTGACTAGGCAACAGGATAGATAATAGACTGTAGGTAGGAGTAAAGTGACTAGGCAACAGGATAGATAATAGACTGTAGGTAGGAGTAAAGTGACTAGGAAACAGGATAGATAATAGACTGTAGGTAGGAGTAAAGTGACTAGACAACAGGATAGATAATAGACTGTAGGTAGGAGTAAAGTGACTAGGCAACAGGATAGATAATAGACTGTAGGTAGGAGTAAAGTGACTAGGCAACAGGATAGATAATAGACTGTAGCAGCAGTATACTGTAGGTAGGAGTAAAGTGACTAGGCAACAGGATAGATAATAGACTGTAGGTAGGAGTAAAGTGACGAGGCAACAGGATAGATAATAGACTGTAGGTAGGAGTAAAGTGACTAGGCAACAGGGTAGATAATACACTGTAGGTAGGAGTAAAGTGACTAGGCAACAGGATAGATAATAAACTGTAGGTAGGAGTAAAGTGACTAGGCAACAGGATAGATAATAGACTGTAGGTAGGAGTAAAGTGACTAGGCAACAGGATAGATAATAGACTGTAGGTAGGAGTAAAGTGACTAGGAAACAGGATAGATAATAGACTGTAGGTAGGAGTAAAGTGACTAGACAACAGGATAGATAATAGACTGTAGGTAGGAGTAAAGTGACTAGGCAACAGGATAGATAATAGACTGTAGGTAGGAGTAAAGTGACTAGGCAACAGGATAGATAATAGACTGTAGGTAGGAGTAAAGTGACTAGGCAACAGGATAGATAAGACTGTAGGTAGGAGTAAAGTGACTAGGAAACAGGATAGATGATAGACTGTAGGTAGGAGTAAAGTGACTAGGCAACAGGATAGATGATAGACTGTAGGTAGGAGTAAAGTGACTAGGCAACAGGATAGATAATAGACTGTAGGTAGGAGTAAAGTGACTAGGCAACAGGATAGATAATAGACTGTAGGTAGGAGTAAAGTGACTAGGAAACAGGATAGATAATAGACTGTAGGTAGGAGTAAAGTGACTAGGCAACAGGATAGATAATAGACTGTAGGTAGGAGTAAAATGACTAGGCAACAGGATAGATAATAGACTGTAGCAGCAGTATACTGTAGGTAGGAGTAAAGTGACTAGGCAACAGGATAGATAATAGACTGTAGGTAGGAGTAAAGTGACTAGGCAACAGGATAGATAATAGACTGTAGGTAGGAGTAAAGTGACTAGTCAACAGGATAGATAATAGACTGTAGGTAGGAGTAAAGTGACTAGGAAACAGGATAGATAATAGACTGTAGGTAGGAGTAAAGTGACTAGGCAACAGGATAGATAATAGACTGTAGGTAGGAGTAAAATGACTAGGCAACAGGATAGATAATAGACTGTAGCAGCAGTATACTGTAGGTAGGAGTAAAGTGACTAGGCAACAGGGTAGATAATAGACTGTAGGTAGGAGTAAAGTGACTAGGCAACAGGATAGATAATAGACTGTAGGTAGGAGTAAAGTGACTAGGCAACAGGATAGATAATAGACTGTAGGTAGGAGTAAAGTGACTAGGCAACAGGATAGATAATAGACTGTAGGTAGGAGTAAAGTGACTAGGCAACATGATAGATAATAGACTGTAGGTAGGAGTAAAGTGACTAGGCAACAGGGTAGATAATAGACTGTAGCAGCAGTATACTGTAGGTAGGAGTAAAGTGACTAGGCAACAGGATAGATAATAGACTGTAGCAGCAGTATACTGTAGGTAGGAGTAAAGTGACTAGGCAACAGGATAGATAATAGACTGTAGGTAGGAGTAAAGTGACTAGGCAACAGGGTAGATAATAGACTGTAGGTAGGAGTAAAGTGACTAGGCAACAGGATAGATAATAGACTGTAGGTAGGAGTAAAGTGACTAGGCAACAGGATAGATAATAGACTGTAGGTAGGAGTAAAGTGACTAGGAAACAGGATAGATAATAGACTGTAGGTAGGAGTAAAGTGACTAGGCAACAGGATAGATAATAGACTGTAGGTAGGAGTAAAGTGACTAGGCAACAGGATAGATAATAGACTGTAGGTAGGAGTAAAGTGACTAGGCAACAGGATAGATAATAGACTGTAGGTAGGAGTAAAGTGACTAGGCAACAGGATAGATAATAGACTGTAGGTAGGAGTAAAGTGACTAGGCAACAGGATAGATAATAGACTGTAGGTAGGAGTAAAGTGACTAGGAAACAGGATAGATAATAGACTGTAGGTAGGAGTAAAGTGACTAGGCAACAGGATAGATAATAGACTGTAGGTAGGAGTAAAATGACTAGGCAACAGGATAGATAATAGACTGTAGCAGCAGTATACTGTAGGTAGGAGTAAAGTGACTAGGCAACAGGGTAGATAATAGACTGTAGGTAGGAGTAAAGTGACTAGGCAACAGGATAGATAATAGACTGTAGGTAGGAGTAAAGTGACTAGGCAACAGGATAGATAATAGACTGTAGCAGCAGTATACTGTAGGTAGGAGTAAAGTGACTAGGCAACAGGATAGATAATAGACTGTAGGTAGGAGTAAAGTGACTAGGCAACAGGCTAGATAATAGACTGTAGGTAGGAGTAAAGTGACTAGGCAACAGGATAGATAATAGACTGTAGGTAGGAGTAAAGTGACTAGGCAACAGGATAGATAATAGACTGTAGCAGCAGTATACTGTAGGTAGGAGTAAAGTGACTAGGCAACAGGATAGATAATAGACTGTAGCAGCAGTATACTGTAGGTAGGAGTAAAGTGACTAGGCAACAGGATAGATAATAGACTGTAGCAGCAGTATACTGTAGGTAGGAGTAAAGTGACTAGGCAACAGGATAGATAATAGACTGTAGGTAGGAGTAAAGTGACTAGGCAATAGGATAGATAATAGACTGTAGGTAGGAGTAAAGTGACTAGGCAACAGGATAGATAATAGACTGTTGGTAGGAGTAAAGTGACTAGGCAACAGGATAGATAATAGACTGTAGGTAGGAGTAAAGTGACTAGGCAACAGGGTAGATAATAGACTGTAGCAGCAGTATACTGTAGGTAGGAGTAAAGTGACTAGGCAACAGGATAGATAATAGACTGTAGGTAGGAGTAAAGTGACTAGGCAACAGGGTAGATAATAGACTGTAGGTAGGAGTAAAGTGACTAGGCAACAGGATAGATAATAGACTGTAGGTAGGAGTAAAGTGACTAGGAAACAGGATAGATAATAGACTGTAGGTAGGAGTAAAGTGACTAGGCAACAGGATAGATAATAGACTGTAGGTAGGAGTAAAGTGACTAGGCAACAGGATAGATAATAGACTGTAGGTAGGAGTAAAGTGACTAGGCAACAGGATAGATAATAGACTGTAGGTAGGAGTAAAGTGACTAGGAAACAGGATAGATAATAGACTGTAGGTAGGAGTAAAGTGACTAGGCAACAGGATAGATAATAGACTGTAGGTAGGAGTAAAATGACTAGGCAACAGGATAGATAATAGACTGTAGCAGCAGTATACTGTAGGTAGGAGTAAAGTGACTAGGCAACAGGGTAAATAATAGACTGTAGGTAGGAGTAAAGTGACTAGGCAACAGGATAGATAATAGACTGTAGGTAGGAGTAAAGTGACTAGGCAACAGGATAGATAATAGACTGTAGCAGCAGTATACTGTAGGTAGGAGTAAAGTGACTAGGCAACAGGATAGATAATAGACTGTAGGTAGGAGTAAAGTGACTAGGCAACAGGATAGATAATAGACTGTAGGTTGGAGTAAAGTGACTAGTCAACAGGATAGATAATAGACTGTAGGTAGGAGTAAAGTGACTAGGAAACAGGATAGATAATAGACTGTAGGTAGGAGTAAAGTGACTAGGCAACAGGATAGATAATAGACTGTAGGTAGGAGTAAAATGACTAGGCAACAGGATAGATAATAGACTGTAGCAGCAGTATACTGTAGGTAGGAGTAAAGTGACTAGGCAACAGGGTAGATAATAGACTGTAGGTAGGAGTAAAGTGACTAGGCAACAGGATAGATAATAGACTGTAGGTAGGAGTAAAGTGACTAGGCAACAGGATAGATAATAGACTGTAGGTAGGAGTAAAGTGACTAGGAAACAGGATAGATAATAGACTGTAGGTAGGAGTAAAGTGACTAGGCAACAGGATAGATAATAGACTGTAGGTAGGAGTAAAATGACTAGGCAACAGGATAGATAATAGACTGTAGCAGCAGTATACTGTAGGTAGGAGTAAAGTGACTAGGCAACAGGGTAGATAATAGACTGTAGGTAGGAGTAAAGTGACTAGGCAACAGGATAGATAATAGACTGTAGGTAGGAGTAAAGTGACTAGGCAACAGGATAGATAATAGACTGTAGCAGCAGTATACTGTAGGTAGGAGTAAAGTGACTAGGCAACAGGATAGATAATAGACTGTAGGTAGGAGTAAAGTGACTAGGCAACAGGCTAGATAATAGACTGTAGGTAGGAGTAAAGTGACTAGGCAACAGGATAGATAATAGACTGTAGGTAGGAGTAAAGTGACTAGGCAACAGGATAGATAATAGACTGTAGCAGCAGTATACTGTAGGTAGGAGTAAAGTGACTAGGCAACAGGATAGATAATAGACTGTAGCAGCAGTATACTGTAGGTAGGAGTAAAGTGACTAGGCAACAGGATAGATAATAGACTGTAGCAGCAGTATACTGTAGGTAGGAGTAAAGTGACTAGGCAACAGGATAGATAATAGACTGTAGGTAGGAGTAAAGTGACTAGGCAACAGGATAGATAATAGACTGTAGGTAGGAGTAAAGTGACTAGGCAACAGGATAGATAATAGACTGTTGGTAGGAGTAAAGTGACTAGGCAACAGGATAGATAATAGACTGTAGGTAGGAGTAAAGTGACTAGGCAACAGGGTAGATAATAGACTGTAGCAGCAGTATACTGTAGGTAGGAGTAAAGTGACTAGGCAACAGGATAGATAATAGACTGTAGGTAGGAGTAAAGTGACTAGGCAACAGGGTAGATAATAGACTGTAGGTAGGAGTAAAGTGACTAGGCAACAGGATAGATAATAGACTGTAGGTAGGAGTAAAGTGACTAGGAAACAGGATAGATAATAGACTGTAGGTAGGAGTAAAGTGACTAGGCAACAGGATAGATAATAGACTGTAGGTAGGAGTAAAGTGACTAGGCAACAGGATAGATAATTGACTGTAGGTAGGAGTAAAGTGACTAGGCAACAGGATAGATAATAGACTGTAGGTAGGAGTAAAGTGACTAGGAAACAGGATAGATAATAGACTGTAGGTAGGAGTAAAGTGACTAGGCAACAGGATAGATAATAGACTGTAGGTAGGAGTAAAATGACTAGGCAACAGGATAGATAATAGACTGTAGCAGCAGTATACTGTAGGTAGGAGTAAAGTGACTAGGCAACAGGGTAAATAATAGACTGTAGGTAGGAGTAAAGTGACTAGGCAACAGGATAGATAATAGACTGTAGGTAGGAGTAAAGTGACTAGGCAACAGGATAGATAATAGACTGTAGCAGCAGTATACTGTAGGTAGGAGTAAAGTGACTAGGCAACAGGATAGATAATAGACTGTAGGTAGGAGTAAAGTGACTAGGCAACAGGATAGATAATAGACTGTAGGTTGGAGTAAAGTGACTAGTCAACAGGATAGATAATAGACTGTAGGTAGGAGTAAAGTGACTAGGAAACAGGATAGATAATAGACTGTAGGTAGGAGTAAAGTGACTAGGCAACAGGATAGATAATAGACTGTAGGTAGGAGTAAAATGACTAGGCAACAGGATAGATAATAGACTGTAGCAGCAGTATACTGTAGGTAGGAGTAAAGTGACTAGGCAACAGGGTAGATAATAGACTGTAGGTAGGAGTAAAGTGACTAGGCAACAGGATAGATAATAGACTGTAGGTAGGAGTAAAGTGACTAGGCAACAGGATAGATAATAGACTGTAGGTAGGAGTAAAGTGACTAGGAAACAGGATAGATAATAGACTGTAGGTAGGAGTAAAGTGACTAGGCAACAGGATAGATAATAGACTGTAGGTAGGAGTAAAATGACTAGGCAACAGGATAGATAATAGACTGTAGCAGCAGTATACTGTAGGTAGGAGTAAAGTGACTAGGCAACAGGGTAGATAATAGACTGTAGGTAGGAGTAAAGTGACTAGGCAACAGGATAGATAATAGACTGTAGGTAGGAGTAAAGTGACTAGGCAACAGGATAGATAATAGACTGTAGCAGCAGTATACTGTAGGTAGGAGTAAAGTGACTAGGCAACAGGATAGATAATAGACTGTAGGTAGGAGTAAAGTGACTAGGCAACAGGCTAGATAATAGACTGTAGGTAGGAGTAAAGTGACTAGGCAACAGGATAGATAATAGACTGTAGGTAGGAGTAAAGTGACTAGGCAACAGGATAGATAATAGACTGTAGGTAGGAGTAAAGTGACTAGGCAACAGGATAGATAATAGACTGTAGCAGCAGTATACTGTAGGTAGGAGTAAAGTGACTAGGCAACAGGATAGATAATAGACTGTAGCAGCAGTATACTGTAGGTAGGAGTAAAGTGACTAGGCAACAGGATAGATAATAGACTGTAGGTAGGAGTAAAGTGACTAGGCAACAGGATAGATAATAGACTGTAGGTAGGAGTAAAGTGACTAGGCAACAGGATAGATAATAGACTGTTGGTAGGAGTAAAGTGACTAGGCAACAGGATAGATAATAGACTGTAGGTAGGAGTAAAGTGACTAGGCAACAGGGTAGATAATAGACTGTAGCAGCAGTATACTGTAGGTAGGAGTAAAGTGACTAGGCAACAGGATAGATAATAGACTGTAGGTAGGAGTAAAGTGACTAGGCAACAGGGTAGATAATAGACTGTAGGTAGGAGTAAAGTGACTAGGCAACAGGATAGATAATAGACTGTAGGTAGGAGTAAAGTGACTAGGAAACAGGATAGATAATAGACTGTAGGTAGGAGTAAAGTGACTAGGCAACAGGATAGATAATAGACTGTAGGTAGGAGTAAAGTGACTAGGCAACAGGATAGATAATTGACTGTAGGTAGGAGTAAAGTGACTAGGCAACAGGATAGATAATAGACTGTAGGTAGGAGTAAAGTGACTAGGAAACAGGATAGATAATAGACTGTAGGTAGGAGTAAAGTGACTAGGCAACAGGATAGATAATAGACTGTAGGTAGGAGTAAAGTGACTAGGCAACAGGATAGATAATAGACTGTAGCAGCAGTATACTGTAGGTAGGAGTAAAGTGACTAGGCAACAGGATAGATAATAGACTGTAGGTAGGAGTAAAGTGACTAGGCAACAGGATAGATAATAGACTGTAGGTTGGAGTAAAGTGACTAGTCAACAGGATAGATAATAGACTGTAGGTAGGAGTAAAGTGACTAGGAAACAGGATAGATAATAGACTGTAGGTAGGAGTAAAGTGACTAGGCAACAGGATAGATAATAGACTGTAGGTAGGAGTAAAATGACTAGGCAACAGGATAGATAATAGACTGTAGCAGCAGTATACTGTAGGTAGGAGTAAAGTGACTAGGCAACAGGGTAGATAATAGACTGTAGGTAGGAGTAAAGTGACTAGGCAACAGGATAGATAATAGACTGTAGGTAGGAGTAAAGTGACTAGGCAACAGGATAGATAATAGACTGTAGGTAGGAGTAAAGTGACTAGGCAACAGGATAGATAATAGACTGTAGGTAGGAGTAAAGTGACTAGGCAACAGGATAGATAATAGACTGTAGGTAGGAGTAAAGTGACTAGGCAACAGGATAGATAATAGACTGTTGGTAGGAGTAAAGTGACTAGGCAACAGGATAGATAATAGACTGTAGGTAGGAGTAAAGTGACTAGGCAACAGGGTAGATAATAGACTGTAGCAGCAGTATACTGTAGGTAGGAGTAAAGTGACTAGGCAACAGGATAGATAATAGACTGTAGGTAGGAGTAAAGTGACTAGGCAACAGGGTAGATAATAGACTGTAGGTAGGAGTAAAGTGACTAGGCAACAGGATAGATAATAGACTGTAGGTAGGAGTAAAGTGACTAGGAAACAGGATAGATAATAGACTGTAGGTAGGAGTAAAGTGACTAGGCAACAGGATAGATAATAGACTGTAGGTAGGAGTAAAGTGACTAGGCAACAGGATAGATAATTGACTGTAGGTAGGAGTAAAGTGACTAGGCAACAGGATAGATAATAGACTGTAGGTAGGAGTAAAGTGACTAGGAAACAGGATAGATAATAGACTGTAGGTAGGAGTAAAGTGACTAGGCAACAGGATAGATAATAGACTGTAGGTAGGAGTAAAATGACTAGGCAACAGGATAGATAATAGACTGTAGCAGCAGTATACTGTAGGTAGGAGTAAAGTGACTAGGCAACAGGGTAAATAATAGACTGTAGGTAGGAGTAAAGTGACTAGGCAACAGGATAGATAATAGACTGTAGGTAGGAGTAAAGTGACTAGGCAACAGGATAGATAATAGACTGTAGCAGCAGTATACTGTAGGTAGGAGTAAAGTGACTAGGCAACAGGATAGATAATAGACTGTAGGTAGGAGTAAAGTGACTAGGCAACAGGATAGATAATAGACTGTAGGTTGGAGTAAAGTGACTAGTCAACAGGATAGATAATAGACTGTAGGTAGGAGTAAAGTGACTAGGAAACAGGATAGATAATAGACTGTAGGTAGGAGTAAAGTGACTAGGCAACAGGATAGATAATAGACTGTAGGTAGGAGTAAAATGACTAGGCAACAGGATAGATAATAGACTGTAGCAGCAGTATACTGTAGGTAGGAGTAAAGTGACTAGGCAACAGGGTAGATAATAGACTGTAGGTAGGAGTAAAGTGACTAGGCAACAGGATAGATAATAGACTGTAGGTAGGAGTAAAGTGACTAGGCAACAGGATAGATAATAGACTGTAGGTAGGAGTAAAGTGACTAGGCAACAGGATAGATAATAGACTGTAGGTAGGAGTAAAGTGACTAGGCAACAGGATAGATAATAGACTGTAGGTAGGAGTAAAGTGACTAGGCAACAGGGTAGATAATAGACTGTAGCAGCAGTATACTGTAGGTAGGAGTAAAGTGACTAGGCAACAGGATAGATAATAGACTGTAGCAGCAGTATACTGTAGGTAGGAGTAAAGTGACTAGGCAACAGGATAGATAATAGACTGTAGGTAGGAGTAAAGTGACTAGGCAACAGGGTAGATAATAGACTGTAGGTAGGAGTAAAGTGACTAGGCAACAGGATAGATAATAGACTGTAGGTAGGAGTAAAGTGACTAGGCAACAGGATAGATAATAGACTGTAGGTAGGAGTAAAGTGACTAGGAAACAGGATAGATAATAGACTGTAGGTAGGAGTAAAGTGACTAGGCAACAGGATAGATAATAGACTGTAGGTAGGAGTATAGTGACTAGGCAACAGGATAGATAATAGACTGTAGGTAGGAGTAAAGTGACTAGGCAACAGGGTAGATAATAGACTGTAGGTAGGAGTAAAGTGACTAGGCAACAGGATAGATAATAGACTGTAGGTAGGAGTAAAGTGACTAGGCAACAGGATAGATAATAGACTGTAGGTAGGAGTAAAGTGACTAGGCAACAGGATAGATAATAGACTGTAGGTAGGAGTAAAGTGACTAGGCAACAGGATAGATAATAGACTGTAGGTAGGAGTAAAGTGACTAGGAAACAGGATAGATAATAGACTGTAGGTAGGAGTAAAGTGACTAGGCAACAGGATAGATAATAGACTGTAGGTAGGAGTAAAGTGACTAGGCAACAGGATAGATAATAGACTGTAGGTAGGAGTAAAGTGACTAGGAAACAGGATAGATAATAGACTGTAGGTAGGAGTAAAGTGACTAGGCAACAGGATAGATAATAGACTGTAGGTAGGAGTAAAATGACTAGGCAACAGGATAGATAATAGACTGTAGCAGCAGTATACTGTAGGTAGGAGTAAAGTGACTAGGCAACAGGGTAGATAATAGACTGTAGGTAGGAGTAAAGTGACTAGGCAACAGGATAGATAATAGACTGTAGGTAGGAGTAAAGTGACTAGGCAACAGGATAGATAATAGACTGTAGCAGCAGTATACTGTAGGTAGGAGTAAAGTGACTAGGCAACAGGATAGATAATAGACTGTAGGTAGGAGTAAAGTGACTAGGCAACAGGATAGATAATAGACTGTAGGTAGGAATAAAGTGACTAGGCAACAGGATAGATAATAGACTGTAGGTAGGAGTAAAGTGACTAGGCAACAGGATAGATAATAGACTGTAGCAGCAGTATACTGTAGGTAGGAGTAAAGTGACTAGGCAACAGGATAGATAATAGACTGTAGCAGCAGTATACTGTAGGTAGGAGTAAAGTGACTAGGCAACAGGATAGATAATAGACTGTAGCAGCAGTATACTGTAGGTAGGAGTAAAGTGACTAGGCAACAGGATAGATAATAGACTGTAGGTAGGAGTAAAGTGACTAGGCAACAGGATAGATAATAGACTGTAGGTAGGAGTAAAGTGACTAGGCAACAGGATAGATAATAGACTGTAGGTAGGAGTAAAGTGACTAGGCAACAGGATAGATAATAGACTGTAGCAGCAGTATACTGTCGGTAGGAGTAAAGTGACTAGGCAACAGGATAGATAATAGACTGTAGCAGCAGTATACTGTCGGTAGGAGTAAAGTGACTAGGCAACAGGATAGATAATAGACTGTAGGTAGGAGTAAAGTGACTAGGCAACAGGATAGATAATAGACTGTAAGTATGTTTGTGTCTGTGTTATGATACAGAAATAATAGGCGATTTTGGAAAGACCGTTTTGAAAACCATGACAACTTTTTGTTGTTGTTATGTGCAATAAAATACAGTACAAATCAAATCAAAGTTTATTTGTCACGTGGGCCAAATTCAACAGGTGAAACTCTGTTTTTTACTCTGTCAATTTTACAGTGAAACGTTTACTTACAGGCTCTAACCAACAGTGCAAAAAAGTATTGGGTGAACAATAGGTAAGTAAAGAAATAAAACAACAGTAAAAAGACAGACTATATACAGAGCGAGGCTATAAAAATAGCGAGGCTACATACAGACACCGGTTAGTCAGGCTGATTGAGGTAGTATGTTCATGTAGATATGGTTAAAGTGACTATTCATATATGATGAACAGAGAGTAGCAGTAGTGTAAAAGAGGGGTTGGTGGGTGGCGGGACACAATGCAGATAGCCTGGTTTGCCAATGTGCAGGAGCACTGGTTGGTCGGCCCAATTGAGGAAGTATGTACATGAATTTATAGTTAAAGCGACTATGCATAAATGATAAACAGAGAGTAGCAGCAGCGTAAAAAGAGGGTGGGGGGGGGGGAACACAATGCAAATAGTCCGGGTAGCCATTGGATTACCTGTTCAGGAGTCTTATGGCTTGGGGGTAAAAACTGTTGAGAAGCCTTCTTGTCCTAGACTTGGAACTCCGGTACCGCTTGCCATGCGGTAGTAGAGAGAACAGTCTATGACAGGGGTGGCTGGAGTCTTTGACAATTTTTAAGGCCTTCTTCCCACACCGCCTGGTGTAGAGGTCCAGAATGGCAGGCAGCTTAGTACCAGTGATGTACTGGGCCGTACGCACTACCCTCTGTAGTGCCTTTCGGTCAGAGGCCGAGCAATTGCCGTACCAGGCAGTGATGTAGCTCTCGATGTTGCCAAATCTTTTTACTTTCCTGAGGGGGAATAGGCTTTGTTGTGCCCTCTTCACAACTGTCTTGGTGTGTTTGGACCATTCTAGTTTGTGGTTGATGTGGGCTCTCAACCTGCTCCACTACAGCCCCGTCGATGAGAATGGGGGCGTGCTCGGTCCTCCTTTTCCTGTAGTCAACAATCATCTACTTAGTCTTGGTTACGTTGAGGGATAGGTTGTTATTCTGGCACCACATGACCAGGTCTCTGACCTCCTCCATATAGGCTGTCTCGTCATTGTCGGTGATCAGGCCTACCACTGTTGTCATCTGCAAACTTAATGATGGTGTTGGAGTCGTGCCTGGCCATGCAGTCGTGGGTGAACAGAGAGTACAGGAGAGGGCTGAGCACGCACCCCTGGGGTGCTCCAGTGTTGAGGATCAGCGTGGCAGATGTGTTGCTACCTATCCTCACAACCTGGGAGCGGCCCATCAGGAAGCCCAGGATCCAGTTGCAGAGGGAGGTGTTTAGTCCCAGGATCCTTAGCTTAGTGATGAGCTTTGAGGGTACTATGGTGTTGAACGCTGAGCTGTACTCAATGAATAGCCTTCTCACATAGGTGTTCCTTTTGTACAGGTGGGAAAGGGCAGTGTGGGAGTGCAATAGAGATTGCATCATCTGTGAATCTGTTTGGGCGGTATGCAAATTGAATGGGTCTAGGGTTTCTGGGATAATTGTGTTGATGTGAGCCATTACCAACCTTTCAAAGCACTTCATGGCTACGGACATGAGTGCTACGGGTCTGTAGTCATTTAGGCAGTGGAAAGGGTTCTAAGTGTAACCTAAAATTGTTCTTCCTGGAACCAAAAAAGGTTATCCTAAGGGGACAGCCAAAGAACCTTTTTGGAACCCTTTTTCTAAGAGTGTACCTGTGTATAGTGACAAACTGGCCAAAGTACAGTTGCGCGTCAGATACACATTCAATTTCCAGAAACCAAGATTGAGTTATATCACAGCTATATGACAGCATGTTGGGGAAACCTTTAACTGGGAACGCTTCTTCCATATGGACCAATGAAGCCATTAGGTACTATCCTGCTAAAATCAAACCTGCACTGACTTTTAAAATAAGGCAACAGTACATTTTAGGGAAATGATTAAAAATGGTTAGCTGACATTTCAATAATGTTTTGGATTCGAACTATTCATTGATAATAATACAGCCATCCTGTAGGTTGAAGGCAGAACTGTGGTTAGTCAACCCATCCCATTTCCCATGTGCCTCTTCGTGTCTGCAATAACTCCATGTGGGTTGCTGAAGTCATTGATAATAATACAGCCATCCTGTAGGTTGAAGGCAGAACTGTGGTTAGTCAACCCATCCCATTTCCCATGTGCCTCTTCGTGTCTGCAATAACTCCATGTGGGTTGCTGAAGTCATTGATAATAATACAGCCATCCTGTAGGTTGAAGGCAGAACTGTGGTTAGTCAACCCATCCCATTTCCCATGTGCCTCTTTGTGTCTGCAATAACTCCATGTGGGTTGCTGAAGTCATTCATTAGAAAACAGCCTTGCCTTATACACTGCTGACATCAGCCTCTATAAAACAAAAATAAGATGGCCACAGATGACCACAACCCTCCACCCTGATGAGTCTCTGGTGAGAGAATGTCTCGGGGGGGGGGGGGGACAACAACAAACTACCCATTATTCCCAGAATAAGGAGGCATTTATTTGAACTGGCCCAATTTTGGTTAAATTTCAATTCACATAACATTGTTCCTGCAATCACTAGTTATTAGTAGTTATTAGGAAATATGCTAAATCATGTTGACATGGTGATACAAAGCAACGTAACCTACATTTTATTGCACTAAACATAGCAAATTATTTTGATTGTAGACAGGCCCTGGAGTTCATTCTTGTCTACTACACTATTTTGTGTTCTTGCTCGCAATTGGACAGATATACAAATGATAAAATATCATTAGTCTTCAAATATATCCTCATTAAACATGACTCATTCTTTTGTTGTACATCATACAGATCTCCTCTTCGACGTTGGTATTGAAACAATAAGATTTTGCTTTGTTGTTCCACTCACCAACTGAGATGGTAGCCTACTTATTGGGTCTTGATGCCCCCCTGTGTACTTCAAAAGAACTGCATTCGTAGTAACCCCTGTCGCCAGTCACCATAGTCACCCCAGTCAGTTCATTGTAAATTGAAAGGCCTAATACTACTGTAGCTGGTCTTGCTGAACAAAAAATAAATAGCAGCAGCTAGCTTTTTATGACATTCTTAAAATAAGATAAGAGGTCAAAAATGAGAAGAGACCTACAAAAGCATGTATACAAACCTTACAAAGGTGACATACATGTTTTCTCAGCCCAAGCAGCCGAACTGTCAGCCATGGAGGCCAGAGGGACAGTTTTATTAGTGGTTTTCATTAAGTCTTATTAGTGGTATGTATGGGATACATTGCCCAACGAAATGCCTTCTTGCAGGTTCCTTCTCGACAATGCAACAACAATGAGAAATAATAAAAGATAAGAATACGAACATAAAGTAAATGCCTTAGTAGGATAGATTAAACATTTTAGCATAAGCATAATACAGGAAGGTACAATTTATTTTCCAATATTTGGTCCAATATATGTGTTTTGGGGATGGGGGGTAAGTGTATAAATTGAGCCGTATAATAAGATTCTGGTAGCAGCAGTTGTGATGTGTGTGTGTAGCATGAATGTATATGTGTGTGTGTGGATGAGTGCATGAGTGAGTGCATGTATGCTAAGGTGTGGAGAATCAGAGCAGGTGATCTGTCCAGTTCAACAGTGTTCAACAGTCTGATGGCTTGTAGATAGAAACTGTTGGTGTCAGACCTCATGCTCCGATACCATCTGCCTGACGTTAAGGGAGAGAACAGCCCGTGGCTGGGGTGTTTAAGGTCCTTGATGATGATCCATGCCTTCCTCAGGCACCGTTTAGAGTGGTTGTCCTGGATGGGTGGGATACATGGTCCCAGTGAAATACTGGGCCGTCTTCACTGCTCGCTGGAGGCTCTTGCAGTCATGGATGGAGCAATTCCGGTACCAGGCTGTGATGCAACCGGTCAGGATGCTCTCGATGGTACAGCGGTAATATTTGGAGAGGACCCGGGGCAGCATGCCAAATTCCTTCAGCCGCCTTAGGAAGTAGAGACTCTGTTGTGCCCTGTTGACAAGAGTGGTGGTGGTGTTGGTCCATGACAAGTCTCTGTGATGTGGACGCTGAGGAACTTAAAACTCATGACTCTCTACTGCAGTCCCGTTGATGTGGATCGGGCGTGTTCCCTCGTCTTCTTCCTGAAGTCAACAATCAACTCCGCTGTTTTGCTGACGTTGAGTGAGAGGTTGTTGTCATGTCACCACAATGCCAGTTCACTCAGCTCCTCCCTATAGGCTGACTCGTTGTTGTTGATTATCAGGCCAGCAAACTTGATGATGGAGTTGGTGCTGTGCAAAGCCACACAGTCGTGGGTGAACATGGAGTGAAGCAGAGGATAGACATTTGGGCACGTCATGACAGCCAGTGAGAGCCAGGTGGAAGAGCTGAAGAGAGAATGAATGCAGGAATGGTATGGATATGAAAGTATAAAATAGGGTTTTATTGATCATTTGATCAGGCTGAGTGCTCTAGACATTTTTTCTTCTATGTATTTTTCCAGCTGAATTAGCAGAACTGTCAGCCATAGGGGTCAGAGTGACAGCCAGTGAAGAGAGGTGGAGGAGCTGACGAGAGAGAATACCATTTAACATTTTTTCTTAACTATACATTAATGACATAATATATTGTTATGATAATAGTCAAGTTTGTTACTATGTAACGTGTTGTCAAACATTTGTACATAGAGAAATTGAATAATTTTATGATTTTATTTCTTCCGATGTAGCATATTAGACAATGATCAATATACACTACATTACCAAAGTATGTGGACACCTGCTCGTCAAACATCTCAATCCAGGGCCTCCCGAGTGGTGCAGTGGTCTAAGGCACTAGGGCCACTAGAGATTCTGGGTTAAAGTCCAGACTCTGACGCAGCCGGCCGCAACTGGGAAAAACATGGGGCGGCGCACAATTGGCCCAGCGTCGTCCGGGTTAGGGGAGGGTTTGGCCAGCAGGGATGTCCTTGTCCCATCGTGCACTAGCGACTCCTGTGGTGGGCCGGGCGCAGTGCACGCTGACACGGTCGCCAGGTGTACGGTGTTTCCTCAAACACATTGTTGCGACTGGCTTCCGGGTTAAGTGGGCATTGTATCAAGAAGCAGTCCAGACTCTTGGTTGGGTTGTGTTTCGGAGGACGCACGGCTCACGACCTTCGCCTCTTCTGAGTCCGTACAGGAGTTGCAGCGATGAGACAAGACTGGAACTACCTATAAAAATATAAATAAATGAATGCTGAAAAAAGAAAGGGCCTTCCCCAAACTGTTGCCACAAAGCTGGAAGCACAGAAATGTCTAGAATGTCATTGTATGCTGTAGTGTTAAGATTTCCCTTCACTGGAACTAAATGGCCTAGCCTGAACCATGAAAAACAGCCCCAGACCATTATTCCTCCTCCACCAAACCTTACAGTTGGCACTATGCATTGGGGCAAGTACTGTTTTCCTGGCTTCCACCAAACCCAGATTAATCCGTCTGACTGGCAGATGGTGAAGTGTGATTCATCACTCCAGAAAACGTGTTTCCACTGCTCCAGAGTCCAATGGCGGCGAGCTTTACACCACTCCAGCTGACGCTTGGTATTGCACATCATGATCTTAGGCTTGTGTCCGGCTGCTCGGCAATGGAAACCCATTTCATGAAGCTCCCTGCGAACAGTTCTTGTGCTGATGTTGCTTCCAGAGGCAGTTTGGAACTCGGGAGTGAGTGTTGCAACCAAGGACAGACAATTTTTATGCGCTTCTGCATTCGGCGGTCCTGTTCTGTGAGCTTTTGTGGCCTACCACTTGCTCCTAGACGTTTCCACTTCATAATAACAACACTTACAGTTGACCTGGGCAGCTCCAGCAGGACAGAAATTTGATGAACTGACTTGTTGGAAAGGTGGCATCCTATGACGGTGCCACGTTGAAAGTCACTGAGCTCTTCAGTAAGGTCATTCTACTGCCAATGTTTGTCTATGGAGATTGCATGACTGTGCTCAATTTTACACACCTGTCAGTAACAGGTGTGGCTGAAATAGCCACATCCACTAATTATAAGGGGTGTCCACCTACTTTTGTATATATAGTGTAGTTCTGAAATGTTTAGCACTAGGGGATGGCATGCATGCAGTACAGTGTGTTCGATAACAAAAATGTGTTCACAGAGAGGCCAAAGGTGGCATTCTCTGCTGGTTAAGGTATTAATGTTGGACCCTTCAATACTGACACCGCTCTGTTTGACCCCAAAGTCCTCACCCACATAAGCCAAGCCTACAGTCCAATTACAGGTACTGATCACACACCAATCGATATAGTACAACACAAGTGTCCAAAGGGGCCAACTATAGAGTCCACCATCACTATAAGAGGCTGCTCCAGCATCTATGAGAGATGAACAGTGTTGATCTCACCCTGCCTTTCCTCTGATGCAGGTGTCTTCACAGCACCAGTGAGAGGAGTATACTACTTCAGGGTCAGTGCCATAGATAAGCGCAAATCGCAATACCTGAGAGTATGCTTGTTCAAGATTGACCAGAGTATAATGTGGCCTCATCCGTGGAACAGTAACAGAAATGTTGTGAGTGTTTCCAATGGAGTGATTCTAGAGATAGAGGGAGACTTGGTCTACACGCGCCTCCCCTCAAGCTTCAGTCTCTATGGCGATAGCGATAATGGCTGTTTATTCAGTGGTTTCCTGTTCTTCCCTATGTGAGGGGAACACCATAAACAGTGTTGAGACAAAATTATATCTAGACATCGGTTACTCTGAGCTTCGTTGTTTCTGTTTTAAAATATGCATTACCACAAATGTCAACAGTGGTCAGGACTAATCTTTTGTATAATTTGTTTAATCTTATTCAGTAACATTATTCTTTCTGTGAATTGTGTCTGTATCTTGTAAAAATGCCGGTATTATTCTCCTCAACTAAATGCTATATACTGTCCTATGTTCTTAGAAAAGCGAGTGTAGTAGCAGCGATACACTCTTAGAAAAAAGGGTTCAAAAAGGGCTATACCCATAGAATAACCCTTTTTGGTTCCAGGTAGAACCCTTTTGGACTCCATGGAGAACCCTCTCTAGAAAAGGTTCTACCTGCAACCAAAAAGGCTTCTTAAAAGGGTTCTCCTAATGGGGACAGCTGGAGAACTCTTTAAGGTTCTCGATAGCACCTTTTTTTCTAAGAGTGTAGAGAGGGGAACAGCCAGAGTGTAGAGAGGGGAACAGCCAGAGTGTAGAGAGGGGAACAGCCAGAATGGGGCTGGGAACAGCCAGAGTGTAGAGAGGGGAACAGCCAGAGTGTAGAGAGGGGAACAGCCAGAGTGTAGAGAGGGGAACAGCCAGAGTGTAGAGAGGGGAACAGCCAGAGTGTAGAGAGGGGAACAGCCAGAGTGGGGTTGGAAACAGCCAGAGTGGGGTTGGAAACAGCCAGAGTGGGGTTGGAAACAGCCAGAGTGGGGCTGGGAACAGCCAGAGTGGGGCTGGGAACAGCCAGAGTGGGGCTGGGAACAGCCAGAGTGGGGCTGGAAACAGCCAAGGGGAGTGCACTACCACCTGTGCCATAAAGCTTCAGACCTCTTAGCAGAACACTTATACCTTCACATACAAGTAGGCTACAGTCTTAAAGGGATAGTTAACAGATAATAAATTGTACATGATTTTCTACTTGCCTTGGCTCTTGTGGGTTGACCCAGACAGTACATGGTGTTGGTAATTAGTATTGCAATAAAATGTATAACTTTGTGTATTATTAAATTAATCATGGCATGACTTTAACTACTACAAATCAAATGTGTGATAGAGGAATGTATTTATATATATATATATATATATATATTTATATAAAATATAAATCTTCAACTATCCCTACAAGATCTACATCACTGTAGTTGAATCATTGCCTCTATCAAATTGAGTGTGAGTGAGGTTACAGTTTAACTCCCATTCACTCCCATCCACACATGCAGTATACTTATGAATAATGGGTCAGGGTGATATGGTGAAAATATAGTGTGCTGATGGTCAAAACACAAATTGAGGTCTTATCTCCCTCTAGTAGTAAATAATGAAGTGACATATACACTAAATACATAGTATGGCTAGTTTAATATACAATGATTAAAACATTTCACAACCATTCTAAAACATACAAAACATCTGACTGAGTATAAAGCACGTCTGACACTTAAAAAGCAAATAAAAAATGTGTAAAATGTCAAGGTTAGCAACAAACATGTAGAAATATATATTAAATGTCTTGTATTACCAGTGCAATGATTGTTGCTTTTCTTTTATACATAGTTCTGAAATATCATTACAATAACATGGTATGTGTAACAGTCCATATTATGTTCATTTGTAAAAAAAAAAAATCATTAGCTCTCGTCAGTAGTGCAAAAGTCTTCAGTTTCTCAGAAGCGTTAAAGATCAAGAGTTCAAGCGGCACCATAGCAATGCATATCTCCATTTTCTAAATGATCCCCAGCAGTCAATTATGGGTACTGCAGAATCTCTAGCATTTTCATTTTCTGTTTCGAAACTTTGAGGCTCTTTTGTCCTTTGATTTGGTTTTGACCTGTGGGTTTTGAACTTGAATGTCCTTAGCAGGATCCACCACACAGCCACATTGCTGGTAATGAACCAGCAGCTTATTCCACAGTGAGCTGCACCTCAGCAACTCTTGGTTTCCTAAAAGGAAACAAAGAGCACATTTAAACCGCCAATTTGCATGTTAAAGCACTGCCAGTAAGGAATGAGGAATTAGAAAATAAAACACATTTGTCCCGTTCTACAGTCTTCTCAATTCAAGTGTACAAAACAATGTAACAGAATGAGAATCTAACAATAGACATGGGAGGATTGTTAATTCACTTCAAATCCAATTTAATTTGTCACATGCGCCGTGAAATGTTTATTTACAAGCCCTTAACCAACAATGCAGTTTTAAGAAAATACCCCCCAAAAAGAGATAAAGGTAACAAATAATTTAAGAGCAGCAATAAAATAACAATAGCGAGGCTATATACAGGGGGTACCGGTACAGAGTCAATGTGCGGGGGCACCGTGTCGAGGTAATTGAGGTAATATGTACTTGTAGATAGAGTTATTAAAGTGACAATGCAAAGACAAAAATAGAATGGGGGGGGGGGGGGGGGCAATGCAAATGGTCTGGGTAACCATTTGACTAGATGTTCAGGAATCTTATGGCTTGGGGGTAGAAGCTGTTTAGAAGCCTCTTGGACCTAGACTTGGCGCTCCGGTACCGCTTGCCGTGCGGTAGCAGAGAGAACAGTCTATGACTAGGGTGGCTGGAGTCTTTGACTATTTTTAGGGCCTTCCTCTGACACCACCTGGTATAGAGGTCCTGGATGGCAGAGAGCTTGGCCCCGGTGATGTACTGGGCCGTTCGCACTACCCTCTGTATTGCCTTGTGGTCGAGCAGTTGCCATACCAGGCAGTGATGCAACCAGTTAGGATGCTCTCGATGGTGCAGCTGTAGAAACTTAAGGATCTGAGGACCCAGGACAAATCTTTTCAGTGTCCTGAGGGGAGGTTTTGTCGTGCCCACTTCCCGACTGGTGTGCTTGGACCATGTTAGCTTGTTGGTGATGTGGACACCAAGGAACTTGAAGTGCTCAACCTGCTCCACTACAGCCCCGTCGATGAGGATGGGTGTGTGCTCGGTCCTCTTTTTCCTGTAGTCCACAATCATCTCCTTTGTCTTGATCACATTGGGGAGAGGTTGCGGTCCTGGCACCACACGGCACATGACCTCCTCCCTATAGGCTGTCTCATTGTTGTCGGTGATCAGGCCTACCACTGTTGTGTCATCAGCAAATTTAATGATGGTGTTGGTGTCGTGCAGTCATGAGTGAACAGGGTGTACAGGAGGGGACTGAGCACGCACCCCTGACCAGCCCCTGTGTTGATGATCAGCGCGGCGGATGTTTTGTTACCTACCCTTACCAACTGGGGGCGGCCCGTCAGGAAGTCCAGGATCCAGTTGCAGAGGGAGGTGTTTAGTCCCAGGGATCTTAGCATATTGATGAGCTTTGAGGGCACTATGGTGTTGAACGCTGAGCTGTAGTCAATGAATAGCATTCTTACATAGGTGTTCCTTTTGTCCATGTGGGAAAGGGCAGTGTGGAGTGCAATAGAGACTGCATCATCTGTGAATCTGTTGTGGTGGTATGCAAATTGGAGTGGGTCTAGGGTTTCTGGGATGATGGTGTTGATGTGAGCAATGGCCAGCCTTTCAAAGCACTTCATTGCTACAAACGTGAGTGCTACAGGTCGGTTGTCATTTAGGCAGGTTACCTTAGTGTTCTTGGGCACAGGCACTATGGTGGTCTACTTAAAACATGTTGATATTACAGACTCCGGGAGAGGTTGAAAATCGGAGAGCGTGATCACACAGTCTTCCGGTAGAGCTGGTGCTCTCATGCATGTTTCAGTGTTATTTGCCTCGAAGTGAGCATAGAAGTTGTTTAACTTGTCTGGTAGGCTCAGGTCACTGGGCAGCTCTCGGCTGTGCTTCCCTTTGTAGTCTGTAATGGTTTGCAAGCCCTGCCACATCCGACGAGCGTTAGAGCCGGTGTAGTACGACTCGATCTTAGTCCTGTATTTACGCTTTGCCTGTTTGATGGCTCATCGGAGGGCATATAGGGCTTTCTTATAAGCTTCTGGGTTAGAGTCCCGCTCCTTGAAAGCTGCAGTTCTAGCCTTTAGCTCAGTGCGGATGCTGCCAGTAATCCATGGCTTCTGGTTGGGGTATGTACGTACAGTCACTGTAGGGACAACGTCATCGATGCACTTATTGGTAAAGCCAGTGACTGATGTGGTGTACTCCCTCCTCAATGCCATCGGAAGAATCCCGTAACATATTCCAGTCTGTGATAGCAAAACAGTCCTGTAGTTTATCATCTGCTTCATCTGACCAGTTTTTAATAGACCGAGTCACAGGTGCGTCCTGCTTAAATGTTTCCTTGTAAGCAGGAATCAGGAGCATCGAATTATGGTCAGATTTGCCAAATGGAGGGCGAGGGAGAGCTTTGTACGCGTCTGTGTGTGGAGTAAAGGTGGTCTAGAGTTTTTTTCCCTCTGGTTGCACATTTAACATGCTCTGGTTGCACATTTAACATTTTCAGTGCACACTATTTCCTTAATTTAGACTCTAAGGGCCGGTTTCCTGGCAACAGATCAAAGCTAGTCCCGAATAGCATGTTCAATAGAGTTTATTCATTAAAATGCTTTTTAGTACACGACTAGGCTAAATCTGCCTGGGATATTGTCTCTTTGTGTGCTACAGAGGTGCCTGATATGAGTCAACAAGGTGAGCAGAGAGACATTGGCCACATAATACCACCTGGAACAGTTTCTTACCAATAATGCACAGTCCCTCCTGAGCCCGAGTGATGCCCACATTGACTTGGTTTGGGTCCTTGACAAAACCAAGCTTCTTGGTGAGCCATGCTTTGGTTGGCTCTGTGTCAATTTCCGACTTGGGACAAGAGCGCACAGTAGACAAGATGACATAACGCCATTCACTTCCTGTAGAAAAAAAAGTATAAACACTCAGCTGGAGTTCCGTTTTCCTTTCCTTCCCTTTCCATATATTGTATTTTTTTTATACTGTAACTTTGTGCCTCATGGACAAAATAACTGTACCTTGACTCTTTGTGATGGTATTCACGTTGACGTTCTGGATATGGTTCATTTCCAGGGTTTCGTTCACCTTGGCTACCTGGGCATTGTATGGTGTCAGAATAGCTATGTCGCTAGCCGCCACCCCAGCACGCTTGATCAACAGAGAGGCGATGCGAACCTGACAAAAAACAAAATGTTTATGTTTCACTGTTACCACGGAATTATGCATTGACAGTGTTTCCAAACATTGCTTGGTGGTGGTTGCACACCGATTCCTCAGCCTCTGCTGAGTTGGCCTTTGAGTTTTCATTCCCCCGTTCGGTGGAGACCACAAGACTGATCTCTTTTCCGTAAACGTGTCCAAAAAGGATGGGCGTCAGATGATGAGACTGAGTGAGCAGGACACTGTCTTTCCGAGTTGCTCCAGTCTTGAGAATACCGTTGTAGAACTCCTTTGAAGGAAACTCACAAATGCGCTCTTGCTGAAAAGACAAAATTGCAGTGAGTGCTTCCCTAGTTCTATACGAACAAAATGCAAATGATAACAAAGACAATAGAGAATGTTTGTGCAAGTTTCTAATCAGATGTGGAATGTTAGAGAAGAATCAAACCACACAACTTCTACAATAGAACATGGAAATATTTCCCGAACCAATCCATGCTTCATACCATTCTGTACTGCGTATCAAGCATCAACGCCTTGTCCATGTAACGCTCAAACAGAGATTTCCTCATGCCCAACCTTGCTGAAAGATCACTGTGCGTGATGGGCTGCAATTGCTTGTGATCGCCGAGTAAAACAATCTGAAAGGAGAATACATAATCATAAAATAGGTTATATATAACCTTTCCCTGCTTGCAAATTGAGAAACAAATGAGCAATTGATTATCAATGACCTGTTCAGCTTTATGTGTCACAAGGGGGATGAAGGCTTCAGGCTCAGTTGCCATGGCACACTCATCAATGATAATCTGTTTCAAGTCCAGTTTGTAGAAGTTGGGATTTGACGCCGCAGTACAAGTGCAGAGAATGACATCATGCCTCATCAACTCATGATTCCGAGCTTGTCTTAGGAGGACTTTGTAGCTTAAAGTTAAAAGGTATATGGGAAAATAAAACACCAAATTGATAGAAAAATCATTAAATGTATTTCATAATTATACATGAATTAGGTAAACGTTTTCTCTTCAAATAAAATCCTATGTGGTTATTTATTTACATGAAAGTAAGTTACCTCTCAATCTCCATGTCTGTGAGATCCTCTCCCCTTTTAATTCTTGCATCAAAATGTCTAATTTCATTGGAGAATGGGTTCTCAGCCATCCGCATAAGATGATGCAATGTGATGGAACTGAAAACATTTTTTTTTAAAGCAAACCATACTTTACACATGCATATGCAGACATCATGTCATAACTGTTTATTCCAAGTAATGATCAGTAATAAAACAAATAGTTGTACGATGCAAATATAAAGCCTCAAATTTCATTATAACTTCCTTGGCACAACCAAAATAAACACGGACAGTTCTTTCTCTGCACTTAGATAAAAGTTAGCTGACCTGAGCTCTCTCTTGGGTCTCTCCTCCCTGATTGACCTGCGTGACAGCTTCAGGTTGCTGCCAGGGTAGGGAAACTCCAACATCTCCATCTGCTCACTGTAAACACGAAGTGGCTTCAACACCTCCTGGAGTTTCAGAAGTTGACCTTTGACAAATATGATGAGACAAGTTTTAGTGCTATGCAGTGCTTGACCTATACTGAAATGGATGCCGTTACTCATTTTGGGTGTCAGTACTGTTTATATTTAGGTGCAGGAACTCCTCAATACTTCTGAGCTAATATTCTATAAGAGGTGCAGGAACTCAAAAAAATTTGAGGTGCCGGTAGTCAGTTCCGGTAAGCACCTGCCAAAGCTTAGTACTGGTGCTGTGACAGTGGTATGGCAATCTGACTGCAGATGTATCTGACTCAATGAGACCTCATAAAAAGAGACAGTGACACAGGCCCACATTGAAATAGCAGATGCATGCATACCTAACATCATCTAAGGATAAGGAGAAGGGGGGTAAATTCTTACCAGCTACAACGTCCACCGATTTATTAGAGGGTCCGCAATATAGAATGCACCTCCTCTTTGAAGACCCCCCAGCAGCTTTAGGCCTTAGGTGGTTTGGGTCTTTTTGGTTTTGCAGAAAGAACCAATAAACAAGGTGGACTCCAACCACCGTCTTCCCAGTGCCTAAGAAAATAATTAGAATGTATTAAGATTCTAACTGAACTGCATGAGGAGAAAGGTAATATAGGCTTTGTAAAACAGCAAAGTGCTTACCTGGTGGCCCCTGAATGAGAGTGAATCGGTTGTCGAGGGCCTCTTTAATAGCTTTGGTTTGACTAATATTCAGATCAGGAAACTTGGAGGAATGAAGTTTGATCTCAAACCTGGCAGGTCTCAGCTCTTTAGTTACAGGTGCTGTGTAAAATATTACTACATTAACGTCCTCACAACCTCACTTATTACCAACAGACATGAGACATGAATTTACCATGAATCTATTTGTCAAAGTTAAAACTAAAATGTGTAAAAATTCAACGGAAAGTGAATTTGTGCTTAAATCTAATTTGCTGGTATACTGTAGATGGTGGCTTGTCTAGTGTTGTGTTCTGAAATAAAATGTGTTACAGTGGCTTGAGAAAGTATTCACCCCCTTGGCATTTTTCCTATTTTGTTGTCTTACAACCTGGAATTAAAAATAGATTTTTGGAGGGTTTGTATCATTTGATTTACACAACATATACCACTACATACCTATATATATACCTATATACCACAACAAGAAATAAGACCCCCCAAAAAAACGAAAAACTTGAGCGTACATAACTATTCACCCCCCCCCCCCCCCAAAGGCAATACTTTGTAGAGCCATCTTTTGCAGCAATTACAGCTGCAAATCTCTTGGGGTATGTCTCTATAAGCTTGGCACATCTAGCCACTGGGATTTTTGCCCATTCTTCAAGGCAAAACTGCTCCAGCTCTTTCAAGTTGGATGGGTTCCACTGTTGTACAGCAATCTTTAAGTCATACCACAGATTCATAAATTGGATTGAGGTCTGTGCTTTGACTAGGCCATTCCAAGACATGTATAGCAAAGGGGGTGACTACATATGCACACACCACTTTTCTGTTTTTAATTTTTTAGAATTTTTTTAAACGAGTTATATTTTTAATTTCACTTCACCAATTTGGACTATTTTGTCTATGTCCATTACATGAAATCCAAATAAAAATCTATTTCAATTACAGGTTGTAATACAACAAAATTGGAAAAACGCCAAGGGGGGTGAATACTTTTGCAAGGCACTGTAGGTGCATTTACCAGAGTTTGTCCTCTTGCCAAGAGCAATGTTCTTCACAAGTTCATTAGCCTGAGTGAGGTTGTCGACGGCAGCCTCTTTACGCCTGAAAATAACACAGAATCATTCATTAATTAAATTTCACATTTTATCTTCTTTCGACTCTAAAAAACACATTTGTATTTGAATATTAAATAGTCCAAATACTTACACATCAGGTAACAGCTTTGGAATTAATTCTACTGTGAATCTTGTATCTTTCCCGAAGACCCTGTCTGGAATCTTGGACATGGACATGTGATTAATCCGGAAGTCTATCTGGACATATGAGAGGTTTTTAGCCTCATCCTCATCAGTGACCCCAGTGGTTATTCCATGAGCAACCCAAATGAGAGATGGGATATTGCTGAGGTCCACATGCTGATCATCATCAGCGCCATTGTTTGGCAAATCCACTCGATTTTGGTACCTCATGCGGATACACAGAAAGCTGTGTTTGAGACCATACTCAATGGCCCACTGTTTCATCTTCTCAAGTGACAACTGGAAGAATCCACCGAGTTGACTCTCCTTCTGTATCTGTTTCCATGTCAAAGGCACATCTTCAAGGACAATGCTGTCATTTTCTGTTACAGCGTTGGAGGCTGACTCCATCTCACACAATGGTTTCCATATCTTCTGATACTCATGGTAAGTGGTGTATGTTTTCTTCGATGAATGGAATGCATACTTGGAGAAACACAGAGTTGGGTCTTTTGAGTGCTCCAAGCAAATCTCAAACTTGTTACGTACAACCAGCATCTGAACCACAGGTACTAATAATCCCCGTTGTGTGTCAGTGCCCAGTTGCACCTCCAGTGTTTCACCAGACTTGACCCTCAATGGCAATTCAATGTAATGACCTGGATTTGGATTGGTTCTGGCCGTTGGTGTATATTGGAGCAGACCTGAGCAGACCTGTTGGTTATCCTTGACACTTGAGCTGATGATCTGTAGGGATTGGAACACGATGTCCAAGTTCTCCTCCTTCAGACCTGACAGCATCCCTTTCCACAAGTCTGTTGGCACTGATGTCACAAATGGATGAGGTGACTGTTGTTGCAGTTCAGCGTGGATGTTCTCATTTGTGAAGGAGTATACTCTTCTCTTCCATTTCAGAACCACATGGTTGTCATGTTCATTGAACTCTGGTTGGTCTGTCAACTGCAGATCCCTATACATGATAAGGATATTTTCTGGCATTGAGGATCGATTAAATGGAAAATACACTCTTAAACTGTTTCCAGCTGGGGAGGCATCAATGACAAAGGCTATCTTCTGTGCACTTTGATTGTTCAGCTGCGATGCAAAACTCAAGCAACGTGCTTTCCTCTCATACATTTTTTGCTTTTCAGATTTTCTCGAAAAACTCAGACAGGACTGGTCAATTTCCAGAGAAGTGTACCTGACTGCTTTATTTTCAAGAACTGAGTGCAGGAGCCTCTGAACAATAACGTCCACGTACCGACGAATGGGCGAGGAAGCCCAAGTGTAGCTTTCAAGCTGAAGGTCATAGTGGCCAACTCTAGATAGGTATGTTGAGTTAGAGCGTAGAACATATGCTCTATGGATCGTCTTCTTGAGTTCAATGATCAAAGGCAGTAGCTGGGGATGAATGTCATCAGTTGCTATCAGGTCCACAATTCTAGGGATATCCTTGTCTTGAAATGCTGACTCAAGACTCCTCACAATGGATGTTAATAGAGAGAATGTCTCAGATGGCTGGACAACTTGACCATGATGGTCTTTATTCTCTGTTCTCGTTGCAAGCATCTGATTGGACACACCTGGGTAAGGTTTAGAAACCGCATCCCTCTGGTTATCATCAACGTTACCAATCTGATCAATGCAGTGACAGAAATGAATGGACAGGGGAATCAGAGAACTGTATTTATATTTTAGTTGACAAAGCTTCTCTGTGTTTGGCTTGTCTTGGCATCTGACTGGGGTGCAGCTGACTGTCTTTGCATCTTTGAGCAACAGTTCAGTGACAGCGTGGTTAAACATAACCATGAGCTCTTCCACCATCTTATGAGACCGTCTTCTACCAACAATTACATCATCATCAGGGGATTTATAGTGCCAGTCTTCCTGTTTCCTGTCCTTTCTGTGAACCTCAGAAAAGTGACATGCTTTGGCGAGGCAGCCCTCTAAAGTGTCATATCGTTGGCCATTATCATCAGAGTTTTGGATGATGTTTTCAGCTTCCTCATATGACAACTTTCTATCAGACTTTATTTTAGATAGGCTAAACTTACTTGTCTTGATGCGGTCTGTTTTCTTGTCAATTTGCACCATCAGTGATATGGCATTTCGTTCACATCCAGGGAGTAGACTGAAATGCTCGGTGCTCAGACAAAGTGGGAACATATAAACAGGCTCCTTTCCAGGGGGATAAAAAGCACTTCCATTCTGTTGTGCATCTTTGTCCAATAGGCTGCCCTTGGTCACACGGCTTGCAACATCAGCAATGTGAACTCCAATCTCGTAGTGTTGACCTAAATCTCTTACACTGATGGCATCATCAAGATCCTTGGAATGTGCTGGGTCAATTGTAAATGTTATGAATTCTTGATAACACCTTCGTTTTTGCGTATCTGTGTTCAGTTCCTTGAGAATGTCATGGTCATTCTCAACAGAAGTGGCCCTTGTCAGTTGATACTCTATGTCCAATACTTCTAGTCCACTATCTAAAGAGGCCACTTTGGGAAGGACTTTTACGACAACTCCTAAAGGGTATCGAAATGTCTCTCGCCACTTCAAGACTTTGACAACAAAGAGATTGTTTCTTTTGGATTCCTCATTTATCTTCACAAATTTTTCAAATCTCAGATCCTCCAGTTTTCGCACGGCAATGTAGTTTGGCTTGTCCCTCCAAACTGGGGTGTAAATTTTGGAGATGCATTTGTTGATGGGTGTCATCACCTGGTTGTCATAGTTATCAATGGTACAGACAAACACCATGGATGCATTTTCAACCTCCACCACATCTAGCACTTTCCCATTTGGGGGATGACACTCATTGTCCAAGATCTCCACAACAACCTGATCTCCAGGAAAAGAACGACCAATATTCTTTCTGCCTTTGATAGAAATGCGGAGGGAGGGCTCTTCAAGAGGTATGGCGTAGCCTGAGTCAAACCTCTCCAAACTCAAGTGACAGTGTTTGTAGATACTCGGGTCTCTCTTTATCAATGCCTGAAGGTACAAAGGGGAGCTGTCTTGGCTTGTGTTCATCTCAAGTCCATTTAATGGGTTGACAATTGGCTCCCCCTGGGTGATACCCAACAGGCCGTCAGCTGTTACAGTGACTCGTACATCTTTACCCTCGTCAAGAAGCTCCCTCAGTATTGGGTCATCTATGTCGGGTATCTCAGATATGGATGACTCACTATCACTGTTGTCCTCCTCGTCCCCTTTGACAAATCTTGAAATCTCTCTTAATTCTTGTTTCAAGTAATCTTCAGTAAGGGTTTGTGGATCTGCACTGTTTTTGCTGATGCAGTGGTCTATGTAGGCTTTCCATATCCTTGAGCTTTTCCCAAAGTAGCAGAGAGCAGCAGCATCTCCAACCACAACAACCTGGGATTGAGCCCTAGTCATGACCGTGTTCAATACGCGAGCATCGTTGAAAAACTCGTGACAAAGTGAGTCAGAGGAAAGAAGGCTGTCACGGGTTTGAACGGCTGTCAATACTATTGCCCTGAACTGTTTGCCTGTTAAGAAATGAAAATATGTCAATGTTTTTAAAGTATACAACCCATTATTATGTTCAAGGAAAAGATTATATGAAAGTCAAAATTACAGTCAAATATATACCTTGAACATTGGCTATATTTTCCACAGTCACTTGGCCATGTCTTTTTTTCCGAAGCTCTTTCCTGATCAGTGAAACCTATCAACCAATAAAATTACGACATGTAAGGCTTCAAATACAATATTGTTGATAGTTTATCATTTGCTTAAGATATACATTATAAAAATGGTGGTATGTTCAAAGGACAATTTACCTGGCATCCTTCGGACAGGACACAAATTGAGCTTTGATCCGGATTCCCCCATGCGGGTGGCCAATCTCTCAGCAGATTTTGCACTACTTCAACCACGGATGCAACCTCTTCACGATTAAACCATGACATGGATGTGTTGTCCAAGTGAGATTCTCCTCTGATATGGTGGAACCTCAGGGGGTGGCAGTTCGGATGAGCTGGGACATTACCTACAGCCTTGATGGCATCAGACTTGCCAACATAGAAGTTAGTGGACACGAATTCTACTATCTCTTTGGTGGAGCGATAGTTCTCGTTGAAAATGATTCTGCTTTTCAAAGCTGCACTACTCTCTTGGGCTTGATAGTAGTGGAACAGACGGTTCAGCAAGGTGTGATTGGAGCGTTGGTCATCGTCCACTGAAAAGAGCTTTGGTCCCATCTGCATGTGATCTCCAGCTAGAACCACTCGAGTTACTGGCCCAGCCAGACCAAGGGCCATCAGAGCTTCACATTCAAGCATCTGGGACGCTTCGTCAATCAGGATGTGGGTGAAGTAGCCGCCAGGGAGCTTCAGGTCATGTAAGTGCATTGCCATTGCAGTGGTTGTTATGACCACCCTACAGGAGTCGACTGTATCTTTGTCGGGTAGGGAGAATAATTGTCCGTTTTTGGAACGATGACAGTACTGTAAGGTGATCACATCAGTAGATTGTACCGATGATTCCTCTGCCTTTATTCTAAGAGGTTTGATTTCAAGATCTCCAGAGTTGACAGACTCATGGAAATGACCTTTCACATACAAATCTGCAGAACTGAAGAAAATAATGAGTGTAATCTCTTCTATGGTTTCACCTGCTATGTACTTTTGTACCAACAATAATAATTCACCAGATTTTAATAAGGATAGCATGTTCCAACTATACAAAAGACTATTACTTTTCATAACTTCTATTGTACTATTACAGGCTCTAATTACAAATACTTGTTATGATTATAAACATATTGAAGATTTGGAGGCCACATAGTGTATATTCAACCCATTGCATAACCAATATTATACTTACATTACATTTATATTTGAGTAATTTAGCACAAGGTCTTATCAAGAGTGACTTACATCAAATCATCTCCTACCTGTTTGTAAGGGTGCAGATCAGTACTCTATTGTGAGGCTGCCGTACCAGCTCTTTAGCTGCCGTAGCTAGAGTAAGGGTTTTCCCAGTTCCAAACGGTCCATAAATGAGGAGTGGTGACACACTTCCTGCTCCATCAGTGTCTCCAATGATAAATTCCATAGCTGCTTGCTGCTTTGCATTGAGGTTGTAATTTTGCTGTGTTTTGCTCACAGGGACAATGCAGTTCCTGAAGTCTGGTAACACTCTCTCTGTGTCTGGAAGGAGATCTATGGCTTTGTGCATCTCACAAAACCTCAGACGATTCAGCTGGAACTGAACTTCCACTTCACATGTTTCATGGTTTTGGAGTTTCAGGTCAGAGCAGCATCTTTCAGACAGCTTCAAGTGCATTTTGTTCTTACTTGTGGCGTCTTTGAGGATGATGGCTTCGTAGACCTTGTGACTTTGATTATCTGAAGATACTGGTGCTATGAGAGCTGATTGGATGCTTCGTCTCAGCATCAAACCCTCTGGGGTGTCTGGGGTGAGATTATAAGGAACTGAGACAGCACAGAATAGTTCCCCCAGAGGAGCTATCTTCATCCCGAACTGAGGGTCGTCTACAGAGGCCTCTAGGGTGACCGACAAAGTGATGGTTGTTTGAACGTTGAGTCTAAAAAGGTATTAGAATGTGGAGAGAGTTACTGTAGGTAGGTAGATTGCCATTTTAACTCATGTATATTTACCATTGTAAATGTTTCACTATATAGTACTCAATAAATACTATAATTGCTCTCATTACCTTGAAACCACCTGATCTTCTGCCTGCTCCTCTGTGTACAGGAAGCTGTGCATTCTCTCTTTGTAGTTCTGGTGATTTATGGGCATGTTGCGGTCATCAAGTGGTTTATACGGCGTACAAATCTGAGGCTCATATTCCGTAAGCAGCTTTTCCTGTGCCTTTGTCTTCTCCATAAATGGGATGATGTCCCTGTTCCCCTGATGCCAGCGTTCTTGATTTAAAGATGGATGGATGTCGTCCTCTGGTGGCACCACTAGCTGAATGGAAGGCTCTTTTCCAACATTAACTTTGAGTTTCTGCAAGAGCACTGGCCTTGTGTCAAAGTCGAACACCAACCACTGTTCGTAAAGACCCGGGTTGTTGGACTTGAAGGACACGGTGATGTCATAGGTCATGTCTGAGTTACAGAACGATTCACCCGTGGAGTAAGTGCAGGGCTCAGGACTGTTTTCATCCAGGGAGAAAGAGGCTCCAGGTTCCTGTTTCAGTAGTGATACATGTGCAAGTAGTTTC
Source organism: Oncorhynchus nerka (assembly GCF_034236695.1). NCBI lineage: Eukaryota > Metazoa > Chordata > Actinopteri > Salmoniformes > Salmonidae > Oncorhynchus > Oncorhynchus nerka. The sequence continues at coordinate 84,762,237 of NC_088397.1, forward strand.
TGTAAAAAAGCATTGGACACAATTCATTAGGTGCCACTACTACAATATTGTGAGTTAAGCAATTTGGACACAATTCCTGTTGCAGATGGAAGTTGCAAGTGACATCATCTCAAGCAACTTTGCAGCTACACGAAGCACTTCAAATGCAATGGAAATTGCATGCAACATCACATCATGGTATCATAAATTATTTGTTTATCCAAACATTTGATAATTGTAACACCATCAATATAGACAAAATGCTGGCTGTACAATTGAGTTAGATGTTGCCAAAATGTTGCCTAATTGCCAATCATGTTTTCACAAGCTAGCTAGTTAATCAAGCGACCGACGAGCTAAGCTTGCTAGCTAGTGCAATTGATGTTGAACAATGTCAGTTAAAACTGGACAGAGAAAGGTCTGGGTTCACTTTTCAAATTAAATGTATTGACTGCCAGACTACGTACATGAACCATGACTAGCCATGGTGTCTATAATGTTTTTGCCATGTATCTTTGGTCAGGGTTTACAGCAGCACTGACAGTTGTGTTGACATGACAACTGGGTCAGAGTTCCGATCAGAACGATATGACGAGTCATGTAAACCTTTTCCTGCTGACTGGACATTGCATACAGTCATTTCTGTGAAATAGGATGGATTTCTATCTCTTGCGATGCAATGCAACTACGACGATGACAACACTGAGCAACCTAAATGCAGTAAATGCAGTCAACTGTGGTATTTTGGACGCAGTAATTGCAGAATAACTGTAGTTGTACTGCACTTGTACTGTAGCACTGAGTGGCGACTTTGCATGGAGTACTCTTTGAAGTACAACAAGTTAATAATGGTATGTTAGCCTTACCTCCGACTGTATTCTGAACTTCCATGTCAGCGGCACATTTTCTCTTTGACCTGAAATCATCATGTCCTTGTCACAGCTGATATTGACACCAGACACTGCCTCAGACATCTGAAAATGGAAGGTATAATCACAATGGCACAGAATGTTTCAGTTTGTGTTATAAAGCTTGCAATATTTTATACAGTGTTGATGTAATTATTGTATCAAGGTCATTTGCTTAAGAATCAACTTCTGTTGGACCAAATCCCTTCCATGCTTCAAATCAGTTGACCTGGAATGACTCCGGGGTCATTCCAGGCGAAGCAGTCTAGCGGTCCAGTGCTGAGGTGCCACTACAGCCTTGGGTTCGATTCAAGACTGTGTCATAGCTGGCCATGACTGGGAGCCCCATAGGGTGGCACACAATTAGCCCAGCGCCATCTGGGTTAGGGGAGGGATTCCTTGGCTCATCGCGCTTTAGCGGCTCTTTGTGGCGGGCCAGGTGCCTGCAAGCTGACTTTGGTCATCAGTCGAACAGTATTTCCTCTGACACATTGGTGCGGCTGGCTTTCGGTTTAACTGAGCAGTGTGTTAAGAAGCAGTGTGGCTTGACGGGTCATGTTTCTGAGGACGCATGTCTCTCCCATGTCCGTTGCAGTGGTGAGACAAGATCATAACTAGCAATTGAATATCATGAAATTTGGGAGAAAAATGGGGTAAAAAAAAGAATCTCTTATGGTCAGGAAACGTATGGCTTTGTTCCCAGAACCAATGGGACACCACAAATATACGTTCACAGAACTTCCAAGGAGCCAAATGTGCTAGCTGGAAGTCCATAGAAATCATTGATAAATAATATATTTAACAAATTAAAAATGTAAAGATTTCTAGGAGTATAAGGCATTACTAGGTACTGTTCATGGCCCTCTCATGAAGATAGATATGTTTTATATGGCCAACCACTTAATATTAACATTAAACAGGTTATTAAATAGCAGTTAGCTGGTTTTCAATTTATTTTATTTGACTACACTGTGATTAGTTGATACAAAGCAGTACAGAGAAACTAAGCCATGCTTTCTTGGACTAAGCAGCCTACCTATCTAGCTAAGTCAATCTAGCTAATGTTAAGGTTGCTGTCGGAAGAAAATCTCTTAATTCCCAGTACCTCCCCTCAATGTACCCTGCGCATTTCATGATTCTAGGACAAAGAAAATGTATTTTAAAAAGTGTTTAAAGCTTCGAATTTTTATGCTCATTTTTGATCTAATTTCCAAAACAATTTCAATTTTGGAGATACAAGGTTTTCTTCCGACAGAGACAATGTGTTGTTCTTGGTTGGCCCATTTTTATACATAGTCTAGAAAGTTAGTTCATAGTAGCTATGTTTCACACGAAAAAATTACCTAATGTAGCTAACACTAATTAGTGCTTGCAAATGCACATCTCTCAACAACTGAATCTAGCTAGCTGGCTGGTGAGTAGGCTAGATCTGATTTGACAACTAGTAGGCTAACTTGTTGAGATAGCTAATGATTATTTTACTAATATAAAAAACTGGCTAACCAATAGTAGGCATATCTTTGTGTTAGCTATTGACAACATTAGCTAGATAATTGATTGAATGTGGTAGGTTGATAAGATTCTAATAACTTTCCTATGATTTGTGTTACAGCTGTTCAGTTGTGCAAGGAAAAATTCATGACTTCACTTAAGTTGTGTCCCTCCCCACTTCAATGCGTTGTCACCCCTTTGTATAAACCAATCACAGTGTCGGATGAACAAAAAACGAATAAACAAAGAAATAAAATACACATAAATCATTACCAGAACACTACCGTTCAAAAGTTGAGTCAATTTGGGCCTCCCGGGTGGCGCAGTGGTTAAGGGCGCTGTACTGCAGCGCCAGCTGGTTCGCGCCCAGGCTCTGTCATAACCGGCCGCGACCGGGAGGTCCGTGGGGCGACGAACAATTGGCCTAGCGTCCGGAACCCGGACTTGGTCGGTAGGGATGTCCTTGTCTCATCGCGCACCAGCGACTCCTGTAGCGGGCCGGGCGCAGTGCGCGCTAACCAAGGTTGCCGGGTGCACGGTGCACTCCGACACATTGGTGCTGCTGGCTTCCGGGTTGGATGCGCGCTGTGTTAAGAAGCAGTACGGGGTTGTGTATCGGAGGACGCATGACATTCAACCTTCGTCTCTGTATGGGAGTTGTAGCGATGAGACAAGATAGTAGCTACTACAATAATTGGATACCACGAAAATTGGGGGAAAAAGAAAATAAAGTTTTTCAAAGAAAAGCACCTTTTTTCTCCATTAAAATAACATAAAATTGATCAGAAATACATTGGAAACAACTGGAAACAGCTGAAACAGAATGGCTGATTTATAATGGAATAGGCTTGCAAAGGTCCATTATCACTCCTGTGTTCCAATGGCATGTCATGCCATTGACGTTGACGTTGAGATTGGTGTTTTGCGGGTACAATTTAATGAAGCTGCCAGTTGAGGACTTGTGAGGCATCTGTTTCTCAAACTAGACACTCTAATGTACTTGTCATCTTGCTCAGTTGTGCACCAGGGCCTCCCACTCCTTTCTATTCTGGTTAGAGGCCGTTTGCGCTGTTCTGTGAAGGGAGTAGTACATAGCGTTGTACGAGATCTTCAATTTCTTGGTAATTTATCGCATTATTCATTTCTCAGAACGTGAATACTAACGAGTTTCGAGCCTGTAATCGAACTCACAAATGCTGATGCTCCAGATACTCAACTAGTCTAAAGAAGGCCAGTTGTATTGCCTCTTTAATCAGCACAAAAGTTTTCAGCTGTGCTAACATAATTGCAAAAGGGTTTTCTAACGATCAATTGGACTTTTAAAATGATAAACTTGGATTAGCTAACACAACGTGCCATTGGAACACAGGAGTGATGGTTGCTGATAATGGGCCTATATATGCCTATGTAGATATTCCATTAAAAATCAGCTACAATAGTCCAGCTACAATAGTCATTTACAACATTAACAATGTCTACACTGTATTTCTCATCAATTTGATGGTTTTTTTAATGGATTTATTATTTATTTTTCTTTGAAAAACAAGGACATTTTTTGAACGGTAGTGTAAATATATATATTTAATAGAAATGGCCTTACAATATCAGCCTTTTTAATTATATCCTTGTACTCTCTCAGTAGATTGCCCTGGTATGAAAGTAAACCCTGCTCTTCAGCAGCAATAACTGCCTTCCGATCAGTCTTGTCTCTTGTGCGCCACTCCTGTAGTTCTTCCGCTGAGTGAGCATCAACACAGTTGCTCCCAAGCTCACATGTAGAGGCCCTCCTATGGATAAATTACATTACATTTAATGTTTTAGAAATATGAATCACATTAGATATCCAACTATAAGTGTCTGAAGAATAGGATCAGACTCATTTTATCACTGGCACGGTTATGCTGGGCTGTGATCTAGTCAGAGGAGACTTAGTGTATATTGTGTTAAAAAACGGCATTGTCTTATTTTCAGTGTGCTGTCTACTTACTAATTTGTTTGCAATATATGCCTACTGTGGAATATACACTTAGTATACAAAACATTAGGAATACCTTCTCTTTCCATGACATAGACTGACCAGGTGAATCCAGGTCAAAGTTATGATCCCTTATTGATGTCCCTTGTTAAATATTTCTTTGATGTAAGGGGGCAGTATTTTCACATCCAGATGAAAAGCATGCCCAGAGTAAACTGCCTGCTACTCAGGCCCAGAGGCTAGGATATGCATATTATTAGTATATTTGAATAGAAAACACTCTGAAATTTCTCAAACTGTTTGAATGATGTCTGTGAGTATAACAGAACTCATTTGGCAGGCAAAAACCTGAGAAAAATCCAACAAGGAAGTGGGAAATCTTTTTCATGTGATTTTCTATCCAATATATAGTGTCCATGGGTTCATATTGCACTTCCTAAAGCTTCCACTAGATGTCAACAGTCTTTGGAACTTTGTTTCAGGCGTCTACTATGAAGGGGGAGCAAATAAGAGCTGTTTGAATCAGGCGTCTGGCTGAAAGCCATTAGTTTAGTCGCGCGCGGCCTTGAGCGCAAGCTCCATTCCTTTTCATTTCTAAAGATAAAGGAATTGTCTGGTTGGAATATTATTGAAGTTTTATGATAAAAAAACATCCTAAAGATTGATTCTATACATCGTTTGACATGTTTCTACAAACTGTAATATAACTTTTTGGACTTTTTGTCTAGACTTTGTGCTTGCGCCTTGTGCTTTTTGATTACTGGACTAAACACGTGAACAAAAAGGAGAATTTTGGACATAAATATGAACTTTATCGAACAAAACATACATGTATTGTGTAACATGAAGTCCTATGAGTGTCATCTGATGAAGATCATCAAAGGTTAGTGATTAATTCTGACTTTTGTGAGCCCTCTCCTTGGCTGGAAAATGGCTGTATGGTTTTCTGTGACTAGGTGCTGACCTAACATAATCGCATGGTGTGCTTTCGCAGTAACGCCTTTTTGAAATCAGACCCTGTGGTTGGATCCCACTTGTACCAGAGAGGTTAAATCAGCTTCAAACAGTGTAGATGAAGGGGAGGAGACAGGGTAAAGAAGGATGTTTAAGCCTTGAAACAATTGAGAGAGAGATTGTGTATGTGTGCCATTCAGACGGTAAATGGGCAAGATAAATATTTAAGTGCCTTTGAACGGGGTATGGTAGTAGGTGCCAGGTGCACCGGTTTGTGTCAAGAACTGAATCCCTGCTGGGTTTCTCACGCTTAACAGTTTCCTGTCTGTTTCAAGAATGGTCCACCACCCAAAGGACATCCAGCTATGTTGACAACTCCAGCCTTACTTTTGTTATGACTTTTATTTCGCCTAAATGTATTGAGGCACTGTTACTTTGTACCCTGGAGACCTTTATTGTGAAAGCAATAGTATTCATAGGAGCACCTGCGAATTTTGAGAGAGGGGGAAGGAGACTGCTTGGCTATATCTCTTGGTCCAGGAGAAATTAAACCACAAGCAATATTTTTCTGTTATAACCCATGTTAAAAAAAGTTCTGCTGAACCCACAAGTCCTCCGATGGAGATAGTCTTAAATACCTACAACAAGAAATAAGGGTTACAGTACTGTGGGAAGCACTGGAGTCAACATGGGCCAGCATCCCTGTGGAACGCTTTTGACACCTTGTAGAGTCCATGCCCTGACGAATTGAGGCTGTTCTGAGGACAAAAGGGGGGCAGGTGGGGAGGTGTTCCTAATGTTTGGTATACTCAGTGTATGTGTTGTGTGATACTGACTGGGTGTAATGTACCTTTCACACAATTTGTAGGCTTGGTTGGTTTGAGGTGGGTCTCGATACTTCCACTCAGTCGTTGTCTCATTGTTATACTCGTTGGTCCTTTTGATGTGATTGAACGTGTTGAGGTGGTTCTGGAAATCTCCCCATGATGGAAACAATAGATTGCAGGCTTTGCAATGGTGCTGGGGCAGAGACCGAGAAGCTGCTGCCACCACCGGCTGATGTTTCTGTACAGCCTGAAGCAGCTCAGCCCGAACAAACCCCTCCTGGCTCTCAGCTTTCCACACGGTCATCTCTACCTCACTGTGTGCAAACCAGCATCGATGGGCGCCATGCAAGCATGGCTTACCATTCACAACATACTTACAGTACAGCCATGAGCTGATGTTCAAGTGGGGCAGGATGGGCAGCGGCCTGACTTCCTCATACAACCGTGTATTTTTCTTGTCATAAAGAACTAGAGTTGCCTTCCAAACATGCCTGTGTCCTGACTTGCACTTCAAGTTGATGCCCTTACGGGAGAACTGCCGTGGTCTGTGATGCAAGCAAGTTTCGCAGAGTTCCATGAACGTGCCAGGGAACTGGCGCTGAATTCTCTCTTTCGTAGTCATAGCGTGATCCCAGGTTTTCTCTGAAATTAAAAGACAAAGCATGACAGGTTTTTGCACATATATCAATATTTGTAACGTCTGTTGTTGGAAGGAGACCAAGGCGCAGCGTGATTTGGGGTCATCATATTTATTTAAAATGTGAACCAGCAAAAAAACAAAAACATTTACAACGAACGAAAAGCTTTGTCGTGCAAAACACATGCAACCAAACAAAGACAAGATCCCACAACAGAAGGTGGGAAAAAGGGCTGCCTACGTATGATCCCCAATCAGAGACAACGATAGACGGCTGCCTCTGATTGGGAACCATACTAGGCCAAAAAAGAAAAAGAAAAAATAGATATACAAAAACTAGAGTACCCACCCTAATTACACCCTGACCTAACCAAAATATAGAGAATAAACAGGGATCTCTAAGGTCAGGGCGTGACAATATTCATTTAGTCCATTATTGATTATTGATAGAGGCAAATGGTTGTGTGACACTTCAGTCCTTGATATCATGCATATCTAAGCTTTTACTAAAGAGATAGTTTAGTTATGTCTTAACCTTTCTTGTAGTAAGTACATTAATAATTAATCACAGCAATTTGAGTATTGTGATCCAAAAAATAGTGAAAATGCTTAGAAAATTGCTTTGAAGTGTGAACCAGCAACATTCCTTCTACTGGTCCATGTAACTCGGCTAACACTAGCTGCACATTTAATTATCATGCAAACAGAAGGTAATAGTGCCTTTAGCTTTATATTACTTTCATATAGGCACATTATAGCAAATAAAGTTGGAGTCTCCATAGCTGTTTCCCAACAGATAAAAGGGGAAACTCAAATGTGTCACAAGGGGTAAAGATCTGAAGCATACGGTGGGGGCTTCCACTCACCACCAGTGACCGCAAGTAGGATAAGATGGAGCAAGCTGAAACTCGGCCGACATTCTGCTAATTTTCTCATAGATTAAACTTTTGACCTTAGTTTTCTGTTTCCAAAACAAAAATCGGTTATGAGCAGTGTGTACTATGTTTTGTAGCCTTTAACCTTTGCCAAAGTGCAAGTCTAAGAAGTGGTAGATCTGTTCTATTGTGCACTATTTCTATGCTTCCCTTTCTTTAGTTTAGTTTTGGATCTTTTACTTTCGGTTTTGTACACCAGCTTCAAACAGCTGAAAATACTATATTTTTGGTTATTGAAAATACTTTTCACAGCGGTTTAGATGGTAGAATGATTCTCTACACTATACATTGCTTGTTTTGTCACATAAACTGAAATTAGGCGAACTAATGGAATTTTAGCAACCTTTATTGCACCTTTAATTGTTATAGTATCTGTAAAATAGGACTGGCTGTAACCAGAAATATATATAAGTTTACTCTGCTTGACTTTGACCTTGCTTTGCACCTGTCACCAAAATGATCAAATGATCTCAATAAAAGTTTCTTCAAAACAATATCCTCTAAATAGCAAAATATATGATTAAGAAATATATATACAGGTGTATGTATGTATGTATATATGTATGTATGTATGTATGTATGTATGTATGTATGTATGTATGTATGTATGTGTGTATATATATATATATATATATATATATATACATTTTTTGTTAATTAATATAGCTATAAAGCTATTCTCAATTCAACAGGCTAACTGATCTCAATTAACCAATTGCAGACAACATTAACATTAAGCAATACAGATATAGCTATGAACTGCAGGTGTGTGGTTAGTGCATTGGGCGGTTGCTGGATCGAATCCCAGAGCTGACAAGGTAAAATCTGTCATTCTGGCACTGTTGATGTTGATTAAGGCAGCCATCTGCACCTCTCTGATTCAGAGGGGTTGGGTTAAATGCAGAAGACACATTTCAGTTGAATGCATTCAGTTGTACAACTGACTAGGTATCCCCCTATCTCATTAAAAAACATTCTGTGACTCCTGAGATATTCAATTCAAATCTCTGTAGGTATACTGTAAGTCACATTAAGCGAGCAAGAAAATAGTAACATTAACTGCCAATTGATTAATTTGTACACTGTCTGACAACATCTACAGCTGGATGTGGTATGACACATGAATGCAGAGCAATCTCAATGAAGTATTTAAAAAACATGTTATAGACATTATTAGGCCATCTGTCTATATTACTTCATGTGTATGAACCATTTACCTTTCCACTATCAACATAATGAACAACAACAGGAATATAAAAATATACTTGCCTCTTAGGAAAATGTGAAATGTACCATGGCTATGATGTGTTGTCCTCTTGAAATAAAGTCTGTGAAGTTATTCATAAGCTCATGTTACACTACAGTTCCGACACACTTCTATGCTGAATATCATAATGTCTTGTATTGGATTAGAAACCCTTCAGGAAGTGCTGCAGTATGTCAACAACCACTAGATCCCTCCCTAGTAACAACAACAACATTACAACACTACTCTGTCAGTTTCGTTTTTATGCTGAAATGAAACCTAAAACATACTGTAGGTTTCACTATGAAGTGGGCGTAGAACATAGATGAACTGTTGAGATAACTGACCACCACAGCTGGAGGATGGCCTTGCAGGGAAATCAGGTTTCATTTATCAGGAAGGAATGCACACACCAAGGTCTAACAGTGACGTATTGTGAGGTCATACTTTGCTGACATGCAAAATAGGCACTGTTATTAAACCATCAAGTCAGCATGATAACATTGTGGTATCAGGTGCCTTCAGAAAGTATTCACACCCCTTGACCTTTTCCACATTTGTGACTGACCGCCTTGATTCGGTCTTATGTAGCAACATTTGAAATGGTGTTTTTTACGTTTGATAAAAGCAGTGACACAGAGCTACACAATGGTATATCATACACCGCATTTGAGGAACTGCTTTGGAAGCTGATAAAATTTTGAGAAAACGGCCTTGACTGCTTTTGTTAGTGCAGATTGCTCGGATCAAGCCTTAAAGAGATGGGCGGGGCTTGTTGTGGAAATTTCCTGTATTACCAAATCATGAGAGAGCAAACCACACACACATCAGAGTTATCAAAAAGTCCAAATTTAATTATATGAGCTTCACCATAGCCCTGTGACTCTCAGATCAATTCCGTGTCTATAAATGAATTCTCTGAGAGTGTCAACATAATGGCAACTGAGATCCTTTATAGCAAAGACACACCCATCTAAACTCACATGACAAATAACAGATCTTAGGAACATTACACTAAGAAAGATTTTACTTCAGAGAGGAGTGAGTATCCCATAGCCAGACAGCATTGGCTATACATTATCGTTCAGTTTGCCCTCTTAGACTAAGTTCTTATCTCGTTCTTGGGACCAAAACATTACCTCATCCAATGGCATATATCAATTGTCAATTCTAGACACATAAAAAATACAACCCCTCCTGGACAAGCTTACAGAGAGGAGTGACTGGCACACAGACTTTGTGGAGCCATCTAACTGGTTCCCCATTAATCACACCATCCCTTCACATGGTTTAGGAATAGTTACAGACACATTCACAGATAAGACAAACCTGACCTATCACCTCTCTGGGCCTCAAGTAACTTTTCCCACATAAGCATACTTACGAAAATTAATAAAACATCTTATTTACCAATGTTACCTAAAGAATTCTGATTCTGCCACAACAGGCTAAAGCTTAAGAGGGTGTGAACAATACTGTATGGTTTTAGACAAAGAAGAGCTTGTCACGACTTCCGCCAGAGTCGGTCCATCTCGTTGTTCAAGCAGCGTTCGGCGGTCGACATCACCGGCCTTCTAGCCATTGCAGATCCACTTTTCATTTTCCATTTGTTTAGTCTTTGTTTTCTACTCACCTGGTTTCAATTCCCCCCATTACATGTTCATTATTTAACCCTCTGGTTTCCCCCATGTTTGTGTGCATGTTTGTTCTATTGTTCAGGCTGTTACTGACGGCTGGTATTTTGTTGCCGGGTTTTGTTATTATTCCTGTTTATTTTGTGGTACCGGTATTTTTCCCGCAGCGTAATGTTGTGTTTATATTGGTGTTATCTTGTATTAAATACCTTGTCCACACATCTCAGCTCTCCTGCGCCTGACTCCTTTCACCAGTTACCCACAGCCTTGACAGAGCTCTCCAGTAGGTACCAAAACATTCAAGCACCCAAGCTAACTGGCTTAAGTTGGCTAGCTTGCTAGCTACTTCCAGACACAAATGAGAGAACAGCTCACTGACCACTTTACTCACTCTAGCAGAGCTGGTTAGGCTGTTGGTGACTGCAACTGTGCTGCTGGCAACAATTTACGCTTACTGACACCGGCCATATTCGTGAGCGTTCATAATTTCGTCAGTTTTTCTGAGCTCTGGCAATACCAGTGAGAGTACTCGGAAATCAGAGTAGATAGCCAGAGCGAATTTACCAGCTAAGTCTATCAACCGTTGTCGCAGAGACATTCTATTGAAATGGTTACTTGCATATTGGAGTCTTTTGTTAAGACATGTAGTTAGCTAGCTAGCTAAACAATGAACCATAATCCCAACTCATGACCTTACTACCCTGCATGTATCTGTAGGTCGCTAACCAACCAGGTTCAATGTTAGCTAACTGACATTAGGCTATAACTAGTAGAGCAAATGGCTCTGAGATATGAATCATAAGTTCATACACGTAACGTTAGCTAGCGAGCCAGCCAGCTAACGTTAGCTAGCTAGCTAACAGTACACTTTTAACTTGAAATGAAAACGACATTATCAAAATTAGAAACGTGTAATATCTGAAAATGTGGCAAGCTGGACTATCTTACCCATATACATCATGGATGGATGCTTCTCCCTGTCACGGATTCCATGGTTGCCCTTAGTTTGAAGATATAATCTGGAGACCGGTATTTTTTCTCAATCTCCTTAGCTATCATACTCTAATTTCACTGATTTCAAAACTCGGTCCTCCAGAAAGTGGAAAGCAACACTTATCAATATATATATATATATATATATATATATATAAAGCTGTGCTAGACAGGATTACCAGCCCAAATAGACAGAAGCGTGCTATATGGCAGACCAATCCAAACTCATCTCTCCAAAAAAAGCATTTTGATTAAAAAATACATTTGTCACTAACCTAAACACAATACCCCCATAATGCCAAAGTGGATTTTTTTCTTCTCCACAATTTCGTGATATTAAATTGATAGTTAGTCTTGTCTCATTGCTGCAACTCCCTTACGGACTCAGGAGAGGGGAAGGTCTAGAGCCTTGCGTCCTCCGAAATACGACTATGCCAAGCCACACTGCTTCTTGACACACTGCTCGCTTCTTGACAAGCCAGCCGCACCAATGTGTCGGAGTAAACACCGTCCAGCTTGCGACCGAAGTCAGCTTGCAGGCGCCCGGCCCAGCACAAGGAGTTGCTAGAGCGCGATGGGACAAGGAAATCCTGGCCAGCCAAACACTCCCCTAAACCAGACGACACTGGCCCATTGTGCGCCGCCTCATGGGTCTCACGGTCACAGCTTGGGATCGAACCCGGGTCTCTAGTGATGCAGTGCCCTAGACCGCAGCACCACTCGGGAGGCCAAAGTGGAATTATGTTTTACAAATTAATACAAAATTAATAAAAAAAGTAAATATGAAATGTCTTGAGTCAATTCAATTCAATTCAACCACTTTGTTATGGCGAGCCTAACTAACTTCAAGAGTAAAAATGTGCTTAACAAGTCACATAATAAGTTGTATTTATCAGGTATGAAGGTAAGTGTCAGGTTCTGACCTTAGTTCCTTTGTTATGTCTTTGTTTTAGTATGGTCAGGGCGTGAGTTGGGTGGATTGTCTATGTTAGTTTTTTCTATAATTTGGGATTTCTGTGTTCGGCCTAGAATGGTTCTCAATCAGAGGCAGCTGTCAATCGTTGTCCCTGATTGAGAATCATACTTAGTTAGCCTGGTTTCACTTTTGAGTTGTGGGTGTTTGTCTTCCGTGTCAGTATTTGTTACCACACGGGACTGTTTAATTTATTCACGTTTGTTGTTTTGTTCCAGTGTTCTGTTGTGTTTGATTAAACATTATGGACACTTACCACGCTGCGCATTGGTCCTCCGATCCTTCTCGCTACTCCTCCTCAGAAGAGGAGGACGAGATCCGTTACAGTAAGACCCAGATGCAGATCACATGGAATAAACAATAGTTTACTATACCAACAGGGGCAGGCAGAGTGGTCAGGTATGCGGGCTCGGAGTCAGGAAGGGCAAGGGTCACAACCAGGAGGGCGAGGAAAGAGAGACTGGAAAAAGCAGGAGCTGGAAATGGGAGACAAAGAGCTGTGAGACATGGGTTTGTCTCTGGACACATGAAAGGTGGGATGTATACGAAGGGTACGGGGCAACAGAAGACGAACAGCAGAGGGGTAATGATCTTGGAGATGGGGAAGAAGCCGATAAATCGGGAGGAGAGTTTGCGGGTTTCCACCCGGAGGGGTAGGTCCCGGGTGGATAGCCATTCCTTCTACTCGAGACGACACCGGGCAGCCGGCGTCCATTGGCGACCCGCTTGTCGTTGATACCTGGAGGTGGTCTTGATGAGTGCCGACCGGGCTCTCCTCCAGGTACGACGACAGTGGCGGACAAACATTTAGGTTCTAGATAGCACCTTTTTTTCTAAGAGTGTATCATACTAAATGGAGTGTCTCCAGATTTACATACAGAATCATACAAAATGCTCTGAGACCAGGTTTCCCACTGTATGAGCTTTCGGTAGCCTGATTGCTTCCAGATTGAGGATGAATCTGCACACAATGCATCCCTGATCACCTTCTGAAGTGGTCAGCCAAATCTGAGCACAATCCAGCCACAATGCAACTTTGTGCGTCTAGACCTGTCTTTTCAACGCGGTCTTTGTATTCTGATAGCAGAAGTTGCATGTGAGTGTCAAGTGTAGACACAGCTTGAGTTGTATGAGTAGGTTTGAGTTGAATATATTAATGTCATTGTGTACAGTATGAGATTGTATGCTCTGACAATGCCACCATAATTGCCATGACTGGTTTGATACAGTTGTATTGAATTGAATGCACAACCTATTTGAATTCCCATAGGAATATTCATAATTTATGTCTGTCAAATGAATATCTCATCTTGCGTACCATAGTAAGACCCTTGTGATGTCTTCGGTCATGTATGTAGTAGTGGTGTCTGGGTAAAATCACTGGGGAAGGCAAGCCTGTAGAAAAGCCATATTGTGGTATTTGCGTTGTTGCTCAATAACCCATTCGTTCACACACCCACGTGAGAGACAAGAAGGCTGTGAAACAAAAAGACAACAGTCACACAGTGGTGGAATAAATTCAACTGCACATATGTTTGTTTCATCACAAAACCGGAGAAGAACATTTGTCTGGTGAAGTCCACAAAGCAAATATTGCATGTAACAGACCTGCATCATGGTTAATGTTTGACAGTTTACTAAACTACTGATTTAGAACCACAGAGTTCTAAATCAGCACAAAGACATCAGGAGCACTGCCTCCTCTATTCCTGCACCATTTTAACTTAAACATTTAAACATCATCAAATCTATATGGCTATACGGTTTAATACACTGAAAATATTAGAACAGAATATCAGATTAGGGACAGTTGAAACTAAGTATCATAGAAAAACTGTGTTTACTTTTTATGTAGGCACGATACCAATTTGGACGAGCTCTCCAGTGGTTCAACAGGGTTTGAGTGTTGCCGAGGATGTGTCGCAATGGCCCTGCTTAATGGATGGAAACTTTCCAGAAGAAGGCACCCACAGTGTCGTTAAGTTGAAATTAGTCAGAGAACAGTTGGAAAAACTAGGGAAAGGCAAGAAAAATAATATACGATGGGATAATTTTAGAAAGTGGGAAGTTGAAGCAGAGACAAGGATGGAGAGAGAGGAAACGTGCATAGAAGGGTGCAGAGGTAATGATGAAAGCTGAAGAAAGGCAAAGCAAGTAGGAACATACGTAAAGAAGAACTGTATCAACATCGTCCAACACCCTACGCTCCCCCACCTCAACAACAGCTACCACCTCCACGACATGGACCCCCAGCAGCAGGAGTGGGGGCTGTGGGGGCGGACGGAGGAGAATCTGAGGAAGACCAAGAAGAAAAATACACGCCTCTGACCACCATACACACTTGAGTTCCAGAGTAGAATTCCGACACCTCAGGACCGCCCCCGCCAAGACCCTAAGCCTCCCGAGCGACTAGTCACCGAAATGACTTGTGAACTCTATCCAGATTTACAACCCCTCCCCCTCCTGTTTTCACACCAACCTCTGCCACACTGTTTCCCCTCAATACCACATCCATTGGCGGGTCATGACGCGAACGCCGCTCCAACCATCCTAGTCCAGCGGAATTGGGAAATTGGAGAAAGGATGGACATCATGAAGGATCTTCCCACTCCCCCTCATAGAGGGGCACAATGGTGGACCCAGTTTTCCACCATAATCTCATCCCCAGACTACAGTCTGGTCTCATGCTGTACACAAGCTGCAGGAAGGGAGGAACAACAGAAGAAACTGGCAAGTGCCCAGCTGATGTTTTATGAGGAAGGGAACATAGGGAACTTGGGAGACAAAGGAAGAGGAAGGGGGGCTGGAAGAGCAAGAAAAGGAAGGGGCCGTGGAGGAGGAAGAGGGCCATGGAGGTGTTATAACTGTCAACAGCCTGGCCACATTTCAAGAAATTGCCCCCAGAACAGGGGTGCTATGGGTGGTTATGATGAAGCTGAGGACAATGATACCTGCTATCCATCACCACCACATGTGACAGCATCTAACCCGCAGGGTAAAGGGGGAAATTGAGGTAGGATGAGGAGGAAGTAGAAGGAAAAGACAGCCAACAATGCCACTTTGGGGAGTATCCCATTTTATCTTCTAACAGTGCAGATTCACCTAATAGGAATGTGTGTGTGGGCGGTGTGAATATTTCCTTCCTGGTCGATTCAGGGCCAACCATTTCTATTTGATCTAAATGTAACAATTTAAAAGTTCTGTTGTCAAAATATGTAATAAAGACCATTGGGGCATCTGGCAATCCAATGGTAGAGAACCTTACTAAACCTCTCTTGGTCAAACTTGGTGATAAAACTTTTGTTTATTGTCCTACCTGCCCTGTAAATCTAATGGGAAGAGACCTATTGTGTAAATTAGGAGTTAGCATTTCTTGCAGTGAGGAGGACCTGGTTGTAACAAGCATCGGTGTCTATACCACGCTGGAAGTACCAGGCCACCATTGGTATTATTCATGGGACTTTCCTGACCCCTTTGACCCACTGAATGCATTTGCTCGACCAGGCCAAACTAAGTGGGAACACTTACACTGCACTGCCAAATGTAGTCATGGTCGAAGGGCCATTTGTTTGAATCGCTTTGCCATTATGAGAAAGAGCAGGAAGAGTTGAAAATATGTTATTTATATGAAGGAACTTTGGGTGTGGTAGCTGTAACCATTGAACTGCAACAGTTTTTCTCTGTGCCCCAAATCAGTTCCCTGTATCTCTATCTCCAAGATAAAGGATACCAAATGGGAAGAATTCGGTACATGGGTGAGGGGCTTGAGGTTGGCAATGCATTGGGAGGCTCAGCCAGATGGGAGAGAATTCTCCTCTGTGGTTGGGGCACGCACGCAGTGCACAGATGGGACAATAAAGTTCCTGTTCCCCTTGCACCTAACCAGCCCGCCCCTGATAGTGCACTGTTGTCTCAGGTTCCGGACTGTTTATGGGCAAAGGATGAATATGACATAGGGAAGATGAGAGGAGCAACGCCTGTGACCGTCTCTCCTAAAGGCACATATTGACCCCACACAGCGTAGTACCCCTTGCATAAGTAGGCAGAGGCAGGCATTGGCAAAATCCTGACCTCTCTTCTGAGCAGGAGGGCTGTTGTCACCTGTACGTCATCACCTTGCAACACGCCAATTTGACCTGTTAGAAAAGCATCTGGTGAATGGAGAAGGGTAGAAGATCTTAGAGCTGTTAACGATGCAGTGTATGGCAGGGCCCCAGTCCAGCCACTATTCTTTCTTCTGTCCCGCCAGGTTCAAATTGGTTTACAATTGTTGATTTGGCTAATACCTTTTTTGGCATTCCTGTGCACCCAGATTCTCAGTACTAGTTTGTGTTTTCTTTTCAAAGACAGCGCCAACAGTGGGCGGTTCTGCCCCAAGGTTACGTTGCAAGCCCCTCCACAATGAGCGCCAACTTGCTGCAATTTGTGCCCCCTAAAGGGAGCACTCTTGTTCAGTGCATTGACAAACTCCTCATTTGCTCTCTTGACAAATAATCATGTTAAATTGATACTGTTGCACTGCTAAAATTTCCTAGCTAATAATGGCCACAAGGCCTGAAAAAAAACAACGAATGTCAATGTGTCCAACAAACTGTTAAGTATTTAGGCCATGTGATTACACCAGGGGGCAGGAGTCTGGCTACGGACAGGGTTCCTAAACCAAGTACAAAAGAACAGATGTTGTCACTGCTGGGAATGACAGGCTATTGTAGAGTGTGGTTAATTGATTACTCTGAAATTGTCAAAAATCTCTCTGATCTCATTCATTTGAAACCCTTGGCCATGGGGATCAGTTTGAGTGCACTAAAGATGGTGAAAAAGCGCTAATTCGGCTTAAACGGGCACACCTTGTTTGGGGTTATCCGATCACTCCAAACCTTTCCATTTGTTCGTTTCAGAAAATAATGGGTTTATGTAATCGGTACTGACTGTGGTAAGATGAGACCTGTTGGTTTCTACTGGAAACGTTTCCATACTGTTGTGCGTGAACTGCTCCCCTGCCTCCGCTCTGTGGCGGCAGCAACGGAGGCAGTGTTGGCCTGTGCTGACATTGTAGCTATGCGGCCATTGACTGTTCATGTGCTTCATTCTGTATTCTTCCTTATCTCACAGGCAAGGACAGAACAACTCACCCCCGCAAAGGCTGTTACATTGGAAGAACGTATTATTAACAAAGCCCCAAGTTACTCTGAAACTCTGCACTGTCTTAAACCCTGCAATCTTACTCCCCACACAGTCTGACGGTGATGCACATGACTGCAGTGAGGTGGTTGACCTCTTTTGTAAACCACATCCTGATCTCAAAAGATGGGCCAATTCCTAGCAGTGATTCAATCTATTTTGTGGATGGTTGTGCTTAACGTTCTTCTTCAGGTGATCCAGTTGCATCTTATATTGTGTGTACACCCCGCAGTATTGAGGAGGCAGCTAGACTGCCCTCCCACTTCTCTGCACAGGCAGCAGAGCTTTTTGCTCTTACAAGCGCATGTGTGTTGGGAAAAGGGAAAATCCCTCACAGTGTATGCTGACTCTCAGTACGCTTTTGGTGTCTGTAGCATATTTGGAACCCTGTGGCAACATTGTGGTTTCCTCACCTCAACTGGTAAACCAATAGCACAGCATAACATGATTAAATAACTGCTTGAAGTAGTACTCCTCTACACTTGCAATTTGTAAATGTCAAATCTAATCAAATCAAATCAAATTGCACATGTGCCAAATACAGCAGTTGTAGACCTTACAGTGAAAAGCCCTTAAACAACAATGCAGTTTTTAGAAAAAATAAGTGTTAATAAAAAATAGATAAGTAAAAAATAAAAAATAAATAGATAAAGACAGCAGTAAAGTAACAGTAGTGAGGCTATATACAGGGGCTACCGGTGCAGAGTCAATGTGCGGGGGTACAGGTTAGTCGAGATAATTTCGGTAATGTGTACATGTACTGTAGGTAGAGTTAAAGTGACTATGCATAGATAACAAACAGAGAGTAGCAGCCGAGTAAAAGGGGGGGGGGGGGGGGGGGACAATGCAAATAGTCTGGGTAGCCATTTGATTAGCTGTTCAGGAGTCTCATGGCTTGGGGGTAGAAGCTGTTAAGATGCCTCTTGGACCTAGACTTGGCGCTCCAGTACCGCTTGCCGGTAGCAGAGAGAACAGTCTATGACTAGGGTGGCTGGAGTCTTTGACCATTTTTAGGGCCTTCCTCTGACTGCCTGGTATAGAGGTCCTGGATGGCAGGAAGCTTGGTTCCAGTGATATACTGGGCCGTAAGCAGTACCCTCTGTAGTGCCTTGCGGTCGTAGGCCGAACAGTTGCCATACCAGGCAGTGATGCAAGTCAGAATGCTCTTGATGGTGCAGCTGTATAACTTTTTGAGGATCTGAGGTCTGATAGCAAATAGGCTTTGTCGTGCCCTCTACACAACTGTCTTGATGTGTTTGGACCATGTTAGTTTGTTAGTGATGTGGACACCAAGGAACTTGAAGCTCTCAACCTGCTCCACTACAGCCCTGTTAATGAGAATGGGGGAGTGCTCGGTCCTCCTTTTCCTGTAGTCCACAATCATCTCCTTTGTCTTGATCACGTTGAGGGAGAGGTTGTTATCCTGGCATCACATGACCAGGTCTCTGACTTCCTCCCTATTGGCTGTGTCATCGTTGTCGGTGATCAGGCTTACCACTGTTGTGTCGTCGGCAAACTTAATGATGGTGTTGGAGTCGTGCCTGGCTATGCAGTCCTGAGTGTACAGGGAGTACAGGAGGTGACTGAGCAATCACCCCTGAGGGGCCCCCGTGTTGAGGATCAGCGTCGCGGATGTGTTGCTACCTACCCTTACCACCTGGGGGCGGCCCGTCAGGAAGTCCAGGATCCAGTTGCAGAGGGAGGGGTTTAGTCCCAGGGTCTTTACTTAGTTATAAGCTTTGAGGACACTATGGTGTTGAATGCTGAGCTGTAGTCAATGAATAGCATTCTCACATAGATGTTCCTTTTGTCCAGGTGGGAAAAGGCAGTGTGGAGTGCAATAGAGATTGCATCATCTGTGGATCTGTTGGGGCGGTATGCAAATTGGAGTGGGTCTAGGGTTTCTGGCATAATGGTGTTGATGTGAGCCATGACCAGCCTTTCAAAGCCCTTCATGGCTACAGACGTGAGTGCTGTGGGTCAGTAGTCATTTAGTCAGGTTACCTTAGTGTTCTTGGGCACAGGGACTATGGTGGTCTGCTTGAAACATGTTGGTATTACAGACTCAGGGACAGGTTGAAAATGTCAGTGAAGACACTTTCCAGTTTGTCAGCGCATGATCGAGTACACATCCTGGTAATCCGTCTGGCCGTGCGGCCTTGTGAAGGTTGACCTGTTTAAAGATCTTACTCACATCGGCTACGGAGAGTGTGATCACAGTCTTCTGGAACAGCTGATGCTCTCATGCATGCTTCAGTGTTGCTTGCCTCGAAGCGAGCATAGAAGTAATTTAAATAGTCTGCTAGGCTTGCGTCACTGGTCAGCTCACGGCTGTGCCTCCCTTTGTAGCCTGTAATAGTTTGCAAACCCTGCCACATCCGACGAGTGTCCGACACGTTTTTCTGACAGTGATGATGTTTTGCTTATAATGTGATTTCATTGGTGTGAAGCCAAATCCAAACTGGCCTCTCCTGTTTGGCTAACTCTGATATATTTTCATCCAGAGAGGCTAAATGTTTGCTGGCATCAATCATACAAATGCTCTAGCTCCAACATACTCTTTTGTTTCAGACAGCACGCAAGCGGTATTGGAGCAGATCTAGGTCCAAGAGGCTTCTAAACAGCTTCTTCCCCTAAGCCATGACACTCTAATCAAATGGCTACCCAGACTATTTGCACCCCCCCCCCCCCTCTTTCACACTGCTGCTGCTCTATGTTATTATCTATGCATTGTCACTCTAATAACTCTACCTACATGTACCTCGATTAACCAGTGCCCCCGCACATTGACTCTGTACTAGTAGCCCCTGTATATAGCCTCGCTATTGTTATTTTACTGCAGCTCTTTAATTATTTGTTACTTTTATTTCTTGTTCTTTTAGGTATTTTTCTAAAAACGGCATTGGTTAAGGGCTTTCTAAGTAACCTTTTCACAGTAAGTGTCACACCTGTCCTCGTGACTGTCTCCACCCCCCTCCAGGTGTCACCCATCTTATTTTTTATTACCAGTTTTTTTTCTCCCCAATTTCATGGTTTCCAATTGGTAGTTACAGTCTTGTCTCATCGCTGCAACTCCCGTACGGACTCGGGAGAGGGCGAAGGTCGAGAGCCACGCGTCCTCCGAAACACAACCCAACCAAGCCACACTGCTTCTTGACACAATGTACATCCAACCCGGACGCCAGCCACACCAATGTGTCGGAGGAAACACCGTACACCTGGCGACCTGGTCAGCCGGTCAAACCCGGACGACGCTGGGCCAATTGTGCGTCGCCCCATGTCAGAGATAAATCCACTTAAATCACTGTAGATGAAGCGGAGGAGACGTGGATTGTGTATGTGTGCCATTCAGTGGGGGAATGGGCAAGACAAAATATTTACTGTATGTGCCCCTCCCCCCCCCTCCCCGGCAGGTTGCAGCAGCCCCTAGTGCTGAACCGGCTGCACAATGTTAATGCAGCCACGCAGAAAAGCTTGTGCACTGCGCCACTCGTGGGCAGATATATACACTCAGCCCTCTGTCTCTCCTTCTCCTCCTCCTCGCTCACATTCTCTCTTCTCCTCCATCAGGCAACATCCTGCTCTCGCCTCCATCTCCAGCAACCATGTCCAGCACTGTATCAGGTAAGGCATATGTTACAACCTATCGTTTATAAAAGGGGGGGATATAATCCTTCTGTTGTATGTTTTAGATGGAATATCTAGATGTTATTGGAGATGCGCTGATGGGTATTTTGATATGTATTGCTCAAATAGGTTCTTCATTTTACATGTAAAATAGATCTTCAGAGCATGTTTTGTTTGATCTAATGTCTGGCCACATCAAATTCCACCATTCATGAATGGATGAGATCTAGGTTTCGCATTTGTTTCATTTGAGTGCTTCTAAAGGTCGTATGTTGAAACTGAGTATGTTTCTCTAAAATGACTTTTTGTGGATTATTTCAGGGGATCAGATGGTTTCCATTTGTGATTAGAGATCTCAGGGATTTACCTCCAGTCATACCAAGGGCTGCGTCTCAATTGGTACCTTATTCCTTATGTAATGCACTACCTTTGACTAGGGCCCCAGGGGGAATTGAGGGGCCATTTGTGACACAGCCAAGGTGTGCCTGCTGGTAAACTGCCGGCTTGATGACGCAGATCTGAAGCAGTAAAAAAGGAATCTCACATTGCATCTTGCACGCAGCAGATTATACAGTTCAAATTCTAAGTCCTATACAGTTCATTATATAGGAATCACCAGGGTATAAACCTCTGACAAAACTATGGTACAGTATCGGATACAAAATATTATATTGAATTCATCTGATTTGATATAGTTTGATACTGACCTTTATTTGCTAATCCCTCTTTTGATGGCGTTCATGATCATGACATTTCACTTTTGTGCCTGTGTGTGTGTGGTGGTGGGGGGGTGGGGGGGTGTGTGTGTGTGTGGGGGGGGGGGGCGTTTTAAAGTGTGTTGAATATGATAGTGAATGAATTGTCTTTGAAAGGCCTAATGGTTTAAATTGGCATGTGGGTAATTTGCAGTGATCTCTGACATGATTACCCCATCCAATTAGACATGTACATAGGATGTCAGTTCAGTTGGATGTCAATATACATTTTCAGCCCGAAAAGTTAAATCTAACATTTCTGTTATTATGAATTGTAATTTGCAACCTTATATTTAAAATACAAAAATGTTCCTTAACTATTGATCAAATCAAATCAAATGTATTTATATAGCCCTTCGTACATCAGCTGATATCTCAAAGTGCTGTACAGAAACCCAACCTAAAACCCCAAACAGCAAGCAATGCAGGTGTAGAAGCACGGTGGCTAGGAAAAACTCCATAGAAAGGCCAAAACCTAGGAAGAAACCTAGAGAGGAACCAGGCTATGTGGGTGGCCAGTCCTCTTCTGGCTGTGCCGGGTGGAGATTATAACAGAACATGGCCAAGATGTTCAAATGTTCATAAATGACCAGCATGGTCCAATAATAATAAGGCAGAACATTTGAAACTGGAGCAGCAGCACGGCCAGGTGGACTGGGGACAGCAAGGAGTCATCATGTCAGGTAGTCCTGAGGCATGGTCCTAGGGCTCAGGTCCTCCGAGATAGAGAAAGAAAGAGAGAAAGAGAGAATTAGAGAGAGCACACTTAAATTCACACAGGACACTGAATAGGACAGGAGAAGTACTCCAGATATAACAAACTGACCCTAGCCCCCCGACACATAAACTACTGCAGCATAAATACTGGAGGCTGAGACAGGAGGGGTCAGGAGACACCGTGGCCCCATCTGAGGACACCCCCGGACAGGGCCAAACAGGAAGGATATAACCCCACCCACTTTGCCAAAGCACAGCCCCCACACCACTAGAGGGATATCTTTATTGATGGCCTATTGCAACCCCCATGGGCCACCGCATTAACACGAGGGATATTAACCAGCGCTAACTCAGTGTTCCATGTTCTGTGCAGCTTCTTTAGGTCTTGTCCTTCCATTCATCTGTTCACACAGATTAGTCTTATCTCTGTCTGAACATTGACCTACAGTATAATAGCTCCACGCTTGATTGAGGAAAAAGAGAATTGGCACCTCATTGACAACAGCTATAGGATCTGGAAGCATCATTCCCCATGCATCCGGCTAAAAGTCAGGCAGATTAACAACAATACTAATTTCACCACTTTTTCATCAAAGAATAACAGTTCTCTGCACAGGTATTACGGATGAAGTATATATACAGCACGGGAAAAAGTAGTAAACATCTTATGGCAATGTGGATTATCATCCTTTCTTGTCATTACTGTTGTTACAGTGTCAAAAGAATGTCTCAAGTAACCGTTTACATAACAATATCCTGTCAGTCAATCATGTATTTTGTGGGAGTATGGTGTCATCCTAACCGCTGTGCTCTCAAAGCTTCAGGGTGGTTGTACAAGGCTAGTATACTGTATGTTCACATTAGTGATCTTTTAGCTAAAACCATGGTAAATATACATTTTCAATCATGTTAATAGGACGTTCATAGTATCCGTTTATGAAATTGAAGCGTTTGATCAACATAAATCCCCAAAACCTCAGGGAATCGCTAAAACATTTATTTGCAGAAACCCAGTGAATTATGCATTTGCTCATAGCCTAGCTGATCATTCTAGTGATACTCTTTTTGTGGTTTGAACCTGTTCTCAAACACACAGATTGTTATATGCTACTGATTAAACACACCTCTATCACACAGTAGGGAGTCAAAAGGAAAGACTATAGGAGAAAAGAGATGCATGTGAATTTGTGTCTAATTTATGCCCAGATTGTCGAGCAAGACAAGAGTCCACATTCTGAAAATGAATCACTGAAACATTTCCTTAATCTCCTAAACAGGTCTTGAAATAAGTCAGTTATATTTTCAACCGGAAAATGGGTTGTGATTACATAGAGTGCAGCAACGGCCGGAAGGGACTTTTCGTGGCAGGTTAGGAGAGCAGTTTAGCTAATGCAATTAAAATGGTATGACTGCCTTAATTTCACTGGACCCCAGGAAGAGCAGTTACTGCCTTGGCAGGAACTAATGGAGATCCATAATAAATACAAATACAAACCCTATGTTACATCTGCTCCTGCCATGCCCTCTACTGCTCATCCTGTGTCTCCTTGACCTGCCACCCCTCCCCCAGTACTCTCTCCCTCTCCCCCTCTCTCTGTGTGTGTGTGATTGTGTGGTCGGAGACAGGTGTGCTGGAGTCAGAGCAGATCCCCACCAGTTGCAACCTGTTCCTCTACAAATACTTAGTCCTGCCACTTCCACACTGCCAGATCGTAATCTCTGCTCAGTCAGTTTATGTTTCTAGCCGTTTGTTACTATTTAGATCCTGTTATCCTGTTGTGCCTGTTTTCCTTGCCTGACATGGTTTTCCACTACGCTACAATTCTGCCCACATCTCCTCATCCTGCTACTCTGTCCTGGACCCCCCACTCCACTGCATCCTTGGATTCCTCTCCGGACCTGCTTACCCTGTCCCAACCCCTCCCGCTCCAGCCTCAGCCTCCGCACTTGGTTTCCTGCAACCCACCTGAGCTTCCCCTGGCCTGCACTCCATCTTCCCCCCGTGTTTCAATAAATACCATGGTTACTTCATCCCAGTCTCCTCGTCGGAGTCTGCTCTTGGGTTTCCCTGTTCCACTCCGTGTAACACACTAACCCTTTTCCTAACCTTAACCCCAGTCTCCTAACCTGCTACGTTAATTCTCCTAACCTGCTGCGTACCTTCTCTTAACCTCCTAAAAAGTAAATTCTGGTCAACCTAGTCAGCACCCTGAAAATGACCTGGTATACAAGGCGGCCATTTTGAAGTATTTTGGGGGAATAATGACTTACAGCTCACACAGTAGGTGTCTCGTTAGGCGTTCAGTTTTTTCCAAAGAGGTTTAGTTTTCAAGTCCTCCTTTTTCACATTAGGTACATAACAATATACTGTATGTCATAGATCCATAGGCTTCTCAGCTCATCATTTTGAGAGAGAGAGAGAGACAGGTGTAGTCTGTTTAGTCTCTCTCTCTCTCTTTTTTTTATTTATTTTACCTTTATTTAACTAGGCAAGTCAGTTAAGAACAAATTCTTATTTTCAATGACGGCCTAGGAACAGCGGGTTAACTGCCTGTTCAGGGGCAGAACGACAGATTTGTACCTTGAACTTGCAACCTTCCGGTTACAACAGTCCAACGCTCTAACCACTAGGCTACCCTGCCGCCCCTCACTTTTTGTAATATACAGTGAAGGCTGCAGATGGGCAATCTGCAGTGAAATGACATGTTTTCGGCCTGGGGCTGAGAGGCTGGATATGATTCACCACTATGTCCTCTGCAGCTCAGATCTGTTTTAATAGAGCTCACAGAGGTAACAATATACATCTTAGTTCTGTTTTAATAGAGCTCACAGAGGTAACAATATACAGCTTAGTTCTGTTTTAATAGAGCTCACAGAGGTAACAATATACAGCTTAGTTCTGTTTTAATAGAGCTCACAGAGGTAACAATATACAGCTTAGTTCTGTTTTAATAGAGCTCACAGAGATAACAATATACAGCTTAGTTCTGTTTTAATAGAGCTCACAGAGGTAACAATATACAGCTTAGTTCTGTTTTAATAGAGCTCACAGAGGTAACAATATACAGCTTATATACAATATACAGCTCAGAGGTAATAATATGGCTGTATCAGTCCAAGGCTATTACCTTAGGGATTTGTCTGTCTAGAGAGGGGTCATTTTTCAGCCATAGAGCCATGCTGTTTCACCAGGCCGTTTCATAGATAGCTGACCACAGGGACTGATGTATGAAGATGTCACGCCCTGACCATAGTTTGCTTTGTATGTGTATGTGTTTTGTTTGGTCAGGGTGTGATCTGAGTGGGCATTCTATGTTGTATGTCTAGTTTGTCTGTTTCTGTGTTTGGCCTGATATGGTTCTCAATCAGAGGCAGGTGTTAGTCATTGTCTCTGATTGGGAACCATATTTAGGTAGCCTGTTTTGTCGTTGTGGGTGATGGTCTATGTTAGTTGCTTGTGTCAGCACATTTGGTATATAGCTTCACGGTCGTTGTTCATTTATTGTTTTGTTCAGTTTACTTTGTGTTTTCGTCATCCATTAAAATGATGCATTCACACGACGCTGCGATTTGGTCCGCTTCTTACGACGATCGTGACAGAAGATAAAACCATGATCCATCTCTGTGGAGGTACTGAACATTTGGTCCTGTCAGAAGCTGCCCTCTGGTATTCTAGGGTACAATTCTATTTTTTTTGTGCATACTACCCCCTCTCCACACATATGCACGCACACATGCAAGAACACCCTAACCCTAAAATTAATCCTAGCTCCTAACCCTAGCTCCTGACCTTAAAATGAATCCTAGCTCCTAACCCTAGCTCCTGACCCTAAACCTAACCCTAGCTCCTGACCCTAAAATTAATCCTAGCTCCTAACCCTAGCTTCTAACCCTAAAATTAACCCTAACACACACACACACACACATGCACAAGCAAACACAAACGCATATTTTCCTGAGTGGGTCTAATATTTTCCTGAGTGCATCATACTCAGCCGAGCGTGTCAATAATTGATGATGGTGCCTGTGAGGATGCCCTTTATCCGTGATGTAAGCAAGGAACATAAAACTAGCAATCTGCTCCACTGTTATTACATCACTAGGCCATTAGCTGTAATGCATCTTGCCATCTTGATGTAATACATGTATCACTAGCCACTTCAAACAATGCCACTTTATATAACGTTTACATACCCTACATTACTCATCTCATATGTATATACTGTACTCTATACCATCTACTGCATCTTGCCTATGCTGTTCGGCCATCACTCATTCATATATTTTTATGTCCATATTCTTATTCATTTCTTTACACGTGTGTGTATAAGGTAGTTGTTGTGAAATTGTTAGGTCAGATTACTTGTTAGATATTATTGCATGGTCGGAACTAGAAGTACAAGCATTTCGCTACACTCGCATTAACATCTGTTAACCATGTGTATGTGACAAATAAAATGTGATTGGATTTGTATATCTAAATAGCTTTATGTATGTATTGATGATGATTGAATGTTGTGTCTAGGGTTGATCCTGCCTTGAGTTGAACGATTGTTGTCCAAGGTCCTTTTGGGACAGAATTATACCAATCTATACCAATAATATGTGTATGCAACAAGTGAAATCAAGTTGAATCTGCATTTTACAGATATATATATATATATATATATAGTGCTTAATTCAAGTAGTATTTGGGATTAAATGAACCATTTAATGACAATACTTGACACACTACTGCTATTCTCTGTTTATTATCTATGCATAGTCACTTTAACTCTACCTACATATACATATTACCTCAATGACCTCAACTAACCGGTGGCCCAGCACATTGACTCTGTACCGGCACTCCCTGTATAAAGCCTCCCTATTGTTATTTTTTTCTTGCATTTCACTGTAAGGTGATACCTGTTGTATTCGGCGCATGTGACAAATAACATTTGATTTGACTTGTATGTGGTATGATTTGAATAATGAATGACGAATCAGAATGAAGAAACTGATTTGTCAGTGAAAAGAAGCCCTTGAATAGCCCGATAGCCAGTTGTTATTGTTGGGGCACAGTACTAGAGGTAGACCACAGCCTCAGGGTGTTCTGTCTATGCCTGCTGCTTCAGACATGGCATCCTCTAGCTGATAGAGAGAACCTGTTCCCTGCCTAGCAGCCAGAGATGCCATCTTGGCAGCACACTGTGATTGTAGACATTGTTAGGAGCACTGAACTCACAGACACACAAGCTACCCCTCCACTCTCTCTCTATCTTGCTCTCTCTCGCTCTCCCTCTCTCTCTCTCTCTCACTCACTCGAATGCACACACACACACACACACACACACCCACCCTCTGTCTCTGAGCTGCTGATTTGAGTAGTACTGCTGCAGTGAGTGGAGAGAAAGGGAGGGTTGGGTTGGGTTTGCACTCTGCCTAGCTAAGACTGCGATTTCCAGAGTGCCTTGCTGCCGCCCACGCCCATCAGACATCTACCGCAGTGACAATGCTTTCAACTCGGCACAGCACAAACCCACTGACCCACATACTGTGTCGCCCGGGAAACGGTGCCTGTGTGTGCCATTGTCTGATTACACCCGCCTCTATTCAATTACCTGGGGTGTCTGTGAGAATTTACAAACATGCATTCAATGATAAAAAAGTACATTCATCTAAGTATACGGTTTCTTAAAGCAGGAAGACTGTTCCTTTGGACTCCTGCTAGATAACACCTGCCTGGATTTGATTATAAGGTTCATTGTGTCATCCTAACATTTCTCTATGACTGCTGCCTGACTGTGTCCAACACCTAACAACAACAAAAAAGTCAAACAATGAGGATGCACTCTGCATATTTTCACAACATTATTTTGATATGAGGAAATCTCTGTGGCTTCCCCCTCCCAAGGCAGGCTACATACCAACACAATGACTGGATCTTTGCGGTATTTTGGATTGTTTAGATATGATTCATTTGGATAAAGTGATATTTTGGGGAGAGGAAATGAGTAATACACATGCATAACAATTACCTCTATGAAGGTGATATAAACGCTAGAAGCTGGTTTCATTAGCATAGTGTTTGTTGTACATTCAGATAAGATGTGCTGTTCATACTCTACTGGGGTGATTTATGTTCATACAGCATCATGACTCATGTCAGAGAAAAGCTAACGTTTGTGTCAGTTGTGGGCCTACCAGTATGTCCAGTTCTAACACTGTGTTGTATACAC
This sequence comes from Oncorhynchus nerka, assembly GCF_034236695.1. NCBI lineage: Eukaryota > Metazoa > Chordata > Actinopteri > Salmoniformes > Salmonidae > Oncorhynchus > Oncorhynchus nerka. Next base: position 84,791,290 of record NC_088397.1, read on the forward strand.
AAAAATAAATGGTTCTAAACAGTACCAGATAGGGGTTCTTTGGCTTACAAATATTGTTTAACCTTTTTTTGGTGCTATATAGAACCCTTTTAAAAAAGCTCTATAAAGAACCATGCTCATAAGGTTCTAAATGGAACCTGTATGGTGCTATATAGAACCCTTTTTAAAAAGCTCTATAAAGAACCATGCTCATAAGGTTCTAAATGGAACCTGTATGGTGCTATATATAACCCTTTTTAAAAAGCTCTATAAAGAACCATGCTCATAAGGTTCTAAATGGAACCTGTATGGTGCTATATAGAACCCTTTTTAAAAAGCTCTATAAAGAACCATGCTCATAAGGTTCTAAATGGAACCTATATGGTGCTATATAGAACCCTTTTTAAAAAGCTCTATAAAGAACCATGCTCATAAGGTTCTAAATGGAACCTGTATGGTGCTATATAGAACCCTTTTTAAAAAGCTCTATAAAGAACCATGCTCATAAGGTTCTAAATGGAACCTGTATGGTGCTATATAGAACCCTTTTTAAAAAGCTCTATAAAGAACCATGCTCATAAGGTTCTAAATGGAACCTGTATGGTGCTATATAGAACCCTTTTTAAAAAGCTCTATAAAGAACCATGCTCATAAGGTTCTAAATGGAACCTGTATGGTGCTATAAAATTTTTTAAACTTTCCTAAGGTTCTATAATGAACCATTAAATAAGATTATATAAAGCACCAAAAAGGGGTTCTACTATGGTTTCAACCCTGATTGGGGCTATATAGAACACTTTTTGGGGTTCTTCATAGAACCTTTATAGAGAATGTTTTTTAAAATCTTTACTTAACTAGGCAAGTCAGTTAAGAACACATTTTTTATTTTCAATCACGGCCTAGGAACAGTGGGTTAACTGCCTTGTTCAGGGGCAGAACGACAGATTCAGCTCAGGGATTCAAACTTGTAACCTTTTGGTTACTAGTCCAACGCTCTAACCACTAGGCTACGCTGCCGCCCCAGGTTATATAACAGACCTTTTTCAATCTGATAGGTTCTTTGTGGATCCTTTTGAAGAATCATACAGTTATTTTTTTTATTCTAGTCAGCCATTTTATATTGTTAAAATTCCATTGGTGTTATTATTGTGTTAATTCACAAGTTGCGTTGTTCTGTGAAGGGAGTAGTACAGTCGTGGCCAAAAGTTTTGAGAATGTGTCTTTAGATATTTTTGTCAGATATGGAATACTGAAGTATAATTACAAGCATTTCATAAGTGTCAGAGGCTTTTATTGACAATTACATGAAGTTGATACAAAGAGTCAATATTTGCAGTGTTGACCCTTCTTTTTCAAGACCTCTGCAATCAGCCCTGACATGCTGTCAATTAACTTCTGGGCCACATCCTGACTGATGGCAGCCCATTCTTGCATAATCAATGCTTGGAGTTTGTCAATCAATCAATCAATATGTGGGTTTTGTTTGTCCACCCGCCTCTTGAAGATTGACCATAAGTTCTCAATGGGATTAAAGGTCTGAGGAGTTTCCTGGCCATGGAACCAAAATATTGATGTTTTGTTCCCCGAGCCACTTAGTTATCACTTTTGCCTTATGGAAAGGTGCTCCATCATGCTGGAAAAGGCATTGTTCATCACCAAACTGTTCCTGGATGGTTGGGAGAAGTTTCTCTCGGAGGATGTGTTGGTACCATTCTTTATTCATGGCTGTGTTCTTAGGCAAAATTGTGAGTGAGCCCACTCCCTTGGCTGAGAAGCAACCCCACACATGAATGGTCTCAGAATGCTTTACTGTTGGCATGACACAGGACTGATGGTAGCGCTCACCTTGTCTTCTCCGGACAAGCTTTTTTCCGGATGCCCCAAACAATCGGAAAGGGGATTCATCAGAGAAAATGACTTTACCCCAGTCCTCAGCAGTCCAATCCCTGTACCTTTTGCAGAATATCAGTCTGTCCCTGATGTTTTTCCTGGAGAGAAGTGGCTTCTTTCCTTTCCTTCTTGACACCAGGCCATCCTCCAAAAGTCTTCGCCTCACTGTCCGTGCAGATGCACTCACACCTGCCTGCTGCCATTCCTGAGCAAGCTCTGTACTGCTGGTGCCCCGATCCCACAGCTTAATCAACTTTAGGAGACAGTCCTGGCGCTTGCTGGACTTTCTTGGGCACTTCTCGCCTTCTTCACAACAATTGAACCACTCTCCTTGAAGTTCTTGATGATCTGATAAATGGTTGATTTAGGTGCAATCTTACTGGCAGCAATATCCTTGCCTGTGAAGCTCTTTTTGTGCAAAGCAATGATGACGGCTCGTGTTTCCTTGCAGGTAACCATGCTTGACAGAGGAATAACAATGATTCCAAGCACCAAACTCTTTTTGAAGCTTCCAGTCTGTTATTCGAACTCAATCAGCATGACAGAGTGATCTCCAGCCTTATCCTCGTCAACACTCACACCTGTGTTAATGAGAGAATCACTGATATGATGTCAGCTGGTCCTTTTGTGGCAGGGCTGAAATGCAGTGGAATTTTTTTGGGGGGATTCAGTTAATTTTCATGGCAAAGAGGGACTTTGCAATTAATTGCAATTCATCTGATCACTCTTCATAACATTCTGGAGTATATGCAAATTGTCATCATACAAACTGAGGCTTCAGACTTTGTGAAAATTAATATTTGTGTCATTCTCAAAACTTTTGGCCACGACTGTACACAGCGTTGTACGAGATTTTCAGTTTCTTGGCAATTTCTCGCATGGAATAGCCTTCATTTTTCAGAACAAGAATAGACTGACGAGTTTCAGTTCCTTGTTTCTGGCCATTATGAGCCTGTAATCGAACCCACAAATGCTGATGCTCCAGATACTCAACTAGTCTAAAGAAGGCCAGTTGTATTGCCTCTTTAATCAGAACAACAGTTTTCAGCTGTTTAAACATAATTGCAAAAGGGTTTTCTAACGATCAATTAGCCTTTTAAAATTATAAACCTGGATTAGCTAACACAACGTGCCATTGGAACACAGGAGTGATGGTTGCTGATAATGGGCCTCTGTACGCCTATGTAGATATTCCATAAAAAATCTGCTATTTCCAGCTACAATAGTCATTTACAACATTAACAATGTCTACACTGTATTTCTAATCAATTTGATGTTATTTTAATGGACAAAAAAATGACTTTTCTTCTAAAAAACAAAACAATTATTTTCCTCTAACTCCACCACACCTAATGGACAACAGCACTTAGGCTTCTACTTCCAGCTTATACATACTACTGTATATGCATTCTGTGGACACAGTATATTTTACAATAGTTATCTTATGTTTGTTTTTAGTCCCATCCTTCAGCTACCATACAAAACTTTAGTGAACTGTAAAGAACCGTTGAAGAGCTCAAAGGGTTCTTGAGTCCTTATGGTTCCACATAGAACCATCACCCTTCCCAGAACCATTGAGGAACCCTAATATTTTTGTGTGTGGCATATTGAACATTTAGACACTCCTCTAACCTTATTTTGTTGTGCTGGTCAGTAATAGATCAGTGAAGATCTCTTATGATTTCATACAGATACGGGTGTCATTTCTATGAAGTAACTTAAACCCCTGTTGAAAGAGCTTGTGATACTAATAGTCGCTGCTACAAAGTCAAATGAACTTGATGAACCTAGCCAAGTTCAGTTGTGATGAGGCTATCCTTGCTAACATGGTAAGCCTGGCACATGCGTTGCGTGAGGGCCCTGCTGCTCATCTACACTATATAAATATTACATGAGCCAAAGCACAGTGAGTCGAGAGGGAGGAGGAGGTTTGCGGCATACAAGTATTACTTTAAAGTCATTCAACTTGTAGCCTGTGTGCCAGTTTGTTTCTGCCTCAGTCAACTCCTTCATCGCTGCCCAAACATGATTTGGCATGAAAATGACAAGGGAGTTGACTAAAGCCTGAACAACTTACTTTATGTTCATTGTTGAGTTGGTTGGAAGTATTTTTTCAGCATGAACCAGTTCTATTGTCACTTACTTTCGACGACAATGGAGCAGAACCAACCGCTGACTCCAAATGTCAACATGGTTAGCGTCATTCCCAAACCTGAGTCAATATGTTTACTTGAACATCAAGATGTATATTTATATTTATTGTGGACCCCCATTAGATGTTGCCACGGCATCAGCTACCCTTCCTCCGGTCCAGCAACATTAAGGCAGTTTTATACCATTTGAAAAACATTACATTCACAGATTTCACAACACACTGTGTGCCCTCCGGCCCCTACTCCACGACTACCACATACTGTATCTGCAGTACTAAATCCATGTGTATGTGTGTGTATAGTGTGTATGTTATTGTGTGTGTGTGTGTGTCTGTGTCTGTGTGTGTCTGTGTGTGTGTGTGTGTGTGTGTGTGTGTGTGTGTGTGTGTGTGTGTGTGTGTGTGTGTGTGCAAGAGGTGTCAAGAGGTGAAACAAAATATAATTATCTGCGGTTGTGAATAAACACTTGTTATAATTATATATTATTTACACGAGGCACAGGGTTCAGTGGAGATGCTACTGGCAGCTCGGGCTGTTTTTGTGGCAGTGCTCCTAGTAACTTGTCTGCACGGCCTCCTTAGTAAGTTGACTGAACGGCCTCCTTAGTAAGTTGACTGAACGGCCTCCTTAGTAACTTGTCTGCACGGCCTCCTTAGTAACTTGTCTGCACGGCCTCCTTAGTAACTTGTCTGCACGGCCTCCCTAGTAATTTGGCTGAACATTTTTTCTGGCAAGCGTCATCCATATCCATTTAGAGTGGAGGGAACCTAACCCACCTGCACGCACACGCGCACGCGCACACGCACACGCACACACACACACACACACACACACACACACACACACACACACACACACACACACACACACAGTCCCAGTGGGGCGAGTTAAGACCAGAGATAAAAGTATATGTATGAATAATTGAGAATACTTCACGTTACTGGAAGTCGGGTAAAAAAAAAACATTTTTTTTTAAATTTATGAAATACCTCCTGGCATATACAGCAAGTATTCAGACCCATTTACTTTTTCCACATTTTGTTACGTTAAAGCCTTATTCTAAACTTTATTTAAAAACAATTCCTCATCAATCTACACACAATACCCCAAAATAACAGAGCAAAAACAGGTTTTTATTTATGACAAATAACAAAAGGAAATATCACATTTACATAAGTATTCAGGCCCTTTACTTGGTTGAAGCACCTTTGGCAGCGATTACAGCCTCAAGTCTTTTTGAGTATGACGCTGCAAGCTTGGCACAACTGTATTTGAGGAGTTTCTCCCATTCTCCCACTCGATCCTGATTAGTCTCCCAGTCGATCCTGATTAGTCTCCCAGTCGATCCTGATTAGTCTCCCAATCCCTGCCGCTGAAAAACATCACCACAGCATGATGCTGCCACCACCATGCTTCACAGTAGGGATGGTGCCAGGTTTTCTCCAGACGTGATGCTTGGCATTCAGGCCAAAGAGTTCAATCTTGTTTCTCCTTCTGGAAGGTTCTACCATCTCCACAGAGGGACTCTGGAGCTCTGTCAGAGTGACCATTGTTTTCTTGATCACCTCCCTGACCAAGGCCCTTCACCCCGATTGCTTAGTTTGGCCCGGCGGCCAGCTCAAGGCAAAGTCTTGATGGTTCCAAACTTCTTCCATTTAAGAATGATGGAGGCCACTGTGTTTTAAGGACCTTCAATGCTGCAGACATTTTTTTGTACCCTTCCCCAGGTCTGTGCTTCGATACAATCCTGTGATGGAGCTCTACGGACAATTCCTTCAACCTCATGGCTTGGTTTTTGCTCTGACATGCTGTGGGACCTTATGTAGGCAGGTGCCTTTCCAAATCATGTCAAATAAATTTAATTTACCACAGGTGGACTCCAAGTTCTAGAAACATCTCAAGGATGATCAATGGAAACAGGATGCACCTGAGCTCAATTTCGAGTCTCATAGCAAAGGGTCTGAATACTTATGTAAATAATGTGGGTTTTTGGGGTTTTGCTTTGTCATTATGGAGTATTGTGTGCAGATTGATGAGGGGGAAAAAAAATGTAATACATTTTTGAATAAGGCGTAACCAAATGTGGAAAAAATCAAGGGATCTGAATATTTTACGAATGCACTGTACAGTACAGCCTTGATTCACCATTTTACCATTAGACTGTTCACGCATACATTATCTAGTCATATGACGATATCAGCCAGTTTAGCAAATGCTAAATTACTGTGGCATTCACAATAAATGACATATGCCATTTTAAATGTAAGGATAACCGTGGATGTGTTTTCTCGTCTCCCTGTTTTTCAGCCTACTCCGACAAGATCAAAGAGATGTCCATGCTGTCTCTGATCTGCTCCTGCTTCTACTCACAACCACACCCCAACAGCCTCTACCAATATGGAGGTTAGTAGTGAAGAGCTCTGTGTTTGTCCGTGTCCCATAGAGATTATATAAATGCTGTATATGATCTCTCCACTTGTCTGTCTGTCTGTCTGTCTGTCTCTCTGTCTCCCCTTCTATGTCTGCCTGTCTGTCTCCCTCACCTTCTCTGTCTGTCTGCCCTTCTATGTCTGCCCGCCCGCCCGCCCGTCCATCCATGCCGCTCTCTCTCTGTCTCTCTCTCTGTCTCTCTTCAAGCTGCTGTGTGTTAGTACCATAGCATGGTGTACAAACAGGCCAGTAATTCTGAGTCCTGGCCGCCACAGCCTTACTGCCCTAATACCTGCTGTTCTCCACAGACATGGAGGTGAAGTCCCTGAACAAGCGGGCATCCGGCCAGGCCTTCGAGATCATCCTGAAGGCCCCCGCTGACCTCTCTCCGGACAGGCCCCAGCCCCTGCTTTCTGCTCCCAAGAAGGACCTCTCCCCGGACGAGCTCCAGAAGAGGCTGGAAGCTGCGGAGGAGAGGAGGAAGGTAAATGGAGAGCATGACAGAGAATGGGTCAGCATCTCTTCTCACCCTTCGATTCTTCTCACTCTTCACAATCTCTCATCATCTATCCGGTTTCCTCTCGCCCTTCTCTCTTTCTCCCTCTTCGCTATCATTGTCTCCTTCTCTCCCTCACCATCTCTCTCCCTCGTCTCTCTCTGCAGTCTCAGGAGGCCCTGGTGCTGAAGCAGCTAGCTGAGAAGCGGGAGCACGAGCGACAGGTGCTCCACAAGGCTGTGGAGGAGAACAACAACTTCAGCAAGATGGCCGAAGAGAAGCTTAACTACAAGATGGAGGTCAACAAAGAGAACCGCGAGGCCCAGCTGAATGCGCTGAAGCAGCGGCTCCGGGAGAAGGTAAGACACCCACTGACTGTCAATCAAAGCTATGGCCTAACTTAGAAAAAGTGTTTTGTGGGTAGAGAGTAGAGTATCCAAAACAGGATTGGAGGTGATCTTTTGTTTAGGGGTCTTACTGTAATGAAAAAACAAGGAGGACTAAGGCCGTAGTCATGGGCATTGTGAATACTTACTGGAGGAGTGTGATGACCTAGCCGCCTTTCTGGCAACAGGAGGATATGCATTAGTATGAAATTATTAGCCTGAACGCCAGTCTGTAAATGGATGACCAGTCTGTAACTTAAATTGGCAAGGAAACAATTTAGCATTGCTGAATGCAGAAACAATCAGATCCCTCCATTCTTCACTTTTGTTTGATGGCAGTTGATGTTGAAACTCTAACCAGTGTTAATAGAAGAATAAAGGAAAGAAGGGCGCTAAGGAGTATTTCTCTCCACTCATACAGGAGTAATAAAGGCCTAGTTCACTAATTTTGTGGATTTTTTAAATATATATTTTTTTACTGCAGTACCCTCAACACCCCTACTTCCTGCGACTAAATTTCTGTTTAAAATATGGAAATAAAAAGAGAATAGAGAACAATGGTGGTGACTATGTAAATGACCTTCTATTGCAGTATTTTATAGCACATCTTCTCTAATTTTCACTTTGTTTCATCACAGGAAATCCATGCCGCTGAGGTCCGTAGAAACAAAGAGCTCCAAGCTGACCTCTGTGGTTGAAAACATTTTCTACAGTTTTGTCAAGAGATTCTCATCTGATGGGTTTTGGTTGGAGGAAATGCTACTTTTTAAAATCTCAATGTCTCAAAGGCTCTTGCATTGTTCAGTATACACTGGTTTCACAAGATAATAATTTACACAGATTGTTTCTCATCTCTGTGTGTATTTTTGTTGAAAATGACAAACATTTTGAAATGCGATTCACAGTAGGTTAAAGGTTAGATTTACTAAAACTTTGTACCTGTGTTAAGACTGCACCTGTGAGTTCATACAAAGGAACAACATGAAAACAATTGAAAAGTTATTTCTCTGACCTTTTTCTTATTTATTTTTTTAACCTTTTGTTTAAAATAATTATGTTTGGTTCTGTCCAGAAAAATGACCAGTTAATTTTTGCACTAGTGTAAATGCTTGGAAAATCTGTCTCTGTGTCAGACCTAAAAAGCTACTGTAAAAGTGTGGCGTATGTAAAAGTGTGAAATATTTGATTGTTTTGGTGCATGGGGCAGGCGAGAAGAGCTGGTGTGTGTGTACATCTTTACTGTTTGTTTCTGTGTTGGGGATGTTAGGGATTTTGTACAGATGCTAGTTTTATGCGTGTTCATGCACACCTTTTCAGAAGGGTGTGTGTGCGCCTACGTCAGAGAGAAAGGCTGTGAGTCGATTCAAAACATAGTAGTTCAATAGGTAATGTTCAATTCTCATAGGAAGTCAATGTCTGCACTGCATCTGTACTGTGAGTGAATTTGTTCCACATATTTCCAAACTGTCATTATCTTGAAAAATGAGCTTGAGGTCATAACACAATCCCTAATTCTATTGCATAAGGTACTTTATGACATGGGAGCAGAGCCACGCTAAATGGACTCAAGAGTTGCCCCTGTGCTAGAGGCTTGCTCAGACCTCGTGAAACGGGATAATATACCATATTCAGCACAATCTACAGGCAAACACACTAACCTGGCCATTCATCATGTATAGTGACACCCATTGTCAGTTTGTGCAGCTGTCTTCAATCAAACTTGTAGTTAAATTAATCAATTGAGTGAATAAAATGGAGCATAGTCACATTTAGGCCTCAGTTCAATAAAGTTCAGTATTCACGTTGCTGTAGGTCAGGAAATGAATTAGGTTACGACACATATGTTTAATTTGCTTGAAGAGTGGCTTTCGTTCTCGCTTCAGTTTCATTTCCGAGCTACTGAAATCTCCCACACAGTCTGTTTATTTCTGACAGTCACTCACTTGTGACTGTTGAGTAAGTGCCACTGTAGGGGACTACATTGAGTAAAAATATGACTCCACCACAGAATGCCGTAGTTAGTTTGCAGTGAGTTAAGAGTCAATGTGACAGAACTAGTTTTATGCAAATCATATGCAAATAAGAAGGTTTATGATGTGAAGTTTGGCATGCGATGTAGAGGTATCAAATGCTGACATAGCCTGAATGTATTACCAGACACACTTGCCCTTCTAGCAGCATATAGGCAGGCCTAGGTTACTCGTGCCAGGTTTCCCTATACAGTATTATACAGGGATAATGCTGGGATAATGCTGCTAAGCTTCAGTGGGGTTGCGCTAGGACACACAGTGGGGTTATGCTAGGACACAATGCCGTTATGCTGGTGCTTGACTTGGTTGGTTGTCGCCTTGCCTTAAGTAACCTTGACATCGTGCCAACTACTGTTTTAATTATCTTTGTCTAAGATGGGTCCACCAGTCCATTATGCTTACATACACACAGTCTCTGCACATACGACTCTATGTGAATAACTCAACAATAGCTCACCTTTGATACAAGGTCAGCCATTGTGGCTTGCATATAAAGTCTGATAAACTATAATAAAGTTGGTGATACCTTATTTTTTAAATTTACATTTGTGACATTTAATAATTTACATATGTATTGTTTACAATGGTAGTAAAATATGTCACATGAGATCTGATATCATAGCTTTCACACGTCTTTGAAAAATCTAGCCTGGTAAAAAATGATGCTTCAGAATGAATTTCACTGGATCAATAAACCCTTCATGGCACGTTCAAACATGTTTGATTATCTGGTTCATCCGAAGAGCAGGGGACTGGTGCCAAATCACCCACAGGTAACGAAATGGATGATGAATCATCATGTGATAGTTATCTGCTATTTCTCGGACTATTAATCAACGTTTGCATGATTTGTCTGTCATAACGTTTGACCAGTAAAATGTGTTATGTTATAACGGATATAATCGAGGGTCTATAGCAGAGATTATGGAAGAATTCTCTAGTCTTATTCGTATTATTTATCAACTGTATGTTTACACTAGAGTCATTCTGCACAGTATCATATGATGATGCCCTCATGCTGACGCCCAGAATGACAGAAACGAAACTTAACTGTGCATACAATACTAGTGATGGGCATTCCGAGTCTTTTCGGTGTAGGCCAAACGGTTCTTCGTTGAAAATGCTTAAGAATCGACCTACAACCACAAAAAAATAGCTAAATTGCATTCAAATAAACGTTTACCTGGCCAAATTAGATGGCTTGCAAAAAAATCTGGACTAGATTGACGCATTCTCCCCCCTATGGGTTGTTTCTGCCCTGAATATTCACCCTCCTTAGATAATTATTTTGTAACTTCTCTGCAGGAAAAAAGTTATTTTGTGCTCAAAAAGCAGTAGCAGGAGGGGAAAGCAGTACTAGCAGTATGCAAATCAGGGAGCCAAATGATCGGCTCTTTCACCGATGCGATTTGGTTGCCGACGTTCACCAAAAAGAGCCGTTCAAAAAGAGCCGTTCGTTCGCGAACAACCCATTACTAAATTATATTCCAGCGATGGGAGGGATTTATTGTCCCCATATCCACTATAACAGATACAACGGAAGAAACTGGAGTTTCAATTTAATGTGAAATGTCTGACTGTTAAAACTCCTGAAACTATTGAGGTGAGTTCAGCATTTTAAAATGAGTTAATTAACCATGTGTGGGTTATAAGCGAACGTTCTGTAAATAATTGTAAATGTGACGTACCTGCGACTTCCTTCTAGATCAAACCAGGAATTACTTGATGTTGCATTTTTTTTATTTATGAAAACAAATTATCTAATTGTTTCCTGGTGAAAGGTATGCAAGGTAAAGCGGTCTATAAGATCCGTCCAAAACGTGTACGCACAAATATTGGACCATATGTGTCTTTCATACTTTTCGCATTCTTAGCTCGGCTCTAACAATTTCTGTAAACTGTAAACACATTCAAATGAATAGAGGACGGGTACGGAGCCGCGTTGGTTGGGAATTTGAGCTGTGCGTCCATCGTGGACCGTGGTCAATAGATCCATATAGCAAGTTGGGGGCGATGAAACAACAGAAGCACATTAATTTTCAATGAATGAAGCGAAGTGCGCGGGAGGACCGTTGGGCGATGCTAGAATGGCCAGAGAGGAAGAGGAAGAGAGAGGCCCAGCTCGGCAGAAAATCTGTCTCCCTCTAGCAGGTGGCGTTTTTTCGCCCACCAAGCAAGTAGTTTGGTCAACAAAAACATGTATGGCTTATTTGCTACACGAGGCTTATTTGATGGAATAGACGTTTTGTAAGAATGTACTGATATAAATAGGACACGTGACATCCCGGTCACTGAGAGAAAAAAAAACTTCATATCAGAGTTGTCTCAATATGGCTTTGCATATTCATGACATGAGGCTAGTAGCTTAGCATATATTTCCATTGAATACTGGTGTTTGACGTCAACAACCTAATCTAATATTTAAAACATTAAAATAATGAGATGTATTCACCAATCCAAAGAAAGGATAGGTGGGAGCTAGACAGCCAGCAGTGGCGCTTTGTGGACAAAGACTCCCATTGTTTAGGGCGGAGAGAAATGTATCTTGTCAGTATATCCATAATCTTTGGAATGGGCGAGGGAGCTTGAACAGGGCTGGACCAAAGTTGGGAAAACTTTGTACTTGCTATTGACCAATCAACTCTCACTATAGTTTCCAACCCCTAGTGGATTGGCTGTTGATACTTAGCACTACCTAGCCTGGTTGCTAGCTTGCTATAACCAACATGAGGGTGAAGAAATCTTGACTATCTGAATTTACGCGTTAAAAGGATCTCGGCTATCGCAATCGGACGCAGCGTCTGTGGACTATGAATTAAGTGTAAACAATAGTCCACAGACTGCTTTACTAAAGAAATCTCTGTTGGCCAACAGCCTATCGACCAAACAATCGACCAGTCGACTAAATGGGATCAGTCTTAGTTGACTCCATTGCTTCCAACAGTTGTGTCAAGTTGTCTGGGTGTCCTTTGGATTGTGACCATTCTTGATACACACATCTTTTGTCTTGCCTATTCACCCTCGGAATGGCACACACATACACAATCGATGTCTCAATTGTCTCAAGGTTTAAACATTCTTCTTTAACCTGTCTACTCCCCTTCATCTACACTGATTGAATTGGATATAACAAGTGATATCACTAAGGGATCATAGCTTTCACCTGGACTCACCTGGACAGTCTGTTATGGAAAGAGCAGGTGTTCCTAATGTTTTGTACACCGTCTTTAAATAGGCCTACCTCCTTTCTGCATTGGACTCAGGCCTCATGTCTGGGGTGGAAAATTAACTCCTGAAAGTACAATGCTTAGATTCATAATGACATCTTAGATTTAAATCTTTACAAAACAGCGATAGTTTCTTTGCAAAGAAGACACACAGGTTTGGCATTGGAGAAATGCTGTACGATGAATATCTTTTAATAGAGTAGGTAGATAAAATCTTTCCTCATCAATAGCGCTTCAAGCTTGGCACACCTGAGCACTCTGGAGCAGGTTTTCATCAAGGATCTCTGTACTTTGCTCTGTTTATCTTGGCCTCGATCCTGACTAGCCTTCCCCAGCATGATGCTGCCACCGCCATGCTTCACCGTAGGGATGGTGCCAGGTTTCCTCCAGACGTGACACTTTGCACTCAGGCCAAAGAGTTCAATCTTGGTTTCATCAGACCAGAGAATCTTGTTTCTCATGGTGTGAGAGTCTTTAGGTGCCTTTTGGCAAACTCCAAGCGGGCTGTCATATGCTTTTTAGGAGGAGTGGCTTCCGTCAGGCCACTACCATTAAAAGCCTGATTGGTGGAGTGCTGCAGAGATGGTTGTCCTTATGGAAGGTTCTCCCACAGAGGAACTCTAGAGCTCTGTCAGAGTGACCATCAGGTTCTTGGTCACCTCCCCGATCAATGCCATTCTCCCCTGATTGCTCAGTTTGGCAGGGTGGCCAGCTCTAGGAAGAGCCTTGGTGGTTCAAACTTAAGAATGATTTAAGAATGATGGAGGCCACTTGTGTTCTTGGGGACTTTCAATGCTGCATACATTTTTTAGTATCCTTCCCCAGATCTGTGCCTCGACACAATCCTGTCTCGGAGAACTATGGACAATTCCTTCGACCTCATGGCTTGGCTTTTGCTCTGACATGCACTGTCAACTGTGGGACCTTGTATAGACAGGTGTGTGCCTTTTACAAATCATGTCCAATCAATTGAATTCACCACAGGTGGACTCCAATCAAGTTGTAGAAACATCTCAAGGATGATCAATGCAGACAGGATGCATCTGAGCTCAATTTCGAGTCTCACACGGAACCCAAACCGGCTGCGCACGTGCACCATCGTGCATAAATATATATTTTTTGTCCCCCCACACCAAATGTGATCACGACAAGCAGGTTAAAAATATCAAAACAAACTCTCAACCAATTATATTAATTTGGGGACAGGTCGAAAAGCATTAAACATTTATGGCAATTTAGCTAGTTAGCTTGCACTTGATAGCTAATTTGTCCTATTTAGCTAGCTTGCTGTTGCTAGATAATTTGTCCTGGGATATAAACATTGAGTTGTTATTTTACCTGAAATGCACAAGGTCCTCTACTGCGCCAATTAATCCACACATAAAACGGTCAACCGAATCGTTTCTAGTCATCTCTCTTCCTTCCAGTCTTTTTCTTCTCTTGACTTTATATTGCGATTGGCAACTTTCATAAATTAGATGCATTACCGCCACTGACCTCGTTCGTCTTTCAGTCACCCACGTGGGTATAACCAATGAGATGGCACGTTGGTACCTGCTTCTATAAACCAATGAGGAGATGGGAGAGGCAGGACTTGCAGCGTGATCTGCGTCAGAAATAGAACTGATTTATATTTTAGCCCTTGTTAACGCAGACGCTTGTTGGAGCGTGCAATAATTGAATAACATAGATTTCTACATTTATTTTGCAATACGTACGCGACCGGTGTGGTCAGCCTGTCATACATAGCAAAGGGTCTGAATACTTATGTAAATAAGGTATCTGTTTTTTATTTTAATAAATTTGCTTTAAAGTTTCTAAAAAACTGTTTTTGCTTTTTCATTATGGGGTATTGTGTGTAGATTTCTGAGGGGAAAAAATAATTTTAATCAATTTTAGAATAAGGCTATAATGTAACAAAATGTGGAAAAAGTCAAGGGGTCTGAATACTTTTCGAATGCACTGTAGCTCCCCAATACCGTCTGATGAATATATTTAATTTAATACATGAATGGTGACCACAGCCCTTCAAAATACCTCTGAATCGTGTTCTAATGCAATTTTTCCCACCCTGCTCCATGTATTCACTCTATTTCAAATTTGGCTCCCAGTGCAGCTAGTTCCGGGGGTGTTTTGACGCTTCTGACAGTTCCTTCTCTGCATGTTCCGAGACGCGTACACGTTTGCTACCCTGATAGACTGTCTCTCAGACACAGCATGTTGGTGGCACCTTCATTGGGCAGAACAGGCTCGTGGTAATGACAGCAGTGAAATTAGTGGAATGGTATCAAATACATCAAACACATGTTTTCCAGGTGTTTGATGCCATTCCATTTGCTCAGTTCCGGCCATTATTACGAGCCGTTCTCCCCCCCAACAGCCTCCTGTGCTATCAGAGTACCAAACACATAAGCACAGCAGAGTTACAGAATATTGGACCGTTGGCTTTCATACTTTTCTAATTCTCAGCGCAGCTCCAGCAATTTCTCCAACTGTCAACACATTCAAATGAATAGAGGACAGGAACCAAGAGACACGTTGCTTGGGTATTGTGGGGAGGTGCGCATTCAGGCTGTGCGACTCCCGTGGATGGTGGGGGCCGGACTATCGCTTCCTCATTAACGCTTAAGATTGAACAGTCAAAGACAAAGTTTTCCTCTGAAGTAGCCTTCATGACAGCAACTTCAGATATTTTACTGTTACTGGAAGCACATTGCTGGACTGTTGGGACTTGAAGTGAAATGTGATGGGAAAGTATACACTGTCTTTTTTCTTTAAAGAGTGACTGAATGCACAGATGTGTTAAGAAAAACGAGATTTCAGTCTTGGGGGTGTGGTTCATGTGGCAGTTACTGATGTTTGTCTTCCATGAGACACCCTAGTAACAAAGCCAGTATTACTTCCTCAAAATAGTAGTGCTGAGCGATTGTGTTTTGAGGTCATTTCGGTTCGATTATAAAAAATGTATAATGGTTTTCGATTTCAATTTTGATAATTTTTTAAGACATTAAATGCATTATGAAATATAGCTTTTTGATGGAAATTACAAGGCCCAAAAGAGTTAGCATTCAACTGCCAAAACATTGTAAATATTCCATTGTCTCTGTCAAGTCCACATTGGGTAGACATCAGTAGGGAAATAGGAAATTAATATGAAATAATACAATATTTAAGGTGTGTATGTTATTTAGTTTTTATTTGATGACTTTATTATTTTTCATTTTATAAAGTCTTCATCTGATCTCTGCTCAGGCAGTAGCAGTCTGCCAGCCAGACCTAACGTCATCTATGTACTCCCCATACTGTATTGTATGTCTTTAGTCATCCTATTTAGCTACCTTGCCTAAGTAGCCTATGCCAAAGAGCTGTCTGACAAAATAATTTTACTACTTCTTCAAAGGCATACTTTCACGAACTGTCTCTGTCCCTCTCGTCATTGTGTAGATTCCTCTCTCATGCGGTCTATATGGTCTGTGTGTATCTAAACTAATGACACGTTTACATCTTAAAGTATTTCATTATGCAGTAAGTCTTCCTCAGTCTTGCCCCGCTACTGAACAAACAAGTTTAGTGTTTGTGCAAAATGGAGGAGAGACTTAAAAAAAAATTCAAGACAGGATACATATATTATTTCAGGTGATAAAAGATTAAACATGTTTTGTTTAACTACTTTATCCACAACTTGTTTCTGTAAATTTATAGCAAGTCAAGCAAACTTGCACTGCAGAACAACTAGCTAACTAAAAGCTAGGCTAGGTTGAAGATACCATTGTAGCTAGCGAAAATACCGATAATACCTAATAATTATCATCAAAAAGCAAATGTCATTACAATCACAATAAACTTAGATGCACTATGCAGAAATAGCTCTGCCACTTTGACCAATTCAAAACAGTTCTGTAACAATACGATTTGTGCAGTAGGCTATAGGCCCAATACATTATCACTGCACATTGGCTATGCTTGAATTGCCCTGCCAATGTTTTTCTTCTCAGACCATTTTGAGAACATTTTTAATTTGCTGTGTCTCTCTAGTCATGGTTTTAAAAGTTTTGAAATCTCACAGTATCAACTTTTTACAGTCTATGTCTTGAGGAAACTTTGCAGGCACAGTGATCTGAGCTATCTGATGGGCCAGTTTATAGGTGCAGTTGATTTGCTCTCTGGGCCTGCCAGATAGGTGGAGTTCTACCTACAGACACATGAAATTGGTCAAAATGGGAACATTTTGCCTTCCTGTTGATAAGGCTGCTGAAGGAAGTGCATCTACCGCCAACAGCGCAAAACAAATAAAAAAATTGGAACGCAAGGCATTATCATATATTTTTTTTTACAGAAATGTTTGGTAATCGACTAGGTTGGTGACCACTGGTGTAGAGAATCATTGTACCACCTTAACCACTGTGAAATATATTTTCCATAAACCAAAATATTGTAGATTCATCTGTCTGGAGCTGGTGTACAAAACCTAAAGTTCAAGACAAACAGGAAGCATAGAAATGTCGCACATAGAACAGTTCTACAGCTTCTTAGACATGCTTTCAATGAGAATGACAGATCTATAACACAAATTTCTATGGTCATTTGGTTGGGTCGCCCAAAAAGTTAAGTATTGCAGCTTTAAACGGGAGGCAACAGTCATATAATATAATTGGCTTAACAGCCAATGTGTATTATTTAACATGAACTATTAAAATAGTACGTACTTTATAGGAATCGTAGTTGTTTACAAGTTGCCAGCTATCTTATATGTGACTGACCGCCTTTTTTCGCTCTTAGGAAGCAACATTTGAAATTGTGTTTTTTACATTGGATAAAAGCAGAGACACAGAGCTACTACATTTGCATTTGAGGAACAATGGGAAAGTAATTCTGCTTTAAAAGTTGATCAACTTGTATCTTCACTTTTGAGAAAATGGCTCTTCTTTGTCTAGACCCATTCATCATCTCTTTAAGGGTTGATCCGAGTGTTCTGTCCTAACTAGTGGTTAGAGCGTTGGGCCAGTAACCGAAAGGTTGCTGGATTGAATCCCTGAGCTGACAAGGTAAAAATCCATCATTCTGCCCCTGAGCAAGGCAGCTAACCCACGAAGACGTGGATGTCGTTTATGGCAGCCCCCTACACCTCTCTGATTCAGAAGGGTTGGGTTAAATGCGGAAGACACATTTTATTTGAATGCATTCAGTTGTACAACTGACTAGGTATCCCCCTTTCCCTAACAACAACAATCAAGCTAACTGGCTAACGTGAGAGAACTGTTCACTCACCCTAGCAGAGTTGGTTAGGCTGATTTTATGTGCTGCTGGCATAAATGTACACTTTTTTGCCAACGTTTACTGACACCGGCCATTCAACGGGTGTTGAGTGTTCGTAAATTCGTCAGTTATCCTGCGCTCTGGCACACTCAGACTAGAGTGCTCTGAAATTGGAGTAGATATCCAGAGCGAATTTACCAGCTAAGTCTATCAACAGTTGTCGCAGTGACCATTGGAATGGTTACTTGCATAGTGGAGTATTTTGTTAAGACATCTAGCTAGCTAGCTAGGTAAACAATGAACCATTATCCCAACTCATGACGTTGCTACCCTGCATGAATCTGCAGGTAGCTAACCAACCAGGTTCAATATTAGCTAGCTAACATTAGGCTATAACTAGCAAAGCAAATGGCTAGTGAGCCAGCCAGCTAACGTTAGCTAACTAGCTAACAGTACACTTTAACCTGAAATGAACATTTTGAAAAAAGTGTAAGATCCAAAAATGTAGCTAGCTAGACTATCTTACTCGTCCGTATACATCATAGATGGATGCCTCTCCCTGTCACAGATGCCATGGTTGCCCTTAGTTTTAAGATGTAATCCTGACACAGGTGTTTTCTCCATCTCCTTAGCTATCATACTCTAATTCCACTGATTTCAAAAACTCTGTCTTCCAGAAAGTGGAGAGCAACACTTATGCAGTTGTACTACGCGATACATTAAAAGAAAAGCCGCGTTAGAGACGATTACCTACACATACAGACCAGCTCAAATAGACAGAAACGTTGCTATATGGCAGACCAATCCGAACTCATCTCTCGGCATATCCCGTACACTTATTATCTCAGCCAATCATGGATAGGGGGAAGGTTGTCGGCTTTTTCTGTGGCTAAACCACCTAGGTTCGTAATTTAACAATTGTATTCATATTTACAGATGGCATACAAGTCTGTTATTAAGGCACATGAAAGCTCACATTCTGCCCCCCAAAAAGTTTATGTTCAAATGGCTCTCCTGTGAAGTAGTGGCCCTAGTTGCCTAGTTTTCTGAAACGAGTCATATATTCGCAACAAAGCCTCCCTCACTCATGGTGCCAAGCATACCTCGTAAAACTGACTATCCTACTGATCCTTGACCTCGGCGTTGTCATTTACAAAATAGCCTCCAACACTCTACTCAGCAAATTGGATGCAGTCTATCACAGTGCCATCCGTTTTGTCACCAAAGCCCCATATACTACCCACCACTGCGACCTGTATGCTCTCGTTGGCTGGTCCTCTCTTCATATTTGTCACCAAACCCACTCGCTCCAGGTCATCTATAAGTCTTTGCTAGGTAAAGCCCCACGTTATCTCAGCTCACTGGTCACCGTAGCAAGCGCTCCAGCAGGTGTATTTCACTGGTCATAAACAAAGCCAAGTCCTCTTTTGGCCGCCTTTCCTTCCAGTTCTCTGCTGCCAATGACTAGAATGAATTGCAAAAATAACTGAAGCTGGAGTCTTATATCTCCTTTAAGCATCAGCTGTCAGAGCAGCTTACCGATCATTGCACCTGTACACAGCCCATCTGTAAATAGCCCACCCAACTACCTCATCCCCATATCATTCTTTTTTTTGCTTCTTTGCACCCCAGTATTTGTACTTGCACATTCATCTTCTCCACATATATCACTCCAGTGTTTAATTGCTAAATTGTAATTATTTCGCCACTATGGCCTATTTATTGCCTTAAATCCCTAATCTAACTACATTTGCACACACTATATAGATTTTTCTATTGTGTTATTAACTGTACGTTTGTTTATCCCATGTGGAACTCTTTGCTTTATCTTGGCCAGGTCGCAGTTGTAAATGAGAACTTGTTCTCAACTGGCCTACCTGGTTAAATAAAGGTTAAATAAAAAAATATACATATATTTTCATATTTTTCTGTGGTTTAGTAACTTCTTGTTCATCGACGAACTCCGGCTGGCCTGAACATTTACATTACATTTAAGTCATTTAGCAGACGCTCTTATCCAGAGCGACTTACAAATTGGTGCTTTCACCTTATGACATCCAGTGGAACAGCCACTTTACAATAGTGCATCTAGGTCTTTTAAGGGGGGGGAGGACAATGTAGAGTTAGAAAAATGTCAAAGTATGCGGTGTCCTTCAACCGCAAATTGCGTTTCCACTCTATTGTGGATGTCCCCATTGAAATGCATGACATCCATCGCAACGTAACAGAGTGCTTATGGGTAATATGAACAAGGCTTAACGTAGCAGGCTTAAAAGTGTATTCGTCCAGAGATCTGCATATAATGACGAGATGCTCATGTCTCGTTGTCCCAAAGGCGGAAAGGCAGGCGACAAGATTAGGTCCAAAAAAACCCCAATAGAAATGCATTAGGATTATTTTTGACAGATTTTTGGTGATAGTGAAACCTCTCTCTTCACCTCTTGCTCTATGATTCATCTCTGTCTTGAAAAAAACTGTCGCAATGGATTATTGTCATTGTAGTTACTACATTTCTGAGCTGAACTAGATTTGAACTAATATTTGCTGAATGAAAACTACAACTCCCTCCAGCCCAGCATCCTACATCAAATAAAATAAAATGTAATTGTATTTATCACATGCGCCGAATACAACTGGAGTGGACTTACAGTGAAATGCTTGCTTACAAACCTTTCCCAATGATGCAGAGTTAAAATAGTAACTAACATGAGGAATAAAATAAAATACACAAGAATGGAGCTATATACAGGAAGTACCAGTATCAGATCAATGTGCATTGGTACTAGGTACTAGGTACTTGAGGTAGATATGTACATAAAGCCAGGGTAAAGTGACTAGGCATCCAGATAGATAATAATACGAGTAAAATATAGAACAGAGTACCAGCAGCAAACGATGAGAGTAAAAGTGTGTGTGTGTGTGTGTGTGTATGTACAGTATGTTTGTGTTGTGTCGGTATGCGTGTGTGTGCGCGTATGTAGTGTTTGAAAGTTGGAGAGATTTCTGTGGAAGTGACAGTGGAGTGTGTGTGAGTTAGTGTGTATATAAAGTCTAGTGAGTGTGCATAGGGTCAGTGCAAGATAGAATCAGTGCAGATAGTGTGGTTACTATTAATTAGCTATTTAGCATTTGTTTCAGAGCCTGTTGGTCCAAGAGCCGATGCTCCGGTACCGTTTGCCGGATGGTAGCAGGGTGAACAGTCTATGGCTTTGGTGGCTGGAGTCTTTGGCAATTTTTTGGGGTCTTCTTCTGACACCACCTTATATAGAGGTCCTGAATGGCAGGAAGCTCAGCCCCAGTGATGTACTGGGCTGTTCGCCAACCATGTTGAGGGTCAGCGTGGAGGAGGTCTTGTTGCCTTCCCTCACCTCCTGGGGCCGACCCGTCAGGAAGTCCAGGATCTAGTTGCTGAGGGAAGAGTTCAGTCCCAGGGTGCGTATCTTGGGGATGAGCTTGGAGTGGACTATAGTGTTGAATGCTGAGATGTAGTCTATGAACAGCATTCTCACGTAGTTATTTCTCTTCCTCAGGTGGAAGAGGGCAGTGTGAAGTGCAATTGATATGGCGTCATCTGTGGATCTGTTTGGGTGGTATGCGAATTAGATTGGGTCTAGGAAGATGGTGTTGATGTGTGTCATGACCAGCCTTTCAAAGCACTTCATCATTACAGATGTGAGTGCTACAGGGCGATAGTCATTTAGGCAGGGTACTTTGGAGTTCTTGCGAACAGGGACAATGGTGGTCATCTTGAAACATGTTGGGATTACAGACTGGGACAATGAGAGATTGAAAATGTCTGTGAAGACACCTGCCAACTGGTCTGCACATGCTTTGAGAATGCGCCCTGCTATTCCGTCTGTTAACCGGTTTAAATGTTTGGCGAGATCACATTGTCATACGATGAGCTTCGTAGCTGGTGAAATAGTATTCCACCTTCCTCCTATATTGTCCTTTTGCATGTTTGATGTCTCGTCAGAGGTCGTAGCGGGATTTCTTGTATACGTTCATGTCTGTGTGTTGCTCATCGTAAGTGGTAGTTACAGCTTTTAGCCCAGCACTGATGTTGCCTGTAATCCATGGATTTGGTTGGGATATGTTCTTATAGTCACTGTGGGGATGACATTGTCTATGCACCTATTGATGAAGCCTGTGACTGTTGTGGTAAACTCCTCAATGTTATCGGATGAATCACAGGACATATCCCAGTCTTGTACAAGTAAAACTTGTAGACTTGTTGCTAATTCGTCTTACCACTTCCGTATTGAGCGGATCACTTGTACTTCCTGTTTACCTTCCTGCTAAGGTAACTGAGCTAAACGACTACCGCCCCGTAGCACTCACTTCCGTCATCATGAAGTGCTTTGAGAGACTAGTCAAGGACCATATCACCTCCACCCTACCTGACACCCTAGACCCACTCCAATTTGCTTACCGCCCAAATAGGTCCACAGACGATGCAATCTCAACCACACTGCACACTGCCCTAACCCACCTGGACAAGAGGAATACCTATGTGAGAATGCTGTTCATCGACTACAGCTCGGCATTCAACACCATAGTACCCTCCAAGCTCGTCATCAAGCTCGAGACCCTGGGTCTCGACCCCGCCCTGTGCAACTGGGTACTGGACTTCCTGACGGGCCGCCCCCAGGTGGTGAGGGTAGGCAACAACATCTCCTCCCCGCTGATCCTCAACACGGGGCCCCACAAGGGTGCGTTCTGAGCCCTCTCCTGTACTCCCTGTTCACCCACGACTGCGTGGCCACGCACGCCTCCAACTCAATCATCAAGTTTGCGGACGACACAACAGTGGTAGGCTTGATTACCAACAACGACGAGACGGCCTACAGGGAGGAGGTGAGGGCCCTCGGAGTGTGGTGTCAGGAAAATAACCTCACACTCAACGTCAACAAAACTAAGGAGATGATTGTGGACTTCAGGAAACAGCAGAGGGAACACCCCCTATCCACATCGATGGAACAGTAGTGGAGAGGGTAGCAAGTTTTAAGTTCCTCGGCATACACATCACAGACAAACTGAATTGGTCCACTCACACTGACAGCGTCGTGAAGAAGGCGCAGCAGCGCCTCTTCAACCTCAGGAGGCTGAAGAAATTCGGCTTGTCACCAAAAGCACTCACGAACTTCTACAGATGCACAATCGAGAGCATCCTGGCGGGCTGTATCACCGCCTGGTACGGCAACTGCTCCGCCCTCAACCGTAAGGCTCTCCAGAGGGTAGTGAGGTCTGCACAACGCATCACCGGGGCAAACTACCTGCCCTCCAGGACACCTACACCACCCGATGTTACAGGAAGGCCATAAAGATCATCAAGGACATCAACCACCCGAACCACTGCCTGTTCACCCCGCTATCATCCAGAAGGCGAGGTCAGTACAGGTGCATCAAAGCTGGGACTGAGAGACTGAAAAACAGCTTCTATCTCAAGGCTATCAGACTGTTAAACAGCCACCATTGAGTGGCTGCTGCCAACACACTGTCATTGACACTGACCCAACTCCAGCCACTTTAATAATGGGAATTGATGGGAAATGATGTAAATATATCACTAGCCACTTTAAACAATGCTACCTTATATAATGTTACTTACCCTACATTATTCATCTCATATGCATACGTATATACTGTACTCTACATCATCGACTGCATCCTTATGTAATACATGTATCACTAGCCACTTTAACTATGCCACTTTGTTTACTTTGTCTACATACTCATCTCATATGTATATACTGTACTCGATACCATCTACTGTATGCTGCTCTGTACCATCACTCACTCATATATCCTTATGTACATATTCTTTATCCCCTTACACTGTGTATAAGACAGTAGTTTTAGAATTGTTAGTTAGATTACTTGTTGGTTATCACTGCATTGTCGGAACTAGAAGCACAAGCATTTCGCTACACTCGCATTAACATCTGCTAACCATGTGTATGTGACAAATAAAATTTGATTTGATTTGAGCTTTTGTTTGTAAACAGGAAGCAGGAGAATTAAGTCATGGTCAGATTAACTGAAGAGAGGATGAGGAAAGGCCTTATATATGTTTCTGTGGGTAGAATATAAATTGCATTCAGAAAGTATTCAGACCCCTTTACTTTTTTCACATTTTGTTACGTGATAGCCTTATTCTAAAATTGATGAAGTATTTTTTTCCCATCGATCTACACACCATTATGACAAAGCAAAAACAGGTTTCTATACATTTTTTCACATTTTTTCATTTTTAAAAACTGAAATATCACATTTACATAAGTATTCAGACCCTTTACTCAGTACTTAGTTGAAGCACCTTTGGCAGCGATTACAGCCTCGAGTCTTCTTGGGTATGACACTACAAGCATGGCACACCTGTATTTGAGGAATTTCTCCCATTCTTCTCTGCAGATCCTCTCAAGCTCTGTCAGGTTGGATGGTGAGCGTTGCTGCACAGCTATTTTCAGGTCTCTCAAGAGATGTTAGATTGGGTTCAAGTCCGGGTTCTGGCTGGGCCACTCAAGGACATTCAGAGACTTGTCCCGAAGCCACTCCTGCGTTGTCTTGGCTATGTGCTCTGGAGCTCTGGTTTTCATCAAGGACCTCTCTGTACTTTTCTTTGTTCATCTTTGCCTCGATCCTAGTCTCCCAGTCCCTGCCACTGAAAAACATCCCCAAAGCACGATGCTGTCACAACCATGCTCACCTTAGGGATGGTGCCAAGTTTCCTCCAGACTTGAAACTTGGCAATCAGGCCAAAGAGTTCAATCTTGGTTTCATCTGATCAGAGAATCTTGTTTCTCTTGGTGTGAGAGTCTTTAGGTGCCTTTTGGCAAACTCCAAGTGGGCTTTTGTGCGCCTTTTACTGAGGAGTGGCTTCTGTCTGGCCACTTTCCCATAAAGGCGTGATTAGTAGAGTGCTGCAGAGATGGTTGTCCTTCTGGAAGGTTCTCCCATCTCCACAGAGGAACTCTAGAGCTCTTTCAGAGTGACCATCAGGTTCTTGGTCACCTCCCTGACCAAGGCCCTTCTCACCCGATTGCTCAGTTTGGCCGGGCGGCTAGCTCTAGGAAGAGTCTTAGTGGTTCAAACTTCTCCCATTTAAGAATGATGGAGGCCTGTCTTCTTGGGGACCTTCAATGCTGCAGACATTTTTTGGTACCCTTCCCCTGATCTGTGCCTCAACACAATCCTGTCTCTGAGCTCTACGGACAATTCCTTCGACCTCATGACTTGGTTTTTGCTCTGACATGCACTGTCAATTGTGGGACCTTATATAGACAGGTGTGCCTTTCCAAATCATGTCCAATCAATTGAATTTACCACAGATGGACTCTAATCAAATTGTAGAAACATCTCAAGGATGATCAATGCAAACAGGATGCACCTGAGCTCATTTTCGAGTCTCATAGCAAATTTTACATACCGAGTATGTCCACATCACCGTCAGACCATTTTATTGGTAATGTAAAAGTTATATTTTTTTGTGATCCAATTAAGTAATAAAGGCCCGATTGGGAGTGGTATATGGCCAATTTACCATGGCTAAGGGCTGTTCGAATGCACTGTGCCTGGATACAGCCCTTAGCCGTGGTATATTGGCCATATGCCACAACCCCCCCGAGGTGCCTTATTGCTATTATAAACTGGTTACTAATGTAATTAGAGCAGTCAAATGAAATGTTTTGTCATACCCTGGGTATGCGGTCTGATATACCATGGCTGTCAGCCAATCAAGCACAGGCTTGAATCACCCAGTTTTATAATACATAATATAGTACACTTGTAATCCAGAGAGGTTAGAAAAAGTATCTAGATCCTCTGTAAGGCTTGTGGAGGGATCCAAATTGTGGATTTATTTAAAAAAACATGAATCATCAAAAACAAATGACACCTTTGTTTTTAAGCCATGGATTTCGAATCCCTTAATATTATTGTTGGATCTGCTTTTAGTAGCTAACATTTCAATGTCCATAATAAATACAGCTGAAGTTGGAAGTTTACATACACCTTAGCTAAATACATTTACATTACATTTACATTTAAACTCAGTTTTTCACCATTTCTACCATTTAATCCTGGTTAAAATTCCCTGTTTTATGTCAGTTAGGATCACCACTTTATTTTAAGAATGTGAAATGTCAGAATAATAGTAGAGAGAATGATTTATGTTCAGCTTCCCCCCCCCCCCATCACATTCCCAGTAGGTCAGAAGTTTACAAACACTCAATTAGTATTTGGTAGCATTGCCTTTAAATTGTTTAACTTCTTATGGCTTGGGGGCAGTATTTTCGACATCTGAATGAGAAGCGTGCCCAAAGTAAACTGCCTGTTACTCAGGCCCAGAAGCTAGGATATGCATATAATTGGTAGATTTGGATAGAAAACACTAAAGTTTCCAAAACTGTTAAAATAATGTCTGTGAATATAACAGAACTGATATGGCAGGTGAGGAAAATCCATCCATTACATTTTTACATCCAGGAAGTGGGATTTTTTTTTATGTGGGAAGTTTTCAATTGAATGCCTATAGAGTATCTTTTTAATTTAATTTTACCTTTATTTTACTAGGCAAGTCAGTTAAGAACAAATTCTTATTTTCAATGACGGCCTAGGAACAGTGGGTTAACTGCCTGTTCAGGGGCAGAACGACAGATTTGTACCTTGTCAGCTCGGGGGTTTGAACTTGCAACCTTCCGGTTACTAGTCCAACGCTCTAACCACTAGGGTTAGGCCCCAGATTGCAGTTCCTATGGCTTCCACTAGATGTCAACAGTCTTTAGACATTGTTTCAGGCTTGTTTTCTGAAAAATGAAGAAGAATGTGACCTTTCTGTCAGTGGACTGGAGAATCATGCAGTGCTGGGTTGCGCGCGTGACCGAGTGCGAGCCCTTCGTTATTTTTCCTTTCTATTGAATACGCTATTGTCCTGTTGAAATATTATCGATTAATTAGACAACTGACAACCTACGGATTAATTATGAACATCGTTTGACATGTTTCGACGAACTTTACCAGCACTATTAGGATGTATTCGTCTGCATGTTAACCGCCTTTGAGACAGCTGCGGTCATCCCCCGCTTCAAAGGGGGGGACACTCTTGACCCAAACTGCTACAGACCTAAATATATCCTACCCTGCCTTTCTAAGGTCTTCGAAAGCCAAGTCAACAAACAGACTACCGAGCATTTTGAATCCCACCATACCTTCTCCGCTATGCAATCTGGTTTCAGAGCTGATCATGGGTGCACCTCAGCCACGCTCAAGGTCCTAAACGATATCATAACCGACCTTGAGGTCTACAAATGTTTTTTTCTGAGGTCTTGGCTGATTTCTTTTGATTTTCCCATGATGTCAAGCAAAGAGGCACTGAATTTGAAGGTAGGCCTTGAAATACATCCACAGGTACACCTCCAATTGATTCAAATTATGTCAATTAGCCTATCAGAAACTTCTAAAGCCAAGACATCATTTTCTGTAATTTTCCAAACTGTTTAAAGGCACAGTCAACTTAGTGCATGCAAACTTCTGACCCACTGGCATTGTGATACAGTGAATTATAAGTGAAATATTCTGTCTAAACAAGTGTTGGAAAAATGACTAATGTCATGCACAAAGTAGTTGTCCTAACCGGCTTGTCAAAACTATAGTTTGTTAACAAGAAATTTGTAACCTAAATGTATGTAAACTTCCAACTTCAACTGTATGTCCCCATTACCAGTAAAACATAATCTAGACCTATTTCTTTCACTTACTTGCTGTGTTGTTTCGTTGTTGATTTGTTCAGTCGTTTCATTCTCAACCAGGATTTCTGTGGAACGCCGTTTGGGCCTTTGCGTGTCAAAAAAGATACTAGAGTCAAATAACACTTTCACATGTCAAATAAGCTTGTTGACCAATCTGGACCTAAATATGACTGCATGTCACATGCATTAATACATTTTGTACGTAGTTATTACACATTGATTACAGTATCACTCGTATTTCATATGTCACAACGATTAATCGATACGTATGCTATGATGCTGGTAAAGTTGTCTCGCGCACCTACAGGGCTGGTCATAAAAAAAGCTAGCTAGCTCATGGATGCAAACAATGTTCTTCCTAAAAACATAGCAAAACGACAATCTGGTTCAGTAGCTATATTTAGCTAGCTAACTATATAGCTAGGTGTCATCTAAAATAACCCTAATTTATAAAACAGTTGTTATTTGATTAATGGTGGTCGGACCCATCTATGTGAAGCTAGCCACAATAAGGATTAGCCGCAATAGTGAATTGTGCGGTTAGCCTTCAAAATAAAAGTATGTCATTGACATTTATGCTAATTAATACAAATAGTAGAATTATGCCTTAATTGAATAGATCATGCTAAACGAGTTTGGAATGTTGTCATATAAAATCAACATATAACATATAAATCAACATATAAAATCAGACAATAATTTGTTAATTTGACAAAAATCTGTTGAAATCACACTGGATGTATTATACTTTAGAAATGCATTAGGGGCAAACGTATTTCACTGTACAGCCTTACTTATGGATTGTGGATCAATGACATGGGTTATCAGTCTACTCAGTGACACCCATAGAACATTAGAATTGTAGCTCTTATTGCAGGACTCTGAAACAACTGTGAATTGAGCCACATTTATTGTCAACCTATGTGTATTGAACACTATTCCTGAGGATAAACAATACTGCGTGGATGTTTTGGAGTCTGATAACTCTGAGGAGGACGTTAGAAAAAAATATATTGGGTATTGAGAAGACTGATACCTCATTTCATGGATCCCCAATCGTTAGGTAAAACTGTACAGTGCAATATGAATGTCAATACACACAATAGGCTGACTGGAGAGGTGATTTCACACAGTCACAGTCCCGCGATAAGAGCAACAACGCAAATATTTGCATAAACTCTTCAGAGTTGTGTTCTGTGGGTGTTACCGAGTAGACTGAAACCCCATTTCATTGTTTCACATTCCAACCTTGTTTAACATTATCTAGTGTATTTATGGCATGATTCCACCAATTGTAACTTTCAAAGAGGTACTTTTTATTTTGAAGGCAAACCGCAAATCCACTATTGAGCCTAATCGTTATAGCTTCACAACACATAACCCGGTCCGGTTGATCCTCACTAGCCAGATGAAGCTAGCTGGCTGCTTATAACATTAGCTTTGGGCAACAGGGTTAAGTAGCTGGCTAGCTATTTATTTTCATGAACTGAAGTTAATACTTACTCACAAGGATTCCTGTATCATTGCTAAGAATAATGAAAATGACTGCAGTTTCTACTGGTCATTGTTTTCAGGCTGGTTATATTGGTGCTAGCTAGATACCAAGCCAAAGCTAGCTAGCTACCCCAGAAGTTGCGGTCGAACAAATAATGCTTTATTACCAACACGGTATTGTAAACACATCGTTCGTGGCCGGTGTTTGCTTGTTTGCAGACATTTTTGTACAGTTTTGACGGTACTACTGATAGTAGTGGTGGTGCTTGGCTTGCACCTGCAAATTCAGACCTCAACATTCTACACTAGAACTGTGTTATTTAGCGCGTC
Source organism: Oncorhynchus nerka (assembly GCF_034236695.1). NCBI lineage: Eukaryota > Metazoa > Chordata > Actinopteri > Salmoniformes > Salmonidae > Oncorhynchus > Oncorhynchus nerka. Next base: position 84,820,710 of record NC_088397.1, read on the forward strand.
AAATAGTGTTATTTAACGTGTATCTTTTTTGACACGCAAAGACCCAAACGGCGTTCTATAGTATGTCGTGAAGCTAATAACAGTGACGCTATTACTGTGTAACTCCGGTAGGGCAACATCTGAAAAATAGCGCACTTGGTAGTGTGTACCGGTGCTCGACCAGTCGCAAAAGTCAACATCACCCACGACAGAGAACAGTTGATTGTCAAGGGCAATGAATTCCATTATCTTGGCATTAATTAATTTTGCCTTTGAGTTGTCTCGCTGAAATGTTCTTACTCTTTCAAGCGACTGCTTGACTTGTTGACTGCTCTATCCACACAGCAGACATTGTGGGCTAGGTTAGGAATGCTGTGCTGCACCTGTAGCGCAACATTTTACGTGGCGTTATTATGTCATGTACCTACGTTATATACGTATGCATGTCAGCTTTGACATCGGTTTTGCACATCGGCGTTTAACTTCACATTGGGCCGATACCAATGTTGGCATTTTTAGCTAATATCGGCCGTTTCCGATATGTTCACCGATATACCGTGCATCCCTAGATGGAAGTTAAATATGTAGCTAGATGTAGAAGGCTAATGTTAACTAGCTAACATTATTGGCAATAAATGGAATTTAGGCTAGTGAGCAAGAATTTAAAAAAGATAACCTAGGACATCAAAAACTAAAAGAATGACATTTGCGTTTCTCTACAAGTAGGGTGAGTCAACATGTTTCTTCTACTTGCACGAATGCACACACAAATCAGAACCATTGACAGCCACATCATATTTAGCTTACAGTGATTGAAAATATACTATTTTTGGTATCTTTCAGTTGTCACTGTATTCGACTAAGCATAGGTGATTTAACAATGTTGAAATGAGGCTGGAATAGTGGAGGCAGCTCCTGTTTTCTTTGTGACTTGTGGTATCTCTCCGTGGTTCTAAATGAATTTAGTAGTCCGAAAATGTCGGAAACATTAACTTGCTTGACCATGCTGTAGGTCATGTAACTGTTTGTTACATGCTAAGTATACTTTGTGGACTTCACAGGGCAGATGTTGCTCTCTGGTTTTGTGATGAAACAAAGGTGTGGTTGAATTAATTCTGCCACTGTGTTTTCTCATTGTCTCGGTCCTAGGTCTATATATCACGGTCGCAAGGCATATGAACTATAGAACAAACAATGCAATTATCACAACACATACGTTGTAATATGGTATTTTTTTCTGGCTTGGCTTCCCCAGCTATTTTACCCACGCACCGCTACTGGATAATAGTATGAACATTCTGTATAAAAAAAGTAAAGATACATACGATAAAACTAACTAAATAGCAAAGTTGGGTTGGAACTCGTAAGATGTCAGCCTTCTCCGTTGGCGCCATCTTCATCCAGTTAAAAAATGAAAAAGGGAAGGATTTGATTTCTCATTCGAGAAACGGTGCGTTGGGCTCACAAAGAAACAAACTAAATGGAATTCAAGTAATTGTTTAATAACCCAAAATAGTCAGAATGAAGCAACATCGCATTAGTGGAAACCAAGACTGTTCTTAGGGCAGGCCTGGTTGTAGCTACATTTTTACATTTTAGTCAGTTAGCAGATGCTCTTATCCAGTGCGACTTACAATTGTATCAAGTACATTTTCCCTCAACAAAGTATTTATCAGCAAAGTTTGTGCTAGTGGGAAAGACAAGTTCTGTTTATTTTCAAGATACTCTTCGAAGTTGGGTTTCGGACGTTTTCTGAAGATGGGCACCTGCCCTGAGAACAGTCTTGGTTTCCACTAATGCAATACAGCCAGAATGAATTCCACTAATGCAATACAGCCAGAATTAATCTAAGATAACTCAAGAAATCTTGAATTAATTTTGAAGTTATTGCCGAGGAGGTTTTAGTTACTCAATTTTACATCTAGCTAAGGTGTTTGGTGCAGTATTTCTCAGGTATTTTTTTTTTGCATCATGTTGTCTTGTCTTACGCCAAGTTAACAAACAGATTACGGACCATTTTGAATCACATCGTACCTTCTCCGCTATGCAATCTGGTTTCCGAGCTGGTCATGGGTGCACCTCAGCCACGCTCAAGGTCCTTAACAATATCATAACCGCCATCAATAGGAGACATTACTGTGCAGCTGTATTCATCGACCTGGCCAAGGCTTTCGACTCTGTCAATCACCACCACTCTGTCAATCTTATTGGCAGACTCAACAGCCTTGGTTTCTCAAATGATTGCCTCGCCTGGTTCACCAACTACTTTCCTGATAGAGCTCAGTGTGTGAAATCGGAGGGCCTGTTGTCCGGACCTCTGGCAGTCTCTATGGGGGTGCCACAGGGTTCAATTCTCGGGCCGACTCTCTTCTCTATATACATCAATGATGTCGCTCTTGCTGCTGGTGAATCTCTAATCCACCTCTATGCAGACGACACCGTTCGGTATACTTCTGGCCCTTCTTTGGACACTGTGTTAACTAACCTCCAGACGAGCTTCAATGCCATACAACTCTCCTTCCGTGGCATCGAACTGCTCTTAAACGCAAATAAAACTAAATGCATGCTATTCAACCGATCATTGCCCGCACCTGCCCGCCCATCCAGCATCACTACTCTGGACGGCTCTGACTTAGAATAAGTGGATAACTACAAATACCTAGGTGTCTGGCTAGACTGTAAACTCTCCTTCCAGACTCACATTAAGCATCTCCAATCAAAAATTAAATCTAGAATCGGCTTCCTATTTTGCAAAAAAGCTTCCTTCACTCATGCTGCCAAACATACCCTCGTAAAACTGACCATCCTACCGATCCTTGACTTTGGCGAAGCCCCGCCCTATTTCAGCTCGCTGGTCACCATAGCAGCACCCACTCGTAGCACACGCTCCAGCAGGTATATCTCGCTGGCCACCCCCAAAGCCAATTCCTCCTTTGGTCGCCTTTCCTTCTAGTTCTCTGCTGCCACTTCCTGGAACGAACCGCAAAAATCACTGAAGCTGGAGATTCCCATCTACCTCACTAGCTTTAAGAACCAGCTGTCAGAGCAGCTCACAGATCACTGCACCTGTTCATAGCCCACCTGTATACAGCCCATCTATCTACCTCATCCCCATACCGTATTCTTTATTTTTGCTCCTTTTGCACCCCAGTATCTCTACTTGCACATCCATCTTCTGCACATCTACCATTCCAGTGTTTAATTGCCATATTGTAATTACTTCGCCACCAGGGCCTATTTATTGCCTTAACTCCCTTATTTGCACTCACTGTATATAGACTTTGTTTTCTAATGTATTTTTGACTGTATGTTTTGTTCATTCCATGTGTAAATCTGTGTTGTTGTATGTGTTGAACTGCTATGCTTTATCTTGGCCAGGTCACAGTTGCAAATGAGAACTTGTTCTCAACTAGCTTACCTGGTTAAATAAAGGTGAAATAAAAAAATAAAAATGTAATGATCTGCTGCGCTGGGCAGGTGTTTCACTGTCCGTGTGTTCTGCCATACGATTGGATAGAGCGCAATCACCGCAGCTGTGTATCTGTATTAGTGGGCAAGTGAGCATTGTCGAATCAACACCAAACCCTTAAGGAAGTTATCACTTGCAAAACTCAGTTTTTAACGAGACTGACCTTATGTATAAGAATAGCCCTTATTGTCTATCCTTTTGTAGTCAATTTTGACTTCACTGTGTTGGAGCTCCCAAGTGGCGCAGCGGTCTAAGGCACTGCATCTGTGTGCTAGAGGCATCACTACAGACCCTGGTTCAATTCCAGGCTGTATCATAACCGGCCGTAATTGGGAGTCGACATAGGGCGGTGCACAATTGGCCCAGTGTCGTTAGGGTATGGCCAGGGTAGGCTGTCATTGTAAATAAGAATTTGTTCTTAACTAACTTGCCTGGTGTTTTCATCTCCTCTAGAATCAACTGGCGAAAGGAGGCCATGGACATAGATTACATTGTCTTTGAATAATTGCCACATTCTTGACATTTGCAAATCTTGAACACCATCGTTGTGTTCCCTCCATAACGTAAATCCCACTGTCTTTATATCGGATTCTATGAAGATTCAACAATGCCAGCCAAAGGGACAAGTAGGTCCAACCTGACTGATCTCTTGTTGACATATAACTTTAAAGTTGTGTGTTCTGCATGCTCTGTAAAAGAAAACGAAATCTCGTACACCTTTAAAGCAGTCGACCACCAATGCAGCAGAGAACTTCTATTGGCTAAAGGCAAAGGTACTAACAAATGGAGGCTTGTTTCCCGTCGCCCTGAATTTCCAAACCCAAGCCAGTATGAAGTTTGTTGGTTCTTCAAGGAGGGCTCTGGGTGTATGAAGCACAGGAACCGCTGCACCTTCGCAAGGAGTCACGAGGAGGCCACAGTATGGAACTTTGTAAAGCACCAGAGGATAGATCACAGCACGTTGATTAGACTGATAACCGAGTCGGATAGAAGTGCCGTCCAACTGCAAAACATGGCTGAAAACATCCTCACTGAGTTCTCAGGGACATTTCAAGAGCTTTGTAAAGACTGCTTCCTCGGCACTCCACCAACAATTACAGGTAAACGGTGGAACAACACTTGCTCAGTGGATGCAGCCCATGTCTGGAGCCCAGTCTTGGTTCATCACCTGGCAGAAAGTCAGGGGAAGGAAGTCTACAATCAGATAAGGCCTCTGCCCCCAGTCTGCCCTTTCCAGTACTGCAACCATGTCATGCAAGGTATGCCCTGTTGGCATGGGCCCAGACAGTGCCAGTTTGCCCACAGCGAGGTGGAGATGGCTGTCTGGCGAGCAGAGGCACATGGGGGGAGTCGCCAGGAACTCCTGCAGCTCTCCCAGGAGAGGCAACGTCAGAAGCCACAGTCGGCTCAAGACGTAGTGCCCGCCCCTAACCTGCAGGTGGCGATCTACTGCAAGGCTTGCCTCGTAACCCTCTCCTCCCGGGAGAGCTTTTTCAAGCACTGTGCCTCATTGGAGCATGCCCAGATGATCTCCGGGGACACGACCACAGATTGGAAACATCGTCCCCCGCCCCACGGCCGCAAAGCAGAGTTTTGGCTGTGCGAGAGGTAAACGTGTTTTTGTAAACTCAAGGAGACAACCTCCACACACAATGCACATTCCAGAACGTTTTTGTATACACCTGAGTGACTGCGAACACTGCAAAGCCTAAAAGTGCAATCTGTATGATAGATTCATATGTAAATAGCCCTTATTGTCTATATTATATTGTCATCAATAAGCCATTTTCTTAACAAATCATGGGATATACAGGAAATGTAATTTGTTGAAATGATCAATAAGCAGCAATAAATCTTACTGATTGTGCCTTTAGCGTCTTATTATAGTTTGTACTGACATTTCTTTTCAGACCTGACACCTGTGAATATGGCACCAACTGTGTGAAAGCTCACTCTGAGGAGGAGCTTGAAGAGTGGGTAATGCGAGCCAAAGAAGACAAGGAGATAAGGCGCAACATAGAGGCTCAAGGCCTCATGTCTTACAGGGATCGTCTTTTGGAGGAGTACAGACACAGCAGCAATGAAGTGCACATTGTAAGTCATCATAGTTCAGATCAGGAACAAATGTCTCCATGCAATTGAGATTCAATCAAACCTGTACTTGATAAACCTGTACTGCTTAATAATAATAATGCTCCTGCACATTTCCACTGAGGCAAATAATTAGATGATGCCTCACATGTGAAATGAACAAATCAATATTAAATGTTGACAAAGTGGTGCATTTTTCCAGGAACAGAGTGATTAGTCAGCAACACAGGTTTCCTGCATTGTGGATTTGACTGAATCTGACAATGAGTGTCAGTTAGGTTTCAATGTAAAGAACAAATGGTTGATTTATTCAAGTGGGCAAGTGACATGAACTATTACATCTGTCAACATATGCCATAATAACACCAGTCATAACTGTTTCCAATATATTTAATATGACACTGTTATACCGTTTTGTTACTGCGCTCCAGCACACTGATATAACTTTTAGATATTCTACCTACTACATATTATCTACATTTGTTTACTATAAAATGCTCATTGTCCCCAAACAACTAACAGTGTGACTAAATGTTACAGATGTCAGAGCAAGTTGATGATGTGACTGTCACTTTTGAAGAGGATTTGTGTGTGGAGTGTGTGGAGACTGAAGCAGAATGCCAATGGAAGTTCCAGATCAAAACAGAGGTAACAGTTGGCCAGAAGTATGACATTCTGTTGTTTTGATGGTTATTCCTAACTGCCCATTATGTCAATATATAGGGCTCTTGAATACAGTCAATACACTGTGAGAACATTTCTCTGCTCAGTGTCTGTGAATATAATACGCTGTGCTTTTACATTTTCTTCTTTGTGTCTACTCCATCTAAGTTTACTGTTGGCAGTAAAAGATTCAAGGCCAGGACTCTTTCTCACAACTGTTTCCACTTTTTTGTCCTTCATTGCTATCTCTTTGGGCTCTGAGAAACAAGAGTACATTCTCTCCACTAAAGTTTCTATGTCCAACCTCTAATTTCAAGTGGAATGATTCTCATATTCGTGATTTTTATCAACTGGCTGGGGTAGAAACAAATTGGGCTACTAATAATTAATTTTGTCGTACAAAACAATAAATGAATTATTTTCGCCCTGTTGATAAAAGGATATTAGAAGGGTGAGCCGGTTAAGGATCGATTCAGACCAGGTGTTAAAATTGTACGACAAGCGACAGTTTATTTCAGAGGGAGAATATCTGGTACACGTAAATACGGCTCTTCCGTTAGTTCGTGTTGGAACAGCAGGCAGAGAGCGTAAACAGTCAGCACAGCCCTTATATACGTCACAGAAAGTAGGTTGACCCTAGGAAGATCGGATCTCCGGATTGGTTCAGCTGGTTGTAGTCTGTAGTCTTCCGCCATTGGCTCAGTTGTCTGTCCGTCATCGTAGGATCTTCTTCGGGCACAGTGTTCGGTTAAAAAAGGGAGATTATGTGTGTAATGTGGGAGCTATCCTGTAGGGGACCCCACAGGCTTTTACTGTGAGTTGTAGCCATGTAATTAGCAGTAAGTTTAGTCACCTGCATACGAAATAGCAATTCCTTACAAATCCCTCTCTTCACGTCTCCTCAGAGACGTGACACCACCTAACTAGATCCAGACACAACACAAAAAAAAAAAAAAAAAAAAACAAACAAAAACTTCTCCCTAAGGGACTATGAAATAAGGCACGGTACTAAACAGAAATAGATATATATGTATTCCCATCATGTTCTCCATTCAATCCCACTATGTACTAAGTTGGCTTACAACCCTCATTTAACAGAGCGGAGAACAGCTCAAAATAAAAGTAAAAATTATTGTCCACATTAGCCAGCTTTTCCAGCAGGAAAAAGTTTCTGATACCCTCTCTTCACATCTCCTAAGAGATGTGATATAGTCCAGATACATTACTCCAAGCAAAAACGAAGACATAATCCAAAAAGGAAAAATATCCTAAACTAGGTATGTCTATCCGGAAATGGCCCACAAAGAAAAATAATTTCCCCCTCTTCCCATCCCAGATGGGACACGACATACAATGGAGAAGCTTAATCAATAAAAGCAACTGGATCCCCCTTTTTACTCCTGCTAGGGTGTCACTCAATTATCCTTTATTCCAGCAGTCATAGCATTTCATGAAAATAATAAAAAGTTTATTACTAATAACAAGTTATATATGCCTTTGTTGTATGCCTTTGTTCCCCCAAGGGTGTCACTTATCAAAAACAGGATAAAACTTTATTGTTATTGACATGTAAGATGTAGGATAAAACTTTGGTCATGGAAAACAGAGTAAAGAATTATTAGAAACCATCTGGTCCTCTCAGCTACTTCTATCCTGTACCAAGTGGGCACCTTGCCACCCAGGGACTCCAAACCATGTGTCATCATCAGTCAGTCCCATCCTCCCTGAAAGCATGCTTCCGTATCGGCATCGCCAACTGGAGCATCAAGCAAAGGCATCATGCCTGAAGCCCTCACCACATCTGTAACAGACTTGTCAAAACACAGTATGATGCAAACAGCACATCACATCAATAACAAATAATACAAGAATTAGGGTCAGAAATCCAGTAACCATCCTACCAGTGCACTTACCAAACCAGGCCAAGAGAACAGACTCCTCCACCCCCCCGTGGACCTCATCTTAGCAGATAGTGCATCAACCCCGCCTTAGATTGTGAAGTTTAAAAACTATCATCTGGACTGGTATTAGGAATATACGTGCAACATTGTTTACCGAACATCTTGCAGACGTCCCCTGACTGGCAAGAAGCATATCCAAGGCAAGTCTATTCTGTCTGGAAACCCCAAATGTGGCCTCAAGCTGTTCAGACATACTAGTGAGTGCATCACGGAGTAATTCACAAAACGCTGTTGATCATAGTAGATATAATTAATCCATGCAGTCTGTCCAGCATCCACCATGGCTGGACCCATAGTAGGTAGTAAGTGCCAGAGTCCATCATTCCTACCCAAGGCCTGAAACTCATGAGGAATCCCCACTGACACTCCCAACAGGTTAGTGTGTATGTCAACTACATCCTCTGTCCATGGAGCACTACTACATTTGTCTCCCATGGGATGGAATGTTTTCAGGTCCCCTGGTTACAGAACTCAGCAGCTGTTCAGCAACAACATCAACAATGGTCCGTGGAATTATCAAACTGGTCAGACCACACGTACCTTGCCATTCTCCTCTAAGAATGGGTCTCAGCCCTCTTTTGGCTCCACTGGTCCAACATACATCAGCCAGACCACTCGTTTGGTTTAGGCCTGTAACTGGCCAAGTGGAATTAATGGTTATGTTACTCCTGCAATCAGCTTCAGGCAATCTCCCATAATCAATGCCATTACCTGTACCCGTGATGCACTCGTAATTGCCCCCATATGCCTCAACACCCCAAGAGGCCCGATGAGGAGGTACTGCAGGAAACACAAGGCTCAAAGAGGAACAGAGGGTTGAATTGGGCTCAACCTGGTAAAAACTTCTCAAAATACACAACCACCCCTCTCCTTCTCCTACAGCAAATGGGTGTAGCCAGAACAGGTCTAGCATAACTTCAAATAATACAGTCCTTTCCTCTCAGGGTTTTAGCTGTGTACCTCATATAAGACAGCCACAAATTGTCCCTACTATCAAAACCAGTCTCAGTTTCTAATTGATCAATAGCCGAATAGACTCTAACATTAATTACCTGAATGGTATTTTTAACACAGTGGTGGTAGAGGAGTGTGTCCGGTTACCTCTGGTCTTGGCAGTACCTTGATAGAAAACACACCCATCATGTCTGTCCTCGTCCTTTGTAGTCCGAGGGTGTGAGTGCCTGCATCAGAGAGCTTAATAGTTTTGATGGTTAGTAGGATTTCATCACCTTTACAAAGTTCAACATTGCTCCCAGGTTTCCCCATATCATGGAAAACCTATCCACCCTTGTGGGATCCTCCATGTTATACGGATATCCTCTTCTCCAATCCTAGAACTGTCCGAAGTCGGTTACCGTGTAATCTCTATTCTAACTTCTTATCTACCCAGATCTAGGGATCTCTTATGCTTATTTTGGAACAAAATACACATCACTTAGCCAGAGCCAGACACATCTTCACTTCTATGAACAAAAACAGGGGTGATAGGACAGGTAGGGTTACTTCATTCGAGAGTTGGCCCCCGGAATTCTGTTAATTCCAGTTCTTCTCCCGAACTCTGTTTATTGTCCGACAGTGAAAAAAGTGTCTTACCCTTCCGCCGTGCGATATGAATCTGGGTAGCTCTTTCAGCTAGCTGTCACCAGGGGTCTTCTATGGTCCCCAAGCCTCTGGGACTGGATTGAGTGACTTCACCTGTAGTTCACCTGTAATGCATACAATCCTGGACATACAGGCTTGGTTAACAAACAATTTCTCATATGTTTTATCTGATTATATCTTTAACTTCTATGCCCAATTGTTAGCTTACATTTTTTTTTTTTTTTTTTAGTTTCCTATCCAATAAGCCCCATCCTATCCTAGACCACAATTTACCCATCCCCCTTTTGATACCTGACTCTGCCCAGGTATCAACCTTACCTACTCTAAATAATGACTTAGGTAAGATTAGTATATTATCTTTATGTCTGACATCATGAAGGAGCCCTTTTAGTTTTCCACAATGTCCAATTCTCCCTTGGGCGTCAATCCAGTACCAATTCCCTGTCAAGTTTCTTATCTACTTAAGAACTATCTGCGCTACTTATATATTTTCTTAAATATATATTTACCAATTTAAACCTTTTCTCTCATATTTCTCAACTACCACTAAGCTTCTAACTGTTTGACTTTATCCAAAATCATGTCTATGAGTGTCAATCTCTAAAGTCCTTACATTTCCTTAATCAACCTAACAATAATCCTAAATCATCACAGATGTCCTATATACCTGTTAAATTTAATACTATATATTTTTTTTTAAACCCCCAATGGTCAAAAAAAAAAAAAAAATCAAAACAAATGCTTATCATATCAAAATCCTTCCTTCAAGGACTCTCAGTATTCTATCTGACAATAACATGAATTTAATATATGTTGCAGAGTGCAGAATTCCTTGTCTACAGTGATTTATCACCCCTAAGAACTGAAACTTATTTTTCTATGTAATTCCCTGCCCTATTGGCTTAATATATATCCTATCCTAACCTCATAACCCAAACTCCTTTATAATGAATTTACCTTAAAACTAGTACTCAATATGACCACATTCATTATACCAATGACTCTCCCCTAAGGCTGATCAGACCTTAGAAGACAGTCATGATAAGGTCCATGAGTCAACCCACCCTTTTATAGTCAAGTTCTATACTACACTAGACATATTAAAGAACCCTTTATCCTTAAAATCCAAATTCACTTGTGTAATTTAAAACTCATAAAATAAAAACTCATAAAGTTCCATATTTGAGCGTGTCTCTTTAAAATACCTTTGCACCAAAACAAATAGTCCTAACAAATGTTTTATGTGTATATATTTGCAAACCTTAATGATTAATCAAAACTTCCAGGCCTTTCCAATTTGGTCGTTTATGGCCTCATTCTCCCCAATATTATAATCCCTGATATTTAATAAAAATAACGTATTTTCCCTTGGCTCCTTCAACTCACATTTACATCTCAATAAAACAAAACACCATCTGCGTGCTCCTCAAGGAAAAACAACTTGCCCCTGTTACGTATCAAGGGAAATGTTCAAATAACCAAATTCAACCTCGCTAGTTTACCGAAACATGTACAATTATGTTTTACCATAGAGGTTGCTTTTCACCATTAATACCCTGACACCGTTCCACATAATGGAAACAGTGCTCAAATTCACTGGTGCTATTCAAACGATCAAACCAAAAATCAACAACCATCAGAATCCACCATCACGATGTTTTATGACTCAGACATCCAATCCCTCTCTCTCACGGCCCAATTACAGTCCAAATAAACGCCACAAATCAATGATACCCACCCAGCGAATCAGCTGCTAGTTTTTAGCATCTTTCCTGACGATTTACATACTCCTTTTAAAGGACACTAACCATTTTCTCTGTCACCCCAGTCAAGACATCATTTCCGTGGCGACGGAAACCTCGCTAGTGATGTCATCAACAAGCGCTCAATCTTACTCATTTCGCAACGATTTTCAACTCATTGTAAATAATGGTTGGCCTTCTGCAACAACAGTATTTCGGGTTCGATAAACCAAACCTAATTTATCACATCTGTTGAATCCTGATTTAGAGTTTACAACATCAATCAACATCTCTCAATTCGCTAATCTTATAAAAACATTTCGATGGACACAAATCTATCGTAATTGTTCCCCGTTATTATTCAGAATTAATTTGATTTAAATTACTGTCTCGTCTTTGAATTAGCATTTTAATTACGACTCTTTTCCCAATGTATTATTCCCAACAAATCATTTAGTGAACAGACATCGCCTTGCATCAAAATCTCCGTTCTTATATTAAGTTGAATGAATTAGTCTTTCAATTTGAACCAAACAAACTATTTAAAACGTTCAGTTTATATCTTATACCAATACTAGTGACTATAACTTTCTCTGCAAAACAACCAGTTCAATTACAACCAAAGACTCAGACATATATAACTATTCTTTACACCTCAGCTGGGAACCGAACCCCGGCCTCCCACGTGGCAGGCGAGAATTCTACCACTGAACCACCAATGCTTATGGAGATTCTCCGCAAATAGACCCAATTTACAGTTATCTGTATTTGTTAAAAATAGCACTAATTTAAACGCCCAAAGTTTTCCCTTAATTAGGATTCTCATTAATCTCGCTCCCTTCGTATCTGACCCTTCTTTCTTAAATACGTGAATTTTGTTCTTTTCTGCCTCTTTCTCTCTTAACCCACATTCAATTGTTTTCAACTGGACCCCGGTTGGCAGTCCCCCTCCTAGGTAACCTGCTTGCGTCCATCTTAACTTTACTCCCTCCCAGACTTTCTTTATATCCTTCCACTGTCCCTTTCCCCCTGATCTATATTCCATATTTTTTTTTCTAGGAACTCATTAAACTTCAGCTTTGGAGTATTGGGGGTCGCCATTGTGAATTTTTAATCGTGATTCAATTTAATTCAATCGGAATTTTACCAGACTACTTGAATATAATTAGAATATACTTAGTCCGTCGTTAGTTAATAACAACGATGTATTCGAGGAGACACTATTGCTCACACTCTGCCTTATCTCAGAGCTTTTCCTTGTATATTCAGTTCGAGAAAAACGATTTGGTTGGTATAGCTTTCGTGGAGCGCGCAACCAAGGGATCTATTCGACTATATAGTCGCAATATTAAATATTATATTCAGATCTTATTTCAATTATACATCAGTCATTTTGTTCCTGATTATACATTTTACACAGAAGTTATAGATACACACAACATGGAAGTTTACATATTATACATTTTACACAGAAGTTATAGATACACACAACATGGAAGTTTACATACAACACAGAATTTTCAGATTTATTCAATAACCCTTCTTGAGTTCTCTCTCTCTCTCTCTCTCTGTCTCTCAAACCATCAACAATCTTAATGGAGACGATTACAACCACATTACATTTTAATATAAACCGTTACAAATACACGTCATCTCTCTGACCCCTATCAGCTTATCTTTATCATTGGACCTCTATCAGACTGGACTTCGACCGAGCAGCGGGACAACCTCGGCGCCAGGTTTAATGAATAGCAATTTGCTATTCCCTTACCGATATCTATCCCTATGGACCCCCTTATCAGACTGGACTTCGACCGAGCCGCTGGACAACCTCGGCGCCAGGTTTAATGAATAGCAATTTGCTATTCCCTTACTGATATCTATCCCTATCTCTATCGTGCTGATCCCTTATCAAAATTGTACACATGTCCGACCCCTATCGAAACTGAATGTATATATATATATATGTTCGACCCCTATCGGAACTACAGGCCTCAAAAGTGATCCCTCATCATTGAAAGCTATCAGACTGCGCTGACCGGGTCACGGGACAAAATTACACAATCTATCCCCTCGCTGATATCTCATCAATGATTTAATCACCCGGCCGTCGCCGGTTCGTACCACATATGTTCACTCTACTGTTCTTTGACTCGTCAGCAAATTATAAATTTACACAAGAATTCATACTTACTCGGAAATACTGATCAGAATTTAGACAGACTATACGACAATATGCAAAGTTTGATTTAACAGGTTTTGCTTACCTTGTTTATGGTGCACCTTTTAGATCAGTTTCCCGAGTTGAGCAGAATTATTGTCCTCCCCCGAATTTCTTTCACCCGTCTCTTTTTTGGAACCGTCCTTCCGTCACTCTCCTTCTCACACCCAATCAACTCACTTCGACCGGACCGTTTTTCAACCATCCTCTGGCTACCATGTTTTGTTGATAAAAGGATATTAGAAGGGTGAGCCGGTTAAGGATCGATTCAGACCAGGTGTTAAAATTGTACGACAAGCGACAGTTTATTTCAGAGGGAGAATATCTGGTACACGTAAATACGGCTCTTCCGTTAGTTCGTGTTGGAACAGCAGGCAGAGAGCGTAAACAGTCAGCACAGCCCTTATATACGTCACAGAAAGTAGGTTGACCCTAGGAAGATCGGATCTCCGGATTGGTTCAGCTGGTTGTAGTCTGTAGTCTTCCGCCATTGGCTCAGTTGTCTGTCCGTCATCGTAGGATCTTCTTCGGGCACAGTGTTCGGTTAAAAAAGGGAGATTATGTGTGTAATGTGGGAGCTATCCTGTAGGGGACCCCACAGGCTTTTACTGTGAGTTGTAGCCATGTAATTAGCAGTAAGTTTAGTCACCTGCATACGAAATAGCAATTCCTTACAGCCCCTCAGCTAGCCAAGTTAGCGAACTAGCAAGGATGAGGTGACTCTAGCGAATTTAGCATTTTGCAAACATAATTCATATTGTATTATGTTTAAGTGTCATTGGTCACCTGTATATTTTGCCTGTGTCTTCACAGAGACTACTTGCACATGTAGCATTACTGAAACAGGAACTTGGAGCCTCTTTCTCCCTGGATGAAAACAGTCCTGAGGCCTGCACTTACTCCACGGGTGAATCGTTCTGTAACTCAGACATGACCTATGACATCACCGTGTCCTTCAAGTCCAACAACCCGGGTCTTTACGAACAGTGGTTGGTGTTCGACTTTGACATGAGGCCAGTGCTCCTGCAGAAACTGAAGGTTAAAGTCGGACAGCAGCTATCCCCTAAGCTCGAGGAGCCACCTGAGGACGTTGGGCCCCCTTCCCAGAATCTGGTACGCTGGCATCGGGGGAACAGGGTCTTCATCCCCTGCTTGGAAAAGACAGAAGTACAGGAAGAGCTTCTGAAGGAGTACAAGCCTCCTCAGATTAGTTTGCGGTATAAACCACTTGACGACCGCAACACGCCCATGAATCACCAGAATTACAAAGAGAGGATGCACAGCTTCCTGTACACAGAGGAGCAGGCAGAAGATCAGGTGGTTTCAAGGTAACTTTTTCATGGTTTTATTTCCTAGCTGATCATCTTTAATAGTATTGTGTTGTTCCACAAAATGAGTGCACATTTTAATATCCCTTTGATATTTTAAATAGAAATTGTTCACTAATATTAAATCTTAAAAGCCTGTTTTATTCAATGAAGTGCCCATTATTATAGACCACATGGAGAATTCAATGAATCAGATTGTAGACACTATACTCCAGTAGGCTCTGCCCTGTGGCCCCAGTAGAGATTTATGATGATCTATAAAGATATGCTAAAGTCCCAAAATGTCCTTCTGTGAGTTCCAGGAAGATTTGAACCCACTTCACCCTAACATTTCACCTAGTTATTTTGTTGCTTTGACAAAGTAATTTATTTATAGATTTTTATTTATTTCATGTGTTTAAGGTCAAAGGTCAAATAGGGGATAACCTGCACGAGTGTGAGATAGAAATGTGAGTGGGGTCGCGGCCAGGGATCAGCCATTATTAATGGCGACCATGGATCAATTATGGTTAAGTGCCTTGCTCAAGGGCACATTGGCAGATTTTTCACCTAGTCAGCTCTGGGATTCAAACCAGAGACCTTTCGTTTACTGGCCCAACACTCTTAATCACTAGGCTACCTTCCGCACCTAGTCATTCATTAAAAAAATGTAAGTTCAACCCTGTTACGTGAACTGAACTCTCATTTTAATATGGTGAGACTATTTTTAAATACCTTTTATTTTATTGAACATGTAATAGTCAAATCATAGTGTAAAAGCAGGTGAGCTGGTTCTACTCTATTTGGCCATTTTCTGGTGTTTTGTGTTAGAAAACTGAGTGGATCACGCATAACACTCCAACCCTGTTACCTATAGATAGGTAGGCTAGACATTTTTTCAACTATACATTTTTTTTTGGTGAAGCTTGCATTCAATTGCCCCTCCCTGTTGCAGACAAGCTTCCATTTCCTCTTTCACAAGGGATTTATGGCTGATTTAAGATTAAATCGTCAACCCGGTTACAGTCAACCTTGTGACTTTATTTGGCACTTATACTATAGTATATATTCTTTTTATTTAACCTCTTGAGATGGGAAAACGTATGTTTTATTAGGTTGAATGTGTGCTCTTTATGACAGAATGTTACATTTATGTGAAATCAAACGTTTTTCTTCTCACCAAGTTACACATCTCAAAAGACAACGAATTGGGGGAACGACCCTATTATAAATTATCTTCGGTTAAAATGACAACAACCTCAGTCCCTCCATTTTATTTTGTGTTTTAGACTCAATGTTCGAGGGACCATCACCTTGTCGGCCACCCTAGACAACCCTCTGTTCGGGATGAAGATAGCTCCTCTGGGGGAACTATTCTGTGCCGTCTCAGTTCCTTATAATCTCACCCCAGACACCCCAGAGGGTTTGATGCTGAGACGAGGCATCCAATCAGCTCTCATAGCACCAGTATCTTCAGATAATCAAAGTAACAAGGTCTACGAAGCCATCATTCTCAGAGACGCCACCAGTGAGTATAAAATACACTTGCAGCTGTCTAAAAGATGCTGCTCTGACCTGAAGCTCCAAAAAAATGAAACATGTGAAATGGAAGTTCAGTTCCAGCTGAATCGTCTGAAGTTTTGTGAGATGCACAAAGCCATAGATCTCCTTCCAGACACAGAGAGAGTGTTACCAGACTTCAGGAACTGCAGTGTCCCTGTTAACAAAATACAATACCCCAAACTCAATGCAAAGCAGCAGGCAGCCATTGATTTCATCATAGGGGACTCCGATGGAAGAGAAAGTGTGGCCCCCCTCCTCATTTATGGACCGTTTGGAACTGGGAAAACCTTCACACTCGCTACAGCAGCCAAAGAGCTGGTACGGCAGCCTCACACCAGAGTACTGATCTGCACTCTTACAAACAGGTAATGACCCCAATGTTCTATTGACCCCAACTCACTTACACCGAGTTCAACTTTCTAGTCCCTTCATGTATTTTCAGTCTTACCTAATGCAATTCATTGACTGGCACAGATACTCATTTTTACATAATACATAGTGCTTAAGACTGGTAAAAACTTGTTTGTGCAAGTATTCCTAATTATGCGAGCTTTTTGTAAACATTAGATTAGCAACAAAGGAAGTTTATTTGACATCTTTGTAATGATTACTTAAAAGAACACAGTGAGGCTGTTGCACTATTATGAGTGGGTCATCAATCATTTGTATTGTGTAAGCCTCATATCAGTTTGACAGTTACAGTATACACTGACATTTAAGTATTATTTAACTAATTGTGAAAATACACTGGTTAATAATCCTGCAGCAACATGAAATTTGAATTATGTGGATTATAATAAATTGACATTTTGTTGATACATTTTTCATTAGGACAAATCAAGTCAGAAATGTTGAAGTGGAAATTACAAACTTTATATACTCTTAAATTGGCATTTTCTGCGACAACAGAATGATCAAATTAAGATGGCACATCTGCATGCCATGTATTAATCCCAATGTTAACACATATTTGAATTCCACTTGTAGTTACAGTGTACCTGCTTATTAATTACTTGTAAAGCATCAATTTCATTTAAAAAAGTAGGGCAAGCAATTTTCAGTTCTGGGTTTAAGGACAATCACTGTTAAAAATTAAGCACGACTAAACTCTCTCTTGTCAGCTCTGCAGATTTGTATGTCAAAGACCACTTCCACCCATACATTAACTCTGGACACCCTGAGATGAAGCCACTGAGGATAAAAGCAAATAAACTAGGGGTTCCAGTGAGTGCCACAGATGAGATCACACAGAAGTACTGCCTTCTATCAGAAAACGGACAGTTTTTCCTACCTCCTGCCAAATGTGATTTAGATTGCCATCGAATAGTCATCACAACTACTGCAATGGCAAGGCACTTCCAGGACCTGAAGCTCCCTGGCAGCTACTTCACCCACATCCTGATTGACGAAGCGTCCCAGATGCTTGAATGTGAAGCTCTGATGGCCCTTGGTCTGGCTGGGCCAGTAACTCGAGTGGTTCTAGCTGGAGATCACATGCAGATGGGACCAAAGCTCTTTTCAGTGGACGATGACCAACGCTCCAATCACACCTTGCTGAACCGTCTGTTCCACTACTATCAAGCCCAAGAGAGTAGTGCAGCTTTGAAAAGCAGAATAATTTTCAACGAAAACTATCGCTCCACCAAAGAGATAGTAGAATTCGTGTCCACTAACTTCTATGTTGGCAAGTCTGATGCCATCAAGGCTGTAGGTAATGTCCCAGCTCATCCGAACTGCCACCCCCTGAGGTTCCACCATGTCAGAGGAGAATCTCACTTGGACAACACATCCATGTCGTGGTTTAATCTTGAAGAGGTTACATGCGTGGTTAAAATAGTGCAAGATCTACTCAGAGATTGGCCACCCGCATGGGGGAATAAGGATCAACGCTCAGTCTGTGTTCTCTCTGAAGGATGCCAGGTAAAAATGGTTATATGTCATTTGAACTTAGTTTAGGAAATCTAATCAATTTCTTGAGTAAAAAGGGGAACACCAAAAAAATTTTATGTGACTTTTTTGTGTCATCGTTCTTTTTTCGTAGGTTCCAATGATCAGGAAAGAGCTTCGGAAAATATCCCTGAGCCGAGTGACTGTGGAAAATATTGCCAATGTTCAAGGTATTTATCATTAGATGTTAGATATTACTACACTGTTGGAGCTACTGTATTGTAGGAACATAAGCATTTCGCTACACCCACAATAACGTCTGCCAAATATGTGTATGCGACCAATAAAATGTTATATGATTTGATTCATTTGCAAACATTGGTTCCAATCATTTGTTATTGTTTCCTAGACATGTATATTAAATAACACTATTTTGTAGATTGAACTACTGGTATGTAATTTTGATCTTTGTATAGAAACCTTTTTATCTGTCAAAATAATGAGTCCTTAACCATACCATTTTTTCATTATTTCTTGACAGGCAAACAGTTTAGAGCAATAGTATTGACAGCCGTTCAAACCCGTGACAGCATTCACCCTTCTGACTCACATTGTGTGGAGTTTTTCAACGATGCTCGCGTGCTGAACACGGCCATGACTAGGGCTCAATCCCAGGTTGTTGTGGTTGGAGATGCTGCCGCTCTGTGCTACTTTGGAAAGTGCTCAAGAATCTGGAGGAACTACATTGACCAGTGTATAACAAAGGGAAGTGCTGAACCGAAACACCTTACACAAGACATAATTGATAGTGATATCAAGGAAATGTCAAGATTCCAACGGTCAGAAGACCTGGATGAGACCAGCGCTCAGTCAGTTATGTTCGGCACAGGGAACAACGTGGATGCGATTCTCCAACAGCTGCAAGAGGAGCAAAACATGGCAATCTACAATTCATCTGATGGAGACAAATCAGAATCAAAAAATGTAGACCAAAAAAGATCATACGATAGTACCAAAGATGAAAGAGTTGAGTTGTTGCGGTTGTTGAGAGAGCAGCCAAATGTGTACAAGCAAGGTGAATTGGTCATGGAGAAATATAACGCAGGTTATATCATACCATTTGACAACCCAACTAAGCACATTATCATCAAAGGTAGAGCTAACCTCGGCAAGTCCTTCGCTGGTGACGAAGTGGTGGTAGAAGAATTTCATCGTGAGGGCCATTCACAGGGAAAGGTGATAGGCACCATCAAGGCAGCTGCATCCTCTCGTGTGTTTGTTTGTACCCTCGAAGATGAAGATTACCATAAACGCAAAACGTCTGACTATCAACATCTCAGAAAGATAATGGTACCCCTCAATAAGAACACTACCAAAATTTGCACCTTGGTCAATAAGAAGAGTCACAATTTTATTACAATATGGAAGCACGATGACGGAGAATGGGAGTTTGTCAGACATCAACACCTTGATGAAGACATCAAACGCAATCATGTCTTTGTGGTGGAGGTCTTTGACTGGAAAACGAAAAAAGAAAGCAATGAAATCTATCCCTTTCCGTTAGGGAATGTGATAAATATTGTTCCCATAGGATTATCTTTGGAACTGGGCTTAAAGATTTTGGACGCAGAATTTCAAGTCGAACCATCGCCTCCCAGACATGTTTTAGATGAAGTGTGTTCCTGGGAAGACACCCACATTGGTAACAGAGAGGACCTCCGAAGGTTGACTACTTTCACTGTTGACCCAAAGAAGTCCCAAGACTTGGATGATGCAATTAGTGTCATTGACAAGGACAGCTACTATGAGGTTGGAGTCCACATAGCAGATGTGGCAAGTTTCGTGAAGATTGGTGATTCGTTGGATGATTGTGCACAAAAACAGGGTGCTACATATTACAGTCCTGAAGAACCAGTTTACATGTTCCCAAAACCATTTAGCCTCAACCACTTGAGTCTCCTGCCTGGTCAAGATCGTATGGTGATTTCATTAGTGGTACAAGTAGACAAGGCAACAGACAAAATCATTGACAAGAACTTCAATCTTTCTCAGATCAATTCTGATAGAAAGTTCTCTTATGAAGAGGCGGAGGACATCATCAGTAAGCAGTCAAGAGAAGAGGCCAAGTTTGATACTGTAGAAGACTGTGTTGCTGTGGCATATCGTTTTGCCAAAGTCCAAAGGAAGGCCAGGCTGGGCAAGGATTGGAACTATAAACGACTGGATGATCACCAGATGCCGGGGAAGAGGAGATCCCGTCAGATGATTGAGGAGCTTAGTGTACTGTTCAACAATTCTGTGTCTGAATTTTTGAGCAACGCAAAAGAAACCATGCACTGCACTCCTCTCCGATGTCAAGCAAGACCTGACCCTAAAATGGTCAAAGACTTGAAAGCGCAGTGCAAAGACATCATATCACTGTCCTCACACCTAAGGCACAACCTTGACCACGACCATGACCAAGAGGTCTTGGAGAGCAAAAGCTTCCCCGTGCTAACATCAGTGTGGAATGAGATCCTATCAGCTGCTGGGAACGGGGAAGTTGACACTGACAGAATGATTGATCTGATAGCTACAGATGACATCTATCCCCAGCTCCTTCCAGTGATATATAAGTTTAGGAAGTGTCTTGGCAAAGCGTATGTCATCCGTTCCAATTCATCCCCTAAGGCAACTGTTGGGCACTATTCCTTGCATCTGAAGTCCTATACACAAGCATCCTCGCCCATACGTCGCTACATGGATGTTATCCTGCAAAGGCTTTTGCATTCAATTCTAAGCGGCACTCCAGTCCAATATTCTCCACAAGACATTGACATTCTGGGTCAGAAGAATGAAGAAAGATACAAGAAGGCCAATGAGTATGAAAAGAGGGCTGAGATGATTTCCTTTGCCATAGACGTGAAGAAACAAAATGTTTTGAAGATAGCATTTGTTGTTGGTGTTGAGGTAGGAGACAGTTTCAAGTTGTCATTTCCATTTGACAGTCACTCATTTCCAGACAGTTTGCCTGTTATGTACAGAGATTTGCAACTGGAGGATCAACCACTGTACGACTCAAACGAGAATCACATGACTCTAACATGGAGAAGACGAGTGTACTCAGTTGACACTGCCAAAACTCACCAAGAGCTAAAAAGGGTGCAAAATTCTTCTGCATGCACCGAGCTTTCACAAAAGACTTGGCGAGACATTGTTGATGCAATTGACCAGGAAAAATGGAACATAGCAAGGTCTCTCATACTAAGCGCCACAACAAAGCAAATGGAACATTTGAAGAGTGTGCCAAAACATACCACAATGGATTTGCTTGACACTGGGAATGACTCTCATAGAACTGCACATGGACAAGATGAAAAAATTGAAATGGAGCACTATGTTGATCTTACTCTCCAGTTGAAGCCAGGAGACACACTTCCGGTCCAAATTACATCTGAAAGAAAGCGAGGTTATTGGACACCCACTCTTCAGTTGGTGTGCATCAAACCAACATTTGAGGTGTGTGTAGACCATGCCCACAGCCCTATCACATGCTTCTCCAAATGTGCAGACCGTCCATCCAAGAGTGAATATAGAAACGCTGAAGAGTATGTGAGGATCTGGAAACCACTTTGTGAGATGGAGTCTGCAGCCAATGCTGTGGATGAAAGTGACATCATAATCATTGAGGACCTGGAGCTGAACTTGCAATGGAGCAAACGAGAAGGAAGTTTTGACCTTCCTCTCGAATACATTAAAGAATGGGCCATTGAATGCAACCTTAACAAGTGCTTACTGTGTATCCGAAAAAGAGGGTTGAAACTGGCCTCAACCCCTGACCAATCAGATGAAGTAGTTGACCCTCAAAACTACACATGGGTGGCCCATGGTGTTACAACCAAGTTCGACGAACCAAAGAAGAACTCTCCAAATCAAGCCAGAAAAGTGCACTTCTCCATCAAACATTTGCCAATGGATACCATTCCAGAGTGTGTCTCCCAGAGAAAGACAACATATACAGTTGAGATAATCCCAAAGCTTCTACCAGACGTGTAAGTATTACATTAATTAGTAAGAGAAAGAAGAGAGAGCCATGAATTTATCAATTGTCATTTCAAATGTATAGACATTTCTATTACAGTTCCGGTACTTATTTAAAACTAAGTCAACAAAATGTTGCTTAAAATGTAATTACCATTTAAACATGTAATGTTTTAGAAAATACCTGGTAATTTCTGCACCATAAAATACATTGTTACCAACGTTGCATTCTGTTTAAAATAAGGACCTAATGTAAAAGTACTATCATCCCATATTTGTATTGGATGGGGCATAATGTTCCTATATTAATTCAGTATATTATAATTAATGATGTTTAACATTTTCTACTATCTAGACGTAAAGAAATGGCTGTGAACAATGTTGTGCATGCAAATGAGCTTGTGCAGAAAATAGCCCTAGGACATCCTATTCCAAAAGGAGGTAAGTGCTGGACAATAAAATAAATAGACAAAAAAAAAATTCTCAAGTAATCCCATTTTACATCTGAGGAGGTTTACAGTTCACAATGTCATTGTTAAACTATATGTTTGAAAGTATTGTTTTGTTGTCTTTTTTGGGATTGTAGCTTCGCAATCTGTTGTACCACGACACCTACTCATGAGAGAAAAGGCACCAGAAGGTCTCCCAGAGCTGAATAAGAGTCAATATGATGCAGTGGAGAAAGCTCTGGATAACAACTTCACACTCATACAAGGACCACCTGGTAAATTATTAAATTGTACTACCAGAGTACATGAAGCTGTTATATGGCTCTTTGCTATGTTTACTAGAATAAAAACCACACCTGTTTCATAGGGACTGGAAAGACCGTTGTAGGAGTGTACATTGTGTACTGGTACCATGTGCTAAACTCCCACAACCCCAGGATATTTGAAGATCCCAAGGACAAGGACAAGAAAGAAGTTATTCTCTACTGTGGTCCTTCCAACAAGTCTGTCGATGTGGTTGCTGGCAAGTTTCTTAATGCATAAATTTAAATTGTCATTACAAAATAATGTATAATACATTCACAGCTTAAACATGAGTAAAGTTCTGTATGGAACATTCTATCATTCTATGAATTGTGAACATTCTGTAGAGTACCT
Source organism: Oncorhynchus nerka (assembly GCF_034236695.1). NCBI lineage: Eukaryota > Metazoa > Chordata > Actinopteri > Salmoniformes > Salmonidae > Oncorhynchus > Oncorhynchus nerka. The sequence goes on from NC_088397.1 coordinate 84,844,321, forward strand.
GTTGAGGTTTGGAGACAAGCTAAAGCCCCTCAGGTTGTACAGCCGACAAATGGAGATGCTGGAGTACCCATACCCAGGCAGTATCCTTCAGCTGTCTCCCAGGTCACTTCGCCAAGAGCGGTCCAAGCCAAAACTCAGGTATAAAACACATGAAATCACTCTGCAGTTGTGCACTGTAAAAAGTCATTCAGCTTTTTAGTTGTTTCGGGTCATTTTCCAATATCGACTCAACTGAAGAAAAAAATGAAATTGTTTACTTTTTCAGGGAAACCATCTCAGTTGTCTTTGATAACCTGGTCGTAGTGCTGGCTTCATCATTTGTCTGACCGGTGTCAACATGTTTTTTGTCAAATGTTTCCTGCAATCGTTAATGAATTTGGATCTCACACTATGTACCATTTTCAGAGCTATTACCTTGCATCATCGCATACGGGAAGAACAAAATCCGCATTCCGGGGAAATACAAGAGTTTGACCGCAGAATAAACCTAGCCAGAGAGGAGGGAGAGGAGCTGACAGACGAAGAAGTTGAGGAGTGAGTAAAGATGTATTACAGTTTTCCCTTGTAATATACAGTACATTCTTATTGAATTTTCTGTGAAACCTACATCTGATAGAATTGGTAATATGTATTATGTAGGTAAAATGTATTCTCTTGTAATGTACAGTACATTCTTATAACCTACATCTGATAGAATTGGTAATATGTACTACAGTATTCCCTTGTAATATACAGTACATTCTAATTTCTTTGAATTAGTCTAATAAATTAGTCAGTGCATTCGGAAAGTATTCAGACCCCATGACTTTTTCCACATTTTGTTACGTTACAGCCTTATTCGGGAAAAAAAATGTTAATTGTTTTTCCCCCTCATCAATCTACACACAATAAATACCCCATAATGAAAAAGTGAAAACCGTTTATTTTTTATTTTTAGCAACTGTAAAAAAAAATATATATAAAATGAAATACCTTATTTACATAAGTATTCAGACCTTTTGTTATGAGACTTGAAATTGAGCTCAGGTGCATCCTGTTTCCATTGATCATCCTTGAGATGTTTCTACAACTTGATTGGAGTCCACCTGTAGTAAATTCAATTGATTGGACATGATTTGGTAAGGCACACAGCAGTCTAAATAAGGTTCCACAGTTGACAGTGCATGTCAGAGCAAAAACAAAACGATGAGGTCGAAGGAACTGTCTGTAGAGCTCCGAGACAGGATTGTGTCGAGGCACAGATCTGGGGAAGGGTACCAAAACATTTATGCAGCATTGGAGGTCCCCAAGAACACAGTGGCCTCCATTTTTAAACGGAAGAAGTTTGGAATCACCAAGTCTCTCCCTATAGCTGGCCACCCTGCCAAACTGAGGAATCGGGGGAGAAGGGCCTTGGTCAGGGAGGTGAACAAGAACCCGATGGTCACTCTGACAGAGCTCCAGAGTTCCTCTGTCGGGATGGGAGAACCTTCCAGGACAACCATCTCTGCAGAACTCCACTAATCAGGCCTTTATGATAGAGTGGCAAGGCGGAAGCCACTCTTCAGTAAAAGGCCCGCTTGTAGTTTGCTGAAAGGCACCTAAAGGAATCACAGACCATGACCATGTGGTCTGATGAAACCCAGATTGAACTCTTTGGCCTGAATGCCCAGCGTCACATCTGGAGGAAACCAGGCACCATAACTACAATAAAGCACGGTGGTGGAACATTTACATTTAAGTCATTTAGCAGACGCTCTTATCCAGAGCGACTTACAAATTGGTGCGTTCACCTTACGACATCCAGTGGAACTGCCACTTTACAATAGTGCATCTAAATCTTTTAAGGGGGTGAGAAGGATTACTTTATCCTATCCTAGGTATTCCTTAAAGAGGTGGGGTTTCAGGTGTCTCCGGAAGGTGGTGATTGACTCCGCTGTCCTGGCGTCGTGAGGGAGTTTGTTCCACCATTGGGGGGCCAGAGCAGCGAACAGTTTTGACTGGGCTGAGCGGGAACTGTACTTCCTCAGTGGTAGGGAGGCGGGCAGGCCAGAGGTGGATGAACGCAGTGCCCTTGTTTGGGTGTAGGGCCTGATCAGAGCCTGGAGGTACTGAGGTGCCGTTCCCCTCACAGCTCCGTAGGCAAGCACCATGGTCTTGTAGCGGATGCGAGCTTCAACTGGAAGCCAGTGGAGAGAGCGGAGGAGCGGGGTGACGTGAGAGAACTTGGGAAGGTTGAACACCAGACGGGCTGCGGCGTTCTGGATGAGCTGTAGGGTTTAATGGCACAGGCAGGAGCCCAGCCAACAGCGAGTTGCAGTAATCCAGACGGGAGATGACAAGTGCCTGGATTAGGACCTGCGCCGCTTCCTGTGTGAGGCAGGGTCGTACTCTGCGGATGTTGTAGAGCATGAACCTACAGGAACGGGCCACCGCCTTGATGTTATTTGAGAACGACAGGGTGTTGTCCAGGATCACGCCAAGGTTCTTAGCGCTCTGGGAGGAGGACACAATGGAGTTGTCAACCGTGATGGCGAGATCATAGAACGGGCAGTCCTTCCCGGGAGGAAGAGCAGCTCCGTCTTGCCGAGGTTCAGCTTGAGGTGATGATCCGTCATCCACACTGATATGTCTGCCAGACATGCAGAGATGCGATTCGCCACCTGGTCGTCAGAAGGGGGAAAGGAGAAGATTAATTGTGTGTCGTCTGCATAGCAATGATAGGAGAGACCATGTGAGGTTATGACAGAGCCAAGTGACTTGGTGTATAGCGAGAATAGGAGAGGGCCTAGAACAGAGCCCTGGGGACACCAGTGGTGAGAGCACGTGGTGAGGAGACAGATTCTCGCCACGCCACCTGGTAGGAGCGACCTGTCAGGTAGGACGCAATCCAAGCGTGGGCCGCGCCGGAGATGCCCAACTCGGAGAGGGTGGAGAGGAGGATCTGATGGTTCACAGTATCGAAGGCAGCCGATAGGTCTAGAAGGATGAGAGCAGAGGAGAGAGAGTTAGCTTTAGCAGTGCGGAGCGCCTCCGTGATACAGAGAAGAGCAGTCTCAGTTGAATGACTAGTCTTGAAACCTGACTGATTTGGATCAAGAAGGTCATTCTGAGAGAGATAGCGGGAGAGCTGGCCAAGGACGGCACGTTCAAGAGTTTTGGAGAGAAAAGAAAGAAGGGATACTGGTCTGTAGTTGTTGACATCGGAGGGATCGAGTGTAGGTTTTTTCAGAAGGGGTGCAACTCTCGCTCTCTTGAAGACGGAAGGGACGTAGCCAGCGGTCAGGGATGAGTTGATGAGCGAGGTGAGGTAAGGGAGAAGGTCTCCGGAAATGGTCTGGAGAACAGAGGAGGGGATAGGGTCAAGCGGGCAGGTTGTTGGGCGGCCGGCCGTCACAAGACGCGAGATTTCATCTGGAGAGAGAGGGGAGAAAGAGGTCAGAGCACAGGGTAGGGCAGTGTGAGCAGAACCAGCGGTGTCGTTTGACTTAGCAAACGAGGATCGGATGTCGTCGACCTTCTTTTCAAAATGGTTGACGAAGTCATCTGCAGAGAGGGAGGAGGGGGGATTCAGGAGGGAGGAGAAGGTGGCAAAGAGCTTCCTAGGGTTAGAGGCAGATGCTTGGAATTTAGAGTGGTAGAAAGTGGCTTTAGCAGCAGAGACAGAAGAGGAAAATGTAGAGAGGAGGGAGTGAAAGGATGCCAGGTCCGCAGGGAGGCGAGTTTTCCTCCATTTCCGCCTCGGCTGCCCGGAGCCCTGTTCCGCAACATTCTGCTGCGGGGATGTGTTTCAGTGACGGACTGGGAGACTAGTCAAGATCGAGGGAAAGATGAACGGAGCAAAGTACAAAGAGATCCTTGATGAAAACCTTCCCCAGAGACCTCAGCACCTCAGACTGGGGCAAAGGTTCACCTTCCAACATTAAATGTTTTATTTCACCTTTATTTAACAAGGTAGGCTGGTTGAGAACAAGTTCTCATTTGCAACTGCGATCTGGCCAAGATAAAGCAAAGCAGTGTGAACAGACAACAACACAGAGCTACACATGGAGTAAACAATAAACAAGTCAATAACATAGTAGGGGGAAACAACATGACAATGACCCTAAGCACACAGCCAAGACAACGCAGGAGTGGTTGCGGGACAAGTCTCTGAATGTCCTTGAGCGGCCCAGCCAGAGCCCGGACATGAACCCAATCTAACATCTCTGGAAAGACCTGAAAATAGCTGTGCAGCAACGCTCCCCATCCAACTTGACAGAGCTTGAGAGGATCTGCAGAGAAGAATGTGAGAAACTCCACAGATACAGGTGTGCCAAGCTTGTAGCGTCATACCCAAGAATACTCTAGGCTGTAATCATTGCCAAAGGTGCTTCAACTAAGTACTGAGTAAAGGGTCTGAATTCTTATGTAAATGTGATATTTCAGTTTTTTATAAATTAGCAAACATTTCTAAAAACTGTTTTTGCTTCGTCATTATGGGGTGTTGTGTGTAGATTGATGAGGGGAAAAAACAATTGAATACATTTTAGAATAATGCAGTAACGTAACAAAGTGTGAAAAAAGTCAAGCAGTCTGAATACTTTACGAATGCACTGTATATACATTGTTTTTTTTGTTTTTCTTCTAGCTACAAAAAGCTTCTGAATAAAGCTCGTGTGTATGAGCTGCAGAGACACGATGTCATTCTGTGCACCTGCACAGCAGCCTCCACCCCTAACCTGATTAAAACAGTCAGTGCACGCCAGATCCTTATTGATGAATGTGCTATGGCAACGGAACCTCAGGCCCTCATCCCATTGGTCAGCAACAAACCAGAAAAGGTAAGTTAATATAAGGTAATATAATTCAGCAATAAGGCCCGAGGAGGTGTGGTATATGGCCGTATAGCACAAACCTCCGAGGTACCTTGTTGCTATTATAAACTGGTTACCAACGTAATTAGAACAGTAAAAATCTATGCTTTGTCTTACCCGTGGTATACAGCTTTCAGCATTCATGTCTCGAACCACCCAGTTTATAAGAGACAATATACACTACATGACCAAAAGTATGTGGACACCTGCTTGTCAAACATCTCATTCCAAAATCATGGGCATTAATAAGTTGGTCCACCCTTTGCTGCTATAAAAGCCTCCAGTCTGGAACTGAGGGGCCTAGCCCAAACCATGAACAACAACCCCAGACCATTATTCCTCCTCCACCAAACTTTACAGTTGGCACTATGCATTGGGGCAGATAGTTCTCCTGGCATCCGCCAAACCCAAATTCATCCATCGGACTGCCAAATGGTGAAGTGTGATTCATCACTCCAGAGAACGTGTTTCCACTGCTCCAGAGTCCAATGGCGGCGAGCTTTACACCACTCCAGCCAATGGTTGGCATTGCGCAACACCCACAATAACATCTGCTAAATATGTGTATGTGACCAATAGAATTTGATTTGATCTTAGGCTTGTGTTCGTTCGGCTGCTCGGCCATGTAAACATATTTCACAAAGCTCCCGACTAACAGTTATTGTGCTGACATTGCTTCCCGAGGCAGTTTGGAACTCGATAGTGAATGTTGCAACTAAGGGCCGACGACATTTACTCACTTCAGCACTCAATGGTCCCGTTCTGTGAGCTTGTGGCCTACCACTTCGCATCTGAGCCGTTGTTGCTTCTAGACGGTTCCACTTCACAATAAGAGCACTTACAGTTGACCGGGGCAGCTCTAGCATGGTATACATTTTATGAACTGACTTGTTGGAAAGGTGGCATCCTGTGACTTTGCCACGTTGAAAGTCACTGAGCTCTTCAGTAAGGCTATTCTACTGCCAATGCTTGTCTATGGAGATTGCATGGCGATGTGCTTGATTTTATACACCGGTAAGCAACAGGTGCGGCTGAAATAGCCTAATCCACTCATTTGAAGGGGTGTCCACATACTCTTGTGTATATATAGTGTACCAACGGTATGACACAAAACGACTTGTTTACTGTTCTAATATCATTGGTAACCTGTTTATAATAGCAATAAGACATCTCTGTTTTTTTCATATGGCCAATTGCTTAAATATATACCATAAATATTTAGTTACCTTTCCTTATAGAATGGTGTGTACATGTTTAAAATAAAGGTAAAACAGTTATAGGCCTATGTTTGTGATGCTGCTTGTTCATTATGTAGTAGAATGACTTTGTCTTCCATCGGTGTTCGATCCAGCAGCAACTGTTTAGGCCTGGGCCATACAATGTTCATCCCAGTGGGGCTCCTCAGTAAGATTTTCATTTGTCATGTTGTCTAACCCTTGATTTTGGACATGGAAACAGTGCATTGTTATAGAATCACACTGCTAACCTTAAATAAAGACCAAAAAGCACATTTTGACTGTGGCTATAGATTCTAGTGTAAACCCAACTGGAGGGTTGCTGGCATCAATTTCTCAGGTGCTACCTACTCCCTATGTTCCCTTGAGCAAGGAATTTAACCCCCTTATCTGCTCACTGGGCACTGCACTGCAACTGCTCTCTGCTCCAGCTTCTCAAACCTAATGTGTGTGTGTGTGTGTGTAAACTGAGTGGACAAAACATTAAGAATACCTGCTCTTTCCATGACAAAGACTGACCAGGTGAGTCCAGGTGAAAGCCATGATCCCTTATTGATGTCACCTGTTAAATCCACTTAGATGTAGATGAAGTGGAGGAGACAGGTTAAAGAAGGATTTTTAAGCCTTGAGACAATTGAGACATGGATGGTGTATGTGTGCCATTCAGAGGGTGACTGGGCAAGACTAAATATTTAAGTGCCTTTGAACGGGTATGGTAGTAGGTGCCAGTCGCAACGGTTTGAGTCAAGAACTGCAACGCTGTGTTTTTTTTTCAAGCTTAACAGTTTTCTGTGTGTATCAAGAATGGTTCATCACCTAAAGGACATCTAGCCAATTTGACACAACTGTGGGAAGCACTGGAGTAAACATGGGCCAGCATTTCTGTGGAACACTTTTGATACCTTGTAGAGTCCATGCCCTGACAAATTGAGGCTGTTCTAAGGGCAAAGGTGGGGTGCAACTCAATATTAAGAAGGTGTTCTTAATATTTTGTACTCTCAGTGTATATGTATATCAGATCGGTTGGAAAAAAGGCAGAAGACAAAATTCCATCTCATATGGACTAATAAAGTAGATGTTATTTTAAACTAAGCTTAACAGCAACCCTGTTTTATCAACTGCATGCCATGGCCAATGTAAGTCATCGTTTTGATGGCCACATAACCTCTTTCCACTTCCAAGATTGTGTTGCTTGGTGACCACAAACAACTGCGTCCCATCATCAAGAATGAACTTGTGAGGAAGTTGGGGATGTCAAAGTCTCTGTTTGAGCGCTACTTTGAACGCCGGTCCCAGACAGTGATGCTGGATACCCAGTACAGAATGGTAATATCGTCTTCATATTTATATTTATTAATTACATTCTTTTACTTTTAGATTTGTGTATTGTGGTGAATTGTTAGATACTACTGCACTGTTGGAGCTAGGAACACGAGCATTTCGCTACACCCGCAATAACATCTGCTAAATTTGTGTATGTGACCAATGAAATGTGATTTGATTTAAGAGGGGGGTCATATTTAGTCTTTCATGAATTCATTCAAAATGGTACTCTTAATTCACATCATAAAATCTCATGATTGTTGATCAAGGGTAAAATGCTACGGTGCCTTTGACTATACAGATACGGATAGAGATGGATTGATATCCAATGAGAAAATACAAATACTTCTATCTTTTTGTAGCATGAAGATATATGCAAGTTCCCATCAGAGGAGTATTATGAAGGCAAACTGAAGACTGACGTGGATCGCCCAAATAGTGTCCTTCAGGTTGACGGCAAGCATGTGCACATTGTTTTCGGCAACGTCAGTGGAGAAGAGGTCAGCCTGGTTGTGAGCACAGAAAAAGGAAATGAAAACTCCAAAGCGAATATGGAGGAGAGAGACATAGTGGTAAGGAGGCTCTTGGTTTTCTCAACTCCAACACTCAAATCTTGCCATGCCACTGGTACACCGAGATTCCAAAATGAACTTTTTGTTTATTACAGGTTCGGCTCGCCGAGCAGCTGGTGACAGAATCCAAAGTAAAACAACAGAGTATGGCGATCCTATCTCCCTACAATGCCCAGGTGGCCGAAATTAAGAAAGAACTGAGAAAAATGAAACTGGACGAAATCACGGTCACCACCATCACAAAAAGTCAAGGTGATCATTTTACTCTTTCTTACTTTATCTTCAGTTCCATCTTGATTGTGATTCTATGGTTGTCCCCCACTGTCCTTTTGAACTTTGAACTGGTTAGGTTAGCCCTGGGTATAACCAACGCTGCTTTGTCTCCCATGCAGGAAGTGAATGGCGCTATGTCATCCTGTCCACTGTGCGCTCCTTACCCAGCAAGGAGATCGAGACAGAGCCGGACAGGGCCTGGCTGTCCAAACATGTGGGCTTTGTTCGTGACCCCAACCAGATAAACGTGGGCATTACCAGGGCCAAAGAGGGACTGTGCATTATCGGTGAGAGAGATGTTTCCTCAAGGGATAAATGTTAAAGATCACTGGAACGAGTATGATCTAAACCAATGTTTCCCAACCCTGGTCCTCCAGTACCCCCAACAGAACACCTTTTCATTGTAGCCCTGGACAAACACACCTCATTCAACTCATTGAGGGCTTGATGATTAGTTGACAAGTTGAATCAGGTGTGCTTACAATAAAGATGAGTACTATTGGGGGTACTGGAGGACCAGGGTTGGGAAACACTGACATTACAGTGTCATTGTACTCATTTATTTTCTTCCCTTCTCAAAGGTAACCAGGAGTTGTTGAGCCGCAGTGGCGCTTGGAGACAACTCCTCAAACATTATACGGCAAGGAACTTTGTCACAGAAGCTAAAAAGATCTCTGTGCGCAAAGTAGCAAAATAGCCTGTAAGCACTGTCTACATTGAGCGACGTGGTCTCGGCACCAGTTCGGTGCACAATGAACAGTAAAAATCACTTTTTCAGGATACATTTATGATGTTGCTTGAGTTTCAATGTTGAGTCAAATGAGTTAAATACTGCACTCACTGTCATTTTTAATGTGACCTTTCAATGTCATTCAATGGTCTCCTTTTTTAATTACTACCTATGCTCTTAATGTCTGGTTTTGGTGTTTAAACTGTGAGATGTTATTCTGCAATTATTTACATTGAAGTTCAAATTATATTTTTTGAGAAATGTTTTATATTTTTGTTGAATCAAATACTGTGATCTTTAAAATCAACTGTACTCGATAGTGTACATTTTTAAATCAACTGTACATTCGTATGGCTGTATTCTCTTTTACAATTTAATTTCAACTGTGTTCTTCTACACTGTTTTTTACTGCAGACCTTTTCGGTCACATTTTTCAAGGTATCACATTCCATTTATATAAATTATCGTATTTTCCCAAATGAAGCTTAAATCTGACTGAAATGTTACGCTATAAAATAGGTTTCATAGTAAAAGAACTATGCATTAGATAATCCTAGTCTGACTGCTGTAGGTGTATTCCAGTGTGTAGACTAGATATAGATTATATTAGATGTAGTATGGTAAAGATTGGATTCTTTTTGATCTAAATCATTTAATAAAGTAATAGCTGATCATAAAAATGGCTTTGTTATTTTTGTGATAAAGCAGTTTTTTTTCTGTTCACAGGACTTTACCTGAATATTGTTTGCCATGTCTAAAACTAACCTTATATACATTTATTATATCCATATCAAAGAATCACTGACTGACAGACTAATATATAGTCATCTGAGTAATCCCCACACTTATGCAAATCTAATCAGTCATATACAAATAGTATGCTAGAGGGAAGATTGTGATTGTATGCATTGTAGACTAGGGGGCATGGTATTAGTCTGATTGGACCTTGGCCAGCACACTGAGAATTGGTCCACTACTGATTAATAATGACTACAGTGAGTCAAGGTGATCATGTTCTGGCATGTCATCACTCATAACTGGATGGATGAAATGGAATCCAATTGGACCAGAGGGAGTCACTGGTGCGCGATAAGACAAGGATATCCCTACCGGCCAAACCCTCCCTAACCCAGACGACGCTAGGCCAATTGTGCGTCGCCCCATGGACCTCCCGGTCACGGCCGGTTACGACAGAGCCTGGGCGCGAACCCAGAGTCTCTGGTGGCACAGCTGGCGCTGCAGTACAGCGCCCTTAACAACTGCGCCACCCGGGAGGCCCCGAAATGTGGGACTCTGATGACTATTCCTATGGGGACTAAAATAGGTTGTACCTTCAATTCAGTACAACTTCATCAACCCAGTCGGAACATAAGCATACAATAACATGAATACGTATATACCAGAGGAGGCTGGTGGGAGGAGGTATAGGAGGACGGGCTCATTGTAATGTCTGGAATGGAATTGGTGGAACGGAGTCAAACGTGGTTTCCATATGTTTGGTGTGTTAGATACCGTTTCATTTATTTCATTCCAGCCATTACAATGAGCATGTTCTCCTATGGCTCCTCCCACCAGCCTCTTCTGGTCAAATTCCTTCTGGCATCTCAACTTATTTTAAGGTCCAATACAACAAGTAACCTTTAATGTGTGTACATGCTTTAGCATATTGTAAAACAGCTGGCTGTTACAGGTGTATACTCGGCCCTAATTGATGTGCTCTCTGACACCTGGAGCTGCATGGCAAATGGTCAAGGAACATAGGACTAGTCAGCACTTCGCCCTCTGAGGTGCCAAAATGTATATCTCTGTTACAGTATCCAGACCACTGAATATTGACTGTGATAGAATAATACTATAGTATCCATGTAGGGTTTCTATCTGAAACTCTGATGCTATCTATATGCATTTATGATCTCTGTGGTTACTTGTATCTGTATAGGGTGAACTCAATTACTATATGCAAAAAGGTTTTATGGTCCTCTCAGGAATTCTGTCTTATTTACATTGGTTTCATCCCCCACACAAGCCTTTAAATGCTGTGACACCCTGTGGAGATTAGGCCTGGGTGTGTTTAGGTTACTGTAAACTTGGTATTGTTTTGATTGGTTAATGGTGGTTGGTTTTGGGTAGGAAGGGTACACATTCAGTACCCAATTTTTCAGTTTTTGATTTGTTAAAAAAGTTTGAAATATCCAATAAATGTCGTTCCACTTCATGATTGTGTCCCACTTGTTGTTGATTCTTCACAAAAAAATACAGTTTTATATCTTTATGTTTGAAGCCTGAAATGTGGCAAAAGGTCGCAAAGTTCAAGGGGGCCGAATACTTTCGCAAGGCACTGTAGTTAGTAGGCCAAACCATTCAGACGCTAAAGACGATTTTCAGAATGTCTGTTGGTCTGACAAACACTGCTCTAGCTGTCACCTTTCATCACAGATGATGTGGTGGATTGAGACGCATCCAATGCACAAAACATATCTCTGTCTTGAACTGACAGATTTAAGGATTTTATTTTATTATTATGATAATTAGATTATCACGGGGGGTGAGGACATCGACTCTAGGGGGTTAAAAGGAATTACATTTTTCAGAGGATACATTAAATACAAAGACTGGTTAAATTGGCACGATTTCTTATATTTTATGGTTTTATTATTGTGCCAGTTTTGCATGTAAGCATAATGACTTTGGTGTGTGAATCCCTTCCTGATAAACAAAACCAGATTTCCTTGCAAAGCCATCCTCCAGCTGTGGTGGACACTGCAGTATCTCAACAGTTCATCCAGGAAAGCCATCGTCAGAATGGAGAATGGAGCTGAACACAGGCAAAATCCTAGAGGAAAACCTGTTTGTCTGCTTTCCACCAGACACATGGAGATGAATTCACCTTTCAGCAGGACAATAACCTAAAACACAAGGCCAAATCTACACTGGAGTTGCTTGCCAAGAAGACTGTCAACGTTCCGGGGAGGCCAAATTATAGTTTTGACTTACACCTGCTTGAAAATCTATGGCACGGCCTTAAAATTGTTTTCTAGTCACGATAAACAACCAATTTGACAGCTGTAATCGCTGCCAAATGTGATTAACATTTTTGACTTGGGTGTGAATACTTGTGTACATTAAGAGATATTTCTGTATTTCATTTTCAATAAATTTGCCAACATTTCTAAAAACATGTTTTCACTTCGTCATCATGGTGATCCGTCATTGTAAATAAGAATTTGTTCTTAACTGACTTGCTTAGTTAAATTTATAAGATATGGATGAGAAAAAACACATTTAATCCATGTTGAACAAAATGTGGTATAAGTCAAGGGGTATGAAAATTTTCTGAAGGCACTAAGTCAAATAGATAGATCCAGGGAACTTGTGAAGTGGAAGCAATATGTTTGAATAAAGCGATGGGAGACCACCACTACCTCAGTCCAATATTTAGGAATGCAAGCATTTGTATAAGTAAGGTCTATAATAAAGAGATTGGTGGTCAAATGTATTCAAACAAGTTTACACCCTGGAACAACGGATATCGCAGTAACACTGCATAACTTGCCGTGATGGAATACGTTTTCTTATTTAATGTAATAAATCACCAGATAGCATAATAAACATGTTGAACTTGAACAGAACGTAATAACTTTTTCTCGATAACGTAATAACTTAATAGATTTTCCAGTGGGTATTACATGCAGGTGACTAAGAACATTCTGATGAAAAATCAACTAACTTCAACTGATAAAGTATTACCATTACCCTGGTGACTAGGCTTTGAATCCCATCATGTCGGTTTTCCCCTCTTCATGTGTATCCCACTCTACCTTCCTAGTGGTCTGTCTCAGAAAGAATATAATAAAAGGAACCGGAATTTCCGATCTCCTTAAAAAAAATTTTTTTTTTTAAATGCTGACATTCTATATATGATTCATCACACCAACGGAAATCTAAGAACCAAAGGTCAAGTCAAACTACAGTTAACTGTTCTGAAATGTTTATTACATAATCTTCTTCATACTGTAATTAAAATACGTTTTCAGCCTGATCATCGGCATTACTTTACATATGTCACCAGGTTAGACTGACCGAGTAAAAAGTGAGGGCGAGTCGCAAATGGCATCCTATTCCCTATACAGTGCACTACTATTGACCAGAGCACTATGGGGTGCCATTTGGTACTCAACCATACAAACACCACACACAGCATTGCAAACTCGAAAACTAGTATTTCCTGTCTATGAATATATCATTGACCCTCTGTTACAATGTACAATTCCATTACATGTAGTGTCTTTGCATAATATGAATCATAAAGTTGTCATGTTTCATCCTCTTGACCGTTAAATGAGACTACTAAACCTAATTGGGTTGAGAGTAATATAATCGATATAAAATCTGATTCTTTATGATCTAAAAGGCTAAACTGATCTTAGATCAGTACTCCTATTCAGAGATGCTTTATGAATAGAGGTCCTGGAATTATATTACCGAAGGGAGGTACTTAGAGCCAGGGAGAAACTAACGACACGATGACACTATAATAGTTTGATCAGAAAGACACACATTAGCTGAGGCCAAAAGGAAAAAGCCTTCAAAAGCTTTACACCTCAAGGTACATCTCCAAATAATACACAATAATCAATTGTATCCCCTTGACGCTAAGCTGCATCTGAAAACTAAATGAGTTCAGAGCACCCGAATAAGAGGACAAGGAGCCGGGGCTTGGGTAGAGTTCATCACGGTTTCTGGAAGTCACATTGTAGTAAAAGGGACACCTGGGTCGTTCGTATTCATTAAGGTTGCATTTCAATCAAACGGTTCATATTAGACAGTAAGTCCATATAGTCCCTCCCTGTTTCAGTCTGTTTTCTACCATTTGGTGCCAAATGAATACCTCCTGGTTGTGGGAACTCTGGAGTTGGGAAGGTCATGGCTTGTTCTATGTGATGTCCTTCTGTCTCGGTGTCCGGTGAATGTTTCTGATGACGCACTTCACCATCCACTCAATGCCTTCGTTAACCCCCTGCCTAAGAGAGAATTAATGCCTTCATTAACCCCGTCTGAGAAATAATTCATTATCAGCAAAGAGTACAGCTGTTCTTTGAGCAATGATGATATACAGTTAATTTGTGCACAGAGACAGAAACCGATTACATGTAATCTGATTTTTTTTTAAACTAATTAATCAGTTACGTTACCAGCTAAAATATTGTAATCAGATTACAGATATGAAAAACTAGATGACTTCTTGGAGTACTTTTAAACTCTGAAAGGATGTTTGTGGGGATGCTTTCTGTCTTTAATGCCTCTTAAGGGGAAAGTAATCCAGAAATAACTCAAAGTAATACAATGATGATACGGAGTTTGGGTTGTCCAAAATTACATTACTGATTACAATTTTGGACAGGTAACTTGTTACTAACGGATTACATTCAGAAAGTAACTTAACCACTCCTACGGCCGGACACACACACACTTAATGGAGTTCTCAAATCAGACCCAATATACAACAGAGTAATGCGGACTCTGTTCTTACCCCGTTAGGGCTGTGCAAGGCTGCACCAGGCAATCTCTTTTCCCAATCTTTGGAGAACAGTCGCTAAAAGCAGTTTTGATGTCTGGCACAGACATGCAGTTCTAGGGGAGAAACAAAAACAGAAGTCTAAATGAATACAATCCTAGAGGATCTTCTAAGAGAGAATTCACCCATCTGTACCCTAATCACATGGATTTAGATTAAGATAACTTTATTGGTCATAGACACACAGTCCAGCTGAAATATGACTTCCACTTCTACCCCAACCCCTCTGAAAGACAAGCATACATACACATATAGGTTTTTGGAGAGGTGCAGGGGGCTGCCATACTGGGCGCCCGGGGAGCTGTTGTAGTGGGGGGTTAAGTGCCATGCTCTAGGGTACAACAGCAGGCAAATGGCATCTAGGATTTGATACCAGCAACCCTCTGGTTGCCGGCTCACTTCCCCACAGATTTTTCCTGTCAGACCCCAGTTTCAAACTGTTAACTCTCCTGTTGCTGGCTTGCGTCTAACTGCCAGGCTGAATTTCAAAGAGTTAAAAAAATGATGCATTATGCTGAGCTTGGCAACATATAGTATGTTAAACACTGTTTTTGTCATCTACCAAGGTGTGCATGAGGGATGGATCATAGAGGCAAAACAATTTCTTTAACAGGCCTCGTCATATTTTGTTTATACAAGACGTGGTCAGTTT
Organism: Oncorhynchus nerka; assembly: GCF_034236695.1. Taxonomy (NCBI): domain Eukaryota; kingdom Metazoa; phylum Chordata; class Actinopteri; order Salmoniformes; family Salmonidae; genus Oncorhynchus; species Oncorhynchus nerka. The sequence goes on from NC_088397.1 coordinate 84,859,516, forward strand.
AGACAGGGCTACTCGTGATTTCAAAACAACCAGACATGACTGTAATACCTCCACATCCTGCTTGTTGGCGAGCACCAGGAGAGGCACACCTTCCAAAACCTCACTGCTGATCATTTTCTCTGGAAAAAGAAAACAGAACTGTCAGTCCAAGCTAAGGTTGAATTCTCTACCCTTCTCTTATGAGTGGATCTGCTGACAGCCTCTCAACAGTTTCTGCTCTGTACTGAAAGTGCTCTATCAAATCAAATCTTGAAAAGGTCATTGCATTGGGATTGTATTAAGAGTAAACTAATGAACAAAATACTAATAGACAGTTTGAGTGAACTATCCCTTTAAAGTCATTTGGTTGGTGTAAGCAGTGCCTAAGGAGTTTCTACCATATTCTCACACCAGTCCATTCCTTTGACAGCTATGATATGGAGTGAACAAGTGTACACTTCAGGAAGTGAATCAGACTGTAGCCCATGACAAAGATAAGTCCATAAGCCTTGTTGACATTCTTCACCAAATGCCTTGGACAACCTAGTGAGAAACTCACCAAAGGCCTCTTTTGATTCTGATAGGCGCTCCTCATCGGTGGAGTCTATCACATAGATCACTCCGTGGGACTCAGCATAGTACTGTGAATTCAAAGTTCACAAAGCCATGTTTCAGCAATCAACCTCAAATCAATGTAATCAGTTGACAGATAATGAGGCATATTGCATCATGCTAGATATCATTTATTTTGAGTGTGTGTAATTTGATATTGGTGTTCACTTTGTCCCACAGCGACTGAAGCTCCTCTTGACCACCAAGGTCCCAGAACATTAGACGAGCCTTGCCCACATCAATTGTGCCGACTTGTGAGGAGAGAGTAGCAGAACATATTACAATGGCATGAACTCATGGAAAGCAATGTACTACAATTGAATGCAACAAACAAATGTCGGTCTTGTTGGTTGGCTACTTACTGTTAAGACCAACTGTAGTGGTGATTTTGGACAAATTCATTCCCTTGTAGTTCTTACTGAACTTGGTCTTAGTCTGTTCCAGAAAGGTCTGTGTGTGTAGGAAAGACATGCCTAATCAAACAAGCAGCAGCACTTTCTCCAACAAAGAGACAAACAATAAACAGTAATATCAACCTGCTCTTCTAACTAAAAGACTAACCGTTTTTCCTGCATTGTCCAGTCCTAGGATCAAGATGCAGTATTCGTCCTTCTGGAACACGTATTTGTACAGACCAGATAATAAGGTGTACATCTTAGGATTGTAAACAAACACTAGCTGATGCGCAAGGCGAGCACCAACTCACATCGTGGAAAGATCCAGCTGTGAGGCTAGCCAGAGTTAGCAAGTCGAATTAGCTAACTGTTACCTGACTAGCTGTTCAGCTAGCTAACGTTACCTGTGGTTTGAATCAAGCAAGTTAGCTAACGTTACTAGTTCGTAATCGATACTAGCTAGCTGACTTGACACCAAACACTAAAGTAAAATATAACTAATGCGCCAATCAAGGAACAAATACTTGGCTAACTACAGTAGCTTGCTAATGCTAACTTTTATAGCTGTATATCTCGTTAATGCCGCTGACGAGTATAAACAGATATTTGCTAGCGGACAATTTCAGCAACTCACAAATCGCAAAAGGAGATCAAGGGCACGCTAGCTATCTCAACAACATGACATCATGCTATATCTACTTTGACAGAGGTATCGTATTTTATCTAGTCTTATTTTAGTAAACACGGTGGCCACCTGAATTTACGAAGGCACAAAGCAGTGCATTGTGGGACTTGTTGTCTTGTGGCAAATTAAATAGCAACTGACCACTATTGCCCATAAAGTGTGTGGCTTTAGGACGTACGCAGCAAAAAGTTACACGTTTGTAGTTTTTACCACATATATTCCTCTTTTCTTTTTGGGGAAATGCTATTATAAAGTACCACATTATGAGTCATAATACCCATAAAAGTTAGCAGTCAAACAAGAAAATGATTCCTATCGTTTTTCCACCATTCATTTTTCCAGTAGCGGATTTTAGAAACACTTAAAATAAGGGCTGTGTTTTGTGTAGGCTTACCCTGGTCAATATATTCACCTGTATTGACCCCCGAAAAATGAAATGCCAATTAGCTGCTAATGTGGCTATCATAAATAATTACCAATTTGTATTTAACCTTTATTTAACTAGGCAAGTCAGTTAAGAACAAATTATTATTTACATTGACTGCCTAACCCGGCTAAACCCTAACGACGCTGGGACAATTGTGCGCCGCCTTATGGGACTCCCAATCACAGCCGGTTGTGATACAGCCTGGAATCAAACCAGGGTCTGTAGTGACGCCTCTAGCACTGAGATGCAGTGCCTTAGACTGCTGCACCACTCGGGAGCCCCCAAATGCCATAATAATCTGGGCAAGATTGACGAATCAAGGCAACGGTAAGAATCTCTGGATTAACTATCTAATGTTAGCTAATTTTAGTAATGAATAAATTAGCTACATTTAAATTTAAATGGACAATTCTGTGAAATGTCTTGTGCAAGGTTTAAATTGACATTGATACCTGTTAACAAAGGTGTCAGCCGGAGAGAACGTGCAGGAGCTTGCAGGGATTTGTAGTCTATCACAAATCAATATCACCAATCAATGACAGGCAAACATCAACAGTAAATTAAATTGATAGACCCCTTCTGTGCCCTTAACTAAACCCTTATCGGGGTGTGCCAAGAAAATATTTTTTTGTCTTTTATAATTTTATGAAAGCACAATATTTAATAACAAGAAAAAACGTCTACTACGTTCTACAACTGTATAAACAGTCACTTAGATGGCATCTAAAAACTCAGCTAAGCTACTTCAGCACACTTCCATCAATGAGGTGATATTAACTGAGTACAATAACAAAAATATACACTACCATTCAAAAGTTTGGGGTCACTTAGAAATGTCCTTGTTTTTGAAAGAAAAGCACATTTTTTTTGTCCATTAAAATAACATCAAATTGATGAGAAATACAGTGTAGATTTTTAATGGAATATCTACATAGGTTTACAGAGGCCCATTATCAACAACCTTCACTCCTGTGTTCCAATGGCATGTTGTGTTAGCTAATCAAGTTTATAATTTTAAAAGGCTAATTGATCATTAGAAAACCCTTTGCAATTATGTTAGCACAGCTGAAAACTGTTGTGCTGTTTAAAGAAGTAATAAAACTGGCCTTCTTTAGATTAGTTGAGTATCTGGAGCATCAGCATTTGTGGGTTCGATTACAGACTCAAAATGGCCCACTTTTCCCATTGAAAAAGTATTCAGACCCGTTACTCAGTACTTTGTTGAAGCAACTATGGCAGTGATTACAGCCTCAAATCTTCTTGGGTATGACACTACAAGCTTGGCACACCTGTATCTGTGGAGTTTCTCCCATTCTTCTCCGCAGATCCTCTCAACCTCTGTCAGGTTGGATGCGGAGCATTGCTGCACAGCTTTTTTCAGGTCTCTCCAGAGATGTTTGATTAGGTTCATGTCCGGGCTCTGGCTGGGCCACTCAAGGACATTCAAAGACTTGGCTGTGTGCTTAGGGTCGTTGTCCTGTTGGAAGGTGAACCTTCACCCCAGTCTGAAGTCCTGAGAACTCTGGAGCAGGTTTTCATCAATGATCTCTCTGTACTGTGCTCCGTTCATCTTTCCCTCGATCTTGATTAGTCTCCCATTCCCTGCTTCTGAAAAACATCCCCACAGCATAATTCTGTCACCACCATGCTTTACCGTAGGGATGGTGCCAGGTTTCCTCCAGATGTGACGCTTGGCATTCAGGCCAGAGTTCAATCTTGGTTTCATCCAACTAGAGAATCTTGTTTCTCATGGTCTGAGAGTCTTGAGGTACCTTTTGGCAAACTCTAAGCAGGCTGTCATGTGCCTTTTACTGAGGAGTGGCTTCCGTCTGGCCATTCTACCATAAAGGCCTGATTGGTGGAGTGTTGCAAAGATGGTTTTCCTTCTGGAAGGTTTTTCTATCTCCACAGAGGAAATCTAGAGCTCTGGCAGAGTGACCATTGGGTTCTTGGTCACCTCCCTGACCAAGGTCCTTCTCCCCCAATTGCTCAGTTTGGACGGGCGGCCAGCTCTAGGAAGAGTCTTGGTGGTCCAAACTTCTTCCATTTAGGAATGATCGAGAGCACTGTGTTCTTTGGGACCTTCAATGCTGCAGAAATGTTTTGATACCCTTCCCCAGATCTGTCACTCGACACAATCCTGTCTCGGAGCTCTTCGGACAATTCTTTCGATCCAATGGCTTGGTTTTTGCTCTGACATGCACTGTCAAGTGTGGGACCGTATATGGACAAGTGTTTGCCTTTCCAAATCATGTCCAATCAATTGAATTGACCATAGGTAGACTCCAATCAAGTTGTACAAACATCTCAAGGATGTTCAATGGAAACAGGATGCACCTGAGCTCAATTTCGAATCTCATAGCAAAGTGCCTGTCCTATTGTAAATAAGTTACTTATGGGGTATCATTATGGGATATTGTGTGTAGATTTCTGAGGAATTGATTGTATTTAATCCATTTTAGAATAAGACTGTAATGTAACAAGATGTAGAAAAATCTATATTAATTTAATTATTAAAAAGCTATAGAAAAATCTTCCAGCATTTGACAGGTTCTTCTAGCAAGCTCAAAGAGTTTTACCTCTCCCAAAATTCATGGCTCTTTTAAACCCTCCATTTCTCGTTCTGCTAACTTATTGAGGCTAACACCTGCTCCGATGACGCATTCAGTGGTTAACACCTTATGCAGCCATCGCTCAGAATGTGCTTTCTCAGCACCCACCTTTCCTCGCCTAGACAGGATGTTTGCTTTCACAGGATGCCTGCCTTGACAGGATGCCTCCTTCTGGCCATTCTGACTTTCTGGAATTCATACATTTTTAAACATAATTTTAAAAAAAAGTAACATTCCCTACTTCACTCCAATATAATCTCACTCTATGTTCAAACATTTTTGCGTGTTATTTCTTACATTATTAGCGCAGAATTGTTTTTGTGTTATTAAATGCAGCAGGAAATAACTTTTAGATATCAAAGCGGTGATAACTCACCAGCATTACGATCAGGAATACTACTTTCCTGAATTGGATCCTTTGTTCGTACCCCCCAGGGCAATTTAATTGAACCCAGAGGCTGATCCAAGATGCCGGCGGCGGAGAAGAGGTATTCGGAGTGGACTTCTAGTCCGACTCAGGAGACGTGCACACCATCCACCGCTTCCGAGTATATTACTGTTCAGTCTCTGGACAATAAAGTAGATATGCTCAGGGCGAGGATCTCCTTCCAGAGCGACATCAGGGACAGTAACATACTCTGTTTCACGGAATCATGGCTCTCTCCGGATAGACCTTCCCCTTCCATACAGCCAGCTGGGTTCTCAGTACATTGCGCAGACAGGAATAAAGAACTCTCCAGGAAGAAGAAAGGCGAGGTGCATGTTTCATGATTAACTACTCATGGTGTGATTGTGGTAACGTACAGAAACTGAAGTCCTTTTGTTCACCCAACCTAGAGTACCTCATAATCAAATGCCGACCATATTACCTCCCAAGAGAATTATCTTCGGTTATAGTCACAGCCGTGTATATTCCCCCTCAAGCCGATACCACGACAGCCATGAAGGAACTACACTGGACTTTGTGCAAACTGGAAACCACATATTCTGAGGCCGCATTTTATTGTAACTGGGGATTTTAACAAAGCAAATTTGAGGAAACCGCAACTGAAGTTCTATCAACACATTGACTGTAGTACTCGTGCTGCTAAAATACTCGACCACCGCTACAACTTCCGCAATGACCACAAGGCCCTCCCCACTCCCTTTGACAAATCAGATCATGACTCCATTTTGCTCATCCCGTCCTATAGGCAGAAACTCAAACAGGAAGTACCCGTCTATTCAAAGCTGGTCTGACCAATCGGAATCCATGCTTCAAGATTGTTTTGATCCCGCGGACTGGGATATGTTCCAGGTAGCCTCTGGGAATAACATTGACTTATACACTGACACGGTGACTGAGTTCATCAGGAAGTGTATAGCGGATGTTGTTCCCACTGTGACTACCCAGAAACCGTGGATAGATGGCAGCATTTGCACAAAATTGAAAGCGCGACCCACTGCATTTAACCATGGCTAGGTGACTGGGAATATGGTTGAATACAAACAGTGTAGTTATTCCCTCCATAAGATGTCAGTACAGAGACAATGTGGAGTCTCAATTCAACGGCTCAGGCACGAGACGTATATGGCAGGGTCTACAGACAATCACAGATTACAAAGGGAAAACCAGCCACGTCGTGGACACCGACGTCTTGCTCCCGGACAAGCTAAACACCTTCTTCGCTCGCTTTGAGGATAACACAGTGCCACCGAGGCGGCCCGCTCCCAAAGAATGTTGGCTCTCGTTCTCCGTGGTCGATGTGAGTAAGACATTTAAACGTGTTAACCCTCGCAAGGCTGCCGGCCCAAACGCCATCCCTAGCCTCGTCCTCAGAGTTTGCGCAGACCAGTTGGCTGGAGTGTTTATGGACATATTCAATCTCTCCCTATCCCAGTCTGCTGCCCCACTTGCTTCAAGATGCCCACCATTGTTCCTGTACCAAAGAAAGCAAACGTAACTTAACTAAATGACTTTCGCCCCGTAGCACTCACTTCTATCATCATGAAGTGCTTTGAGAGGCTAGTTAAGGATCATATCACTTCTGCCTTACCTGACACCTTAGACCAACTTCAATTTGCATACCGGCCAAATAAATCCACAGACGATGCAATCGCCATTGCACTGCACACTGCCCAGTCACATCTGGACAAGAGGAATACCTATGTAAGAATGCTGTTCATTGACTATAGCTCAGCCTTCAACACCCTAGTACCCTCCAAGCTCATCATTAAGCTCGGGGCCTTGGGTCTTAGCCCCGCCCTGTGCAACTGGGTCCTGGACTTCCTGACGGGCCGCTCCAGGTGGTGAAGTTAGTAATCAATACCTCCACTTCGCTGACCCTCAACACAGAGGCCCCTCAAAGGTGTGTGCTCAGAATGTGAATGCGTTGGGACTGCTTTCTGTTCTTCTTTAAACAGCTTTATTTTGGCATACAAGCACCTTGGTTTCTCACATTCAACACCATTGATGGTAGCTTTCACCTTTGCACTGATCATGGCAGCACTCCTTTTTACATGTTCTATATTTCTCGTCAGAGAAGGCCTATCCTTGTCAGTGGTGTCCAAGCTGTACAGATCATCAAATGTCTGGTACTCACGTCTGTCTGAAGTCAATGTTTGATCGGGCACAAACCTTCATTTCTTAAATTGTTCTTCTGGCAAGCATGAAGGATTCATTAAGCAGTACCAGCATGGATCTTCTCCCTCGCATTTATTGATCTGTACCATGTATAGTGACATTTTGAAATGTCTGTCCTGGAATTGCTTGTACTGTTCCTTGTCAAGGCCTTTTCTGCTGAGGTCATGCATCATGTCAACTTTTGTATCAATGATGTTGAATTGTTGTGAAATATTGGCAATTTCTTCCTGTGTTGTGGGCTGATGTACTCCTATGTGTGTTCCTTTCCAGGCGCTCAAACCGACCAATCACAAGAGCTGCAACAGGATGCATACGCTTTTCAAAAGCCTCTTTCATATCTGGTTGTTTGGTGGCTGCTTCATGTAGGCTTGTCATTGTGCCTCACTTCTTCACACGCTTCTCATTTGATTCTTCCATCTTCTACCTAGCCAGGGCTGTTCCCTGAAACCCCAAGTTTAGAAGGGAATTAATTATCTTGGCAGAGTTGGCCCAGCTGTCACCTGATGCTGTTCTACAAGAGATAAGCATGTCAAGATCCAGTTGAACAAACAGGAGTGTGTGGAATGCTTGAACAGAGGCAGAAGTTCTGTGGTCTGGCCCACCATCAGATCGAATGATCAAGCTTGACTTGTTGAGAGACACATCTTCACTGTAGTTCTCTCCTCTGAGGATGCTGAGATTTTTAACTGTGTGTCGAAGGTGGCTGGATGGCTGGAAAACCTTGTCCTTGACAGTGACATGAACGTTCCCATCATAGAATGAACTAGATGGAGATGCTGGGATCAACATGATAGATGGTACAAGTCTACTGATGTGGTAACCATGGTCGGCAGCTGCTAGAACTGGCCCACTCACAAGAGCAATGCTTGGGTGTAAACTGCAGTCTTATCCACTCTATTGATGGGATTTTAGTTTCTTGTGGAAGCCGCTTTTCCACTGCGTCAAGCAAATCCTCAACTGATATAGCAAAAAAGGTAAGTACAAGTACTCCCCATGTCTGCGATCGTTGACCTGAGCTGTGAATTCGTTAGAATACTTCTGTACTTCCTCCCAAAGGGGCTGGAATGAGGATTGTGGTCAGGGCGTGACAGTAACCCCCCGCCCCAAATGTGCGGACTCCCGGCCGCAAACCTGAACCTATAGGGGAGGGTCCGGGTGGGTATCTACCCTCAGTGGCGGCTATGGGAGAAATTATGTACATATATGGAGGAACATAAATACTGTAACACAAGAGAGAGATACACTTATAGAGTGCATTTGCCATTCTGGTAAAATGCATTGTCTATTGTATAGGAGAGGAGAACTAGAGGAGACACACAGGCGCCAGGACAGCTGGACATACAAAGGTCAGAGGGATATACAAAGGAGGGGGTCAGCCAAATGACCAACTGATGGATTATAGACATAACTCACATATTCTTAGGACATGGAGATGCTGAAGGAATGACAGGGGAGACACATAGTCTGCTGATCCAAGATAAAGAATACATTAAGCTAAATGCAGGGACAAAGCAAGCCTAGAAAATAGAGGAATGTATAGTATTTTTAGTATAGCTGAGCATGCTAAAAACAGAGGAGACACATAGTTTGCTGACCCTAGATAACATACATACAGAAGAACGCATTGAGCTGAGTGCAGGGACAAAGCAAGGGTCTTGTCATCATTAGGATCTAATGGAAAGCAGATGTGGGCGTTATTGGACTGAACAAGCAGGATGCACGGATTGGGATATAACTTCATTTGCATGTGGGATGAACTCATATGTTGTGTGTGTATAAAATCAGAGCGAGTGCTCTGAAAAAGTGTGTGTTCCGCGGACCACTCCGGCTTGCGATACTTCTTTTATTAAAAGCCTATTGATTTCACAAAGTTCTTGATAGCGTCATATTTGAACCGATTTTCCACGACAGACTTGGCGAGCTTTTGCCAGAAGTGACAGGGACCGAGGCGTTCTTGGCTGACGGCGGGTTCTTTGGACAATCTGGCAAACAAGGGTGGCCGCCCAACTATAACAAGGTAAGCAAGTACTTACTATAGTTGAAATGTTTGCGTAGATTGCTTCAGAGATCCTGTCTCAGCAGGAGGGACGTCAAGTAGGTCTCTCTCTCAAATTTCCTAAAAACTATAGAAACGAAAGAACTTTTTGAAATTCAATGAATTTGCATGCATGTGTGTAAGCTTGGGAATTGTATAGCAAATACGAATGTGCATGCATGTCTAGTGAGTAAGTAAGCGGGGGCTGTGAACTTCGCTGGTGTCGGGTGTGTGATTCGGCATGTTCGGGCGCAGGGCTATAGCTGCCTGCTTATATGGTTAAGTAGTTAGAAAAATCCTGTAATACCGCTTCAATAAAATTAGTAGAAGGGCTGAATGGACAGGTTACTTATGAATACAGCTCTAAAAGAATAGAGATCTGCATAATTAACCTGTTAAGCCCACCCGACACGCAGGCATCTCATCTAGCATCTGGAAATGCAAATGCACTACGCTAAATGCTAATAGCACTCGTTAAAACTCAAACGTTCATTAAAACACACATGCAGGGTACTGAATTAAAGCTACACTCGTTGTGAATCCAGCCAACAAGTCAGATTTTTAAAATGCTTTTCGGCGAAAGCATGAGAAGCTATTATCTGATAGCATGCAACACCCCGAAATACCTGAAGGAGACGTAAACAAAATAATTAGCATAGCCGGCGCTACACAAAACGCAGAAATAAAATATAAAACATTCATTACCTTTGACGATCTTCTTTGTTGGCACTCCTAGATGTCCCATAAACATCACTATTGGGTCTTTTTTTCGATTAAATCGGTCCATATATACCCTAAATATCGATCTATGAAAAGTGTGTGATCCAGGAAAAAACAGCGTTTTAAAACGCAACGTCATTTTTTTAAATTAAAAAAGTTGACGATAAACTTTCACAAAACACTTCGAAATACTTTTGTAATCCAACTTTAGGTATTAGTAAACGTTAATAATCTATCAAATTGATCACGGGGCGATGTGTATTCAATAGCTCCACGTCTTGAAATCATGTTCGGAAATTTCTACTCCAAAACATCCTGTCGGAGACCGGAAGGAATGGGCTCTCTCTTACTCGTTTGACCAAGAAACAAAGCCCAGGCAATTGACTGGTGACATCGTGTGGAAGCTGTAGGACTTGCAATCTCAGCCCCATGTAATTTGCTTTCCAATAGACAATACATGCAAGTGGCGCATTGATATATTTTCCAGATTTTGGTGATCAGTTTTTCTTCCGCTTTTCGATGAAACACACGTTATGTTATAGTCACAGCTGTGATTTAACCAGTTTTAGAAACGTCAGAGTGTTTTCTATCCACACATACTAATCATATGCATATACTATATTCCTGGCATGAGTATCAGGACGCTGAAATGTTGCACGATTTTTAACAGAATGTTCGAAAAAGTAGGGGGTAGGCTTAACATTAACTCTCACTGGGAAGAGGAACGAAATCGATAAATATTGGGCAAGATAAGTTATACATAAGGATAAAACATTGACTGGATAATGAGTTAAAAGACCATTGTAAAAATTACAATAGGTGTTAAAAAGAGGTATTAAACAAGGCATGGATAGTATAAAACGGTTGCGACGTAGGAAGAAATAACTTAAAAATATACAGATAAACTAAAATATACTGGTTAAAATAAATCTAGGCGGTCTAGAATAAAGTGAGAAAACTGGATGAAAATAGAAGTCTAGAACACATATTAAAAATATCACGAGCCCCGTAAACGAAATAGGAAGCTGCAATTTAAAAACAGCCTCAGGAATTAAACAATAAAATAGGCTAAGAGAGAATATAGCAAGCGGATAAATAAAGAGATAAGAAAGTGCAGACATTATAAATAAGCTGAATTAGAAGGAAAATGATATGAAATGGGATTTAATACACTGAATAAAGTTAAAGTAATAGTATAAGCAAAGATAAAAACACAGTGATATTTGAGGTGCTGTACTAGAATAAGACATTAAGGCTTCTGTAATATTCAGTAATACAGTTGTAGACATTATAGGTTTTAATAGGAGGTATTAAGTGATGTGACAAATGAATTATTATCTGGGAAAGTAGGGTAGCTCTACCTTGGAAGATAGTAAATAAAGTGTATAATGCGATGGGAGTGTTTAGGGAAAATAAATAGTTTGTACAGGAGTTTGTACCCTTTTCAAAAGAGCAACAACTAATTGTTTTAAGGTTAGTACGAATGGAATTTTCACCAAGCAGTGTATAGTCTCTGATTGATCAATAAGGAAAAAAACAGCCCATAAGAGGCCAGATGGAAGGGCATGGGCTGAATTCTGGAGACTGAGTGTACATCAAGATACACCGGGCTGGGGATATACTTCTTACAGCACCTGCAGTGGTAAAGATCGTCACGTCTCTCTTTGGTGGGTGCATAAGGTTCACAAGAAGTAAGGTCCAGCTGAATAATGGGTGAGCTTGAAAACACCATGACAGAGGTGAAACAAAAGAGAGAGAGAGAGACTAGATTCCACTGTAGACATACTGGGTTGAGTTAGGGGTTACTTGTTTTATTTTGTTAATGTATCATGTGAAAAAGGATAGATGTTAGGGTAGTTGTACTCTAAACAACATGTTGAAGTCTCGATGTGAAAGCCCATTCAGTGTTGATTTACTTCAAGAAGAAATAATGTTGATTAAGGTTATGCACATGTTTATCAGTTGAAACAGAGCAGATGGGGAACTAAGTAAAGAATGACATGATTTGGGAACACCTCTCAGAACCTGCGGCCGAAAGGGGAAGACTGGATGAAAGCACGAGGAAGCTAATTAGGGCGTCCATTTTTGTGGAGTCCAGCAGAAAAGTATCCTGGAGGCATAGAGTCAGGTGAAGAGAGAGTGGGAATTGTCATGGTCTCAGATTTAAGTATTCATGAATACAGTCATGCATAACACATAACATTGTCAATACTGTTATGTTTTGTCCTTTGTTTTCCAAGTCTTATGTTTAGGAAACCAGATGGAGAAGGGTTCGCCAGCTTCAGCTGGAATGTCAGTTTGTGTGATGAGTGATGGAAGTAAGAGAATGTATGGTGCAATCGTAGAACAGAGGCCATAAGTCTCTAAGTCTGAATGCCCCACAGAAATAAGGCAGAAACCTGAACCAGGACGAGAGGTTCCACATCTGATGATCCAAGGGGACCAGAAGGACCTCTCCCAATGATACCAGGAGATCTAGTCTACGTTCGAGTGTTCCGAAGGAAGTGGGATCAGCCGAGGAGGGAAGGACCCTACGAGGTGGCAACAGCCACAAACACGGCCCTCCAAGTGAAAGGAAGCAAGACGTGGTATCATCTAAACCACTGCACCCGAGTCCCGACGGAGAGAAGGACACAACCATACAGAGGACACAGAGGATGCTGATTCACCAGGCGGGACCCTGGAGGGAGCAGGAGCAGCGGAAATGATCAAAGCGCCAGGGAGGAATCAAGAAAATGGCAGACCAGATACAAAGAGTGCATCAACTAACGCACTCAGAAGAAGCACCAGGGGAAAAGAGCCTGAAAAGAAAAGAGACAAACAACCAAAGTTTCCTCCAGTATGGCTGGAAAGCCCAGAAGTGGGGGGGGGTAACATGTCTGCCACTCCTGATGATATACCTGTTGGGGCAGACCTCTTTGACAGAAGCCCTCTACAGTGGGACCCCGAGGTATCGCCTAAAGAATGGGAACATCTCTTCCCTGAAATGGACACCTTCCAGATGGAAGCCCAGTCCGGCCTGAGGAGGGAGCCTCAGGGGAAGAAAGAGGAGGAGAGGCCTCACAAGGAACAGAAGGAGAGACCCCACAAAGAGGAGGAAAAGTCCAGCAAGCTGAAGAAAATGGGGATTTCCCCAAAATTGACTTTTCAGCTCTTGAATTGTCTCCATAATGAACAATTGAAGTTAGAACCACAGAAGAACAATGACATTGACATAACAGAAGTGACAGTGAACGCTAGTATAGCAACAACAGACTCACGCACAATCAAGATGTAGGGTGGAAACAGGAAGAGAAGAGAGGAACCTGTCGAACGAGGTGAAAAGACAGGATATTTTGACAGGTTTAAGTTTCATGTTCCGCCGCAAATTCTAACAGAACCAGGGGAACAAAGGACAGTTTCTGTATGGAAGAAGAAACCTCTACCGGAGGAGCCACTCTGTGGAAAGACGCATCATATAACAAAGGGTGAAGTTGTTTGGGACCCCAAAGGATGTGACCTGACACATCAGAACCAAAGGGATTCTTTAATGTGATTTGGAACTTTTTGACAAACTCTAATGACCTACCTCAAGACAAGAACATTGCAAAGATGACAGATATAGATGTATCAGACTCAGAACCGTTCAAGGACACCACACAGGAAGAAGAGGTGAAAAACGAATGGTACAAATGGGCTAAGTATACAGCAAACAAACACATAATGGACAATTGTATATTGTGTAGTAAATCACCTTTGTCGGATCTCATAATAGTTCCTGAACCAGCATCATTTAAAAACTGTGCAAATTGGAAAAATGATCATTGTACCAAGACAAAGTATTTTATTCCCTTGTGTGACATAGAATGTAGGATTGCTCGAGGGAGCACTAGAGGCAGAACCATATTAAATGAGACTGGGTTGGGAGACAAGGATTGTGCTGCCTATGACATTAGAACTGAATTAAATGGACCTCAATTAGACAGAAGTACTGTGGTTAAAGGAAAATATGAATGTTTTTACAGCCATAACACCGAAGGAATTGATGTAGGAAACACCACTGTAGAATGTGATACTATTTGGGTACTAGAGACTGCAGGGGTTCGTAGAAATACAGATAAAGGGTTGGTGGTAAATAGAAAAGGGGTGTGTGGTACAATAACTCAGGTTGCGCCATCTCTTATTATGCAAAAAAATCAGGACAGAGGTATTGCGGATAGTTTCTGGATGTGTGGAAAAAACAAACTGTTGAATGTACTGCCAGATGGATGGACGGGTCTTTGTACCTTAGTTAGAGCAATTCAACAGGTAACCATTATTAAATCACCCCATGATGACTATGTTAACTCTAGAGTTAAGAGGGCGTATGAGAAAGAACCTGAGGTATACCTTGATGCAATTGGACAGCCTAGAGGGGTACCTCGGGAGTTCAAGGCAAGAGATGAAGTTAAATCTGGATTTGAATCTATATTTTTGTGGATAATACCAAATAAGAACTTAGAGTGGATTAATTACATATACTATAACCAACAGAGATTCATTAACTATACTGACTCGGCTCTAACGGCGTTGGGGGAACAGGTACAGGCTACCAGTAAAATGTCTTGGCAAAATAGACAGGCTCTCAATTGGCTTTTGGCAGAGAAGGGTGGAGTTTGTGTTATGTTCGGGGATGATTGTTGCACCTTTATTCCCAATAACACTGCGCCTAATGGATCCTTTGCAATCGCTATGGCTAAACTTAAAGGTTTACGAGCAGAGGTTAAAACCTGTTAAGCCTACCCCCTACTTTTTCGAACATTCTGTTAAAAATTGCGCAACATTTCAGCGTCCTGCTACTCATGCCAGGAATATAGTATATGCATATGATTAGTATGTGTGGATAGAAAACACTCTGACGTTTCTAAAACTGGTTAAATCACGGCTGTGACTATAACATAATGTGTGTTTCATCGAAAAGCGGAAGAAAAACTGATCACCAAAATCTGGAAAATATATCAATGCGCCACTTGCATGTATTGTCTATTGGAAAGCAAATTACATGGGGCTGAGATTGCAAGTCCTACAGCTTCCACAGGATGTCGCCAGTCTTGTCAATTGCCTGGGCTTTGTTTCTTGGTCAAACGAGTAAGAGAGAGCCCATTCCTTCCGGTCTCCGACAGGATGTTTTGGAGTAGAAATTTCCGAACATGATTTCAAGACATGGAGCTATTGAATACACATCGCCCCGTGATCAATTTGATAGATTATTAACGTTTACTAATACCTAAAGTTGGATTACAAAAGTATTTCGAAGTGTTTTGTGAAAGTTTATCGTCAACTTTTTTAATTTAAAAAAATGACGTTGCGTTTTAAAACGCAGTTTTTTCCTTGATCACACACTTTTCATAGATCGATATTTAGGGTATATATGGACCGATTTAATCGAAAAAAAGACCCAATAGTGATGTTTATGGGACATCTAGGAGTGCCAACAAAGAAGATCGTCAAAGGTAATGAATGTTTTATATTTTATTTCTGCGTTTTGTGTAGCGCCGGCTATGCTAATTATTTTGTTTACGTCCCCTTCAGGTATTTCGGGGTGTTGCATGCTATCAGATAATAGCTTCTCATGCTTTCGCCGAAAAGCATTTTAAAAATCTGACTTGTTGGCTGGATTCACAACGAGTGTAGCTTTAATTCAGTACCCTGCATGTGTGTTTTAATGAACGTTTGAGTTTTAACGAGTGCTATTAGCATTTAGCGTAGCACATTTGCATTTCCAGATGGCTAGATGGGACGCATGCGTGTCGGGTGGAGTTAAGAGGTTAAGGCAAATGCTGGGGTTGACACTCATGTTTGGGATTGGTTGGACTTAGCATTGGGAAAATGGGGAGCTATGTTTGCTAGGAGGGCCATTATGCTGGTCGGGGGGTTATTGGCTCTGGGTATTGTATTTTGTTGTGTTTTACCCTTGGTGAAATCACTTGTGATCCAGACAACGGTTAAACAGATGTTTGTAAGAAGAGCTGACCCTCCGGTGATAGTTAATCCTGTGCCGGGTAGCCCAGGCCACTATACGGATGAAAATGGACAGTTATGCAATGCGGTTGGTGGACCCCTTGACTGCCCCTTTGGTAATCCAAACTGCCTGTATGGAGTGGTCCCTGGAGGTGGTTACGCTTGCCATGATTTTCGTAAGGATGGTTTACCTCTATATGCTATCATTCCAAATTCATAAGAAAGTCTACTGATACACATCCACAAAAAGGGTCATTTCCGTAGTAAATACAAGAGATGCTATGTAAGGTCTACTTTTGCTCACGGCCTTGTGTTTTTGTATGTTTTGTTGAATGTTTTTGATAGGTATATCAATTAATATATCTGTTTTCTTTTAATTAAAAGTTAGTTTTGCCTTCTAAATACTAGGTTAATTTTAAAAACATGTAGGTAACAGTGGGATATCCCGGTTACAAGTGTCTACGGATCATGTCCTGAATCTTCTAACAGAGGTTGGTATCGCTGGTATCACATTTGTTGGAGAGGTGTCTGAGAGGGAGGATCATGCTGAAAACTTAAATTTAGAATGATGTTGTGTCAATTTTATTTTGTAACTGCATGGAGGCCTCGTGTTTTCTCAGATTCAATTTATTATTATACTCATTGCTTTATTATATATTTTTTTCTTTTTCACGTAACTGAGATAACCTCAGGCAAGGCTTTGTACTTACATGCTCATGCTTCAACAAAATGTTATGTATTATTTTTATTGTTTCTAGACCGAACTAGATCTTTTACTCTTATGAAATACTAGAGATGTTTGGTCTAGTTAGGGTTTCTTTAAATGTTTTTAATTGGATCTTATACTCCTATCTATGTTATTATTTGGAGATGTTTGGTGTAGGTGATTTGTAAGCTTTATTTTTGTTAATCAACTGTTGGAATTATGCTCCACCATATATGTCCTTTTTGTGTAATTTTTGGTGCTTAATAAAGCACCAGAGGAGGGTTATATGGGAGAAATTATGTACATATATGGAGGAACATAAATACTGTAACACAAGAGAGAGATACACTTATAGAGTGCATTTGCCATTCTGGTAAAATGCATTGTCTATTGTATAGGAGAGGAGAACTAGAGGAGACACACAGGCGCCAGGACAGCTGGACATACAAAGGTCAGAGGGATATACAAAGGAGGGGGTCAGCCAAATGACCAACTGATGGATTATAGACATAACTCACATATTCTTAGGACATGGAGATGCTGAAGGAATGACAGGGGAGACACATAGTCTGCTGATCCAAGATAAAGAATACATTAAGCTAAATGCAGGGACAAAGCAAGCCTAGAAAATAGAGGAATGTATAGTATTTTTAGTATAGCTGAGCATGCTAAAAACAGAGGAGACACATAGTTTGCTGACCCTAGATAACATACATACAGAAGAACGCATTGAGCTGAGTGCAGGGACAAAGCAAGGGTCTTGTCATCATTAGGATCTAATGGAAACCAGATGTGGGCGTTATTGGGCTGAACAAGCAGGATGCACGGATTGGGATGTAACTTAATTTGCATGTGGGATGAACTCATATGTTGTGTGTGTATAAAATCAGAGCGAGTGCTCTGAAAAAGTGTGTGTTCCGCGGACCACTCCGGCTTGCGATACTTCTTTTATTAAAAGCCTATTGATTTCACAAAGTTCTTGATAGCGTCATATTTGAACCGATTTTCCACGACACGGCTCCGGTTCGGGACGTAGCCCCCGCTCCCTGCGCTGATCCCTCCGCTTCTGTGGAACCGGACCGTGAATCATCGCCGGAGGCTCTGAATTGGGAACCACCGCTGGAGGCTCCGGACTGCAGATCGTCTCCGGTGGCTCTGGACTGGGAACCCCCGCTGGAGGCTCTGGACTGCAGCTCATTGCTGAAGACTCCGGACCATCGCTGGAGGCTCCGGACTGCGGACCGTCGCTGGAGGCTCCGGACTGCGGACCGTCGCTGGAGGCTCCGACCTGGGGACCGTCGCTGGAGGCTCCGGACTGGGGACCGTCGCTGGAGGCTCCGGACTGGGGACCGTCGCTGGAGGCTCCGGACTGCGGACCGTCGCTGGAGGCTCCGGACTGGGGACCGTCGCTGGAGGCTCCGGACTGGGGACCGTCGCTGGAGGCTCCGGACTGGGGACCGTCGCTGGAGGCTCCTTGCCCTGGATTTTCACTGCAGGCTCCGGGCCATGGATCATCACTGGAGGCTTCGTGCCATGGATCATAACTACAACCTCCGGGCCATGGATCATCACTGGAGGCTTGGTGCCATGGATCATCACTACAGGCTCCGGGCCATGGATCATCACGGGAGGCTCCGGGGCCATGGATTATCACTGGAGGCTTCGTATGTGGAGCCGGAACAGGTCTCACAGGACTGGGGAGATGCACTGGAAGCCTGGTGCGTGGCACAGGCGCATAGGAGGTCTTGAGCGTAGAGCTGGTACAACCCGTCCTGGATCCGCCCGGCAAATGAGGGGCGCTAGCACAGAGCGCACCGGCCTGTGAATTCTCACTGGAGACACCTTGCACATCACGGTGCCTGACCAGTCACACGCTCCCCACGGTAAGCACGGGGAGTTGGCTCAGGTCTAAATCCTGACACCACCAATCACCCCGTGTCCCCCCCAAAACATTTTTTGGGGGCTGCTTCTCGGGCCCCCGTTGTTGTCGTGACTCCTGGTCTCGTCGCCGTTCCTCTAATTCCTCGTATCTTCGTCGTTCCGCTCTTGCTGCTTCTATCTCCTCCCTTGGACAGCGATACTCTCCAGCCTGCGCCCAGGGTCCTTTCCCGTCCAGGATCTCCACTCGTCCTTTTTACCACGCTGCTTGGTCCTTTGGTGGTGGGTAGTTCTGTAACATCTCATGTTGGAAGGCATGGACAAAACGCAGCGTCCTAAGTGTTCATGATTCTTTATTACTCAAAAACACTCGAACAAAATAACAAAGCAAAAAAACAAAACAGTTCTGTCAGGTGCAGACACTAAATAGAAAATAACTACCCACAAAACACAGGTGGGAAAAAAGCTACCTAAGTATGATTCCCAATCAGAGACAGCAATAGAAAGCTGCCTCTGATTGGGAACCTCACTCGGCCAAAAACAAAGAAATAGGAAACATAGTATGCCCACCCTAATTCCACCCTGGCCTAACCAAATAGAGAAATAAAACGGCTCTCTCAGGTCAGGGCGTGACAGTACACCCCCCCCAAAGGAAAAAAAAAGTGCAATCCAATCTCATCATTTAATGTGATGTATAGGGTAATGGAGTAGACTATTTAAAATGTATATATATTTCCTAGAATGATTGACAATAAATAATTGTAATTAAATTAAAATGTTGATATATATTGAGTTCATTACCTGAATGCATCTCGATAGCCTACAAATATGACTAGGCCTCTCAGACTAGGCCTAGTAGAAAGATCAATCAAGTTAGGTCTGGCAAATTCATGTGGAATTGGTAAATAATTCCAGCCATAGAGTATAGCCTATCACCATCAAAATAAAAAATGCTGTTCTTGACATGCACAATTAGAAGCATCAATCTATATAGTTCAAGCTTGACTAAATTTGAGCCCAGTAACTTTGCTCATCGCATCCTCCTTCGATTGTCTCGTCTGGCTGCCACGAGAAGCCCCCACCTTGGAGACAGTCGATCACGTCATTGTGGAGCTGCAGATCTGCACAAATTAGTGTGCGCGTGCCAATGGTAATGTACTTTGCAGGACATGCTAGCTGTTCTTGGCGGCGCACCATCACTTCAAATGCATTCCATCTTGGTGTTAACGGTTGGCCTAGACTACTGTTAGTACCGGTAAAACGTAAATTATGAATCTCAAATCACCCTACAGCTGACACACTTCGATTTCATCAATAATTTTGACTTCAATTTGGTTGTCCAAAATACTATCAGTCTTTGCTGATGAATGCCCTGATCTCTGGACAGTGAATTGGTTCAATGACATTGTTGTTTCGTCTCTTAATCACTTTTAATATATCTGAAAATGATGCATTAACCATGAATTTAACCGACTGTTTGTTTATAATTCAACTTTGCTCGGCCTTATTATCGATTTCACTTGCTTTGGCAATGTAAATAGAGAGAGAGAGAGAGAGAGAGAGAGAGAGAGAGAGAGAGAGAGAGAGAGAAAATAAATGCAGATTGGCGCTTGTAAGGACGGACTGTTGATAAGTACAGTCAATATCAACCTGACAATAACTGAAACGAAACCAGTCAGACTCAGGAGGTCTTGGGTGTAATAAGCAGGAAGAAAATCGCACATCATAACCATCAAACGAACAGAGGGTAAGCAGAACAGACCAGATGATATCACTATACATTTCCAGTTGGTTCGTTTTTGTTTTCTTAAAAGGGAAAATGTTTGGTTTTATATTACAGGATTCACTATGACCTAGGCAACGAAGTTGTGGGCACATACTGTTGTGGCGGGTTGGACTGGAATGTGCTTTGGAGATGACTTATTGGCCCAGTAATGCATTTCATTGTTGTCCACATGATATAGTAATACCTCTACTCTGATGTAAAGTATTACTGCTCCAGACGTCATGGCTTAGGAATTGTTCAACTGTTTTCTGTAATGCATTTGGCTACTCACCACTGTGGCTAATGATTGACAGAAGTTTTACAGTAACCAAGTTATTTATCAGGAAGAGACATATAAACCTCAACGTATCCAGACAGATTGGTATTTGTGCAATGAGACTGATCAGAAAACATTTATTTATTTTTTAGAGTAAACAATTGTACAGTTAATAAAGGACAAATCAAATAGAGAATAACACAATCATGTTTTTTTTTATACAACACTTGTTTTCAGTGTGGGTCTCAGGCTTTCAAGCTGCCCACTTGACAAAACTAGAAATATTGGTATGGCTGCATACCAACCGTCAACATGACGTTAATAGCATGTGGCTAGACTGTGCACATACCTCTCTTTAGGCCAGGCCAGTCGAACAAAGTGTTCTTTTATCACGTGTCCATGTTATGTAAGATATCCGTAGATAACACATACCTAGAGAAAGCAGTTTAAGATAGTGCCGTGTTCCAGGCCGACTGCATTGCGGACGCCTAGCTGCCAGATCTCACAACGCATGGATTGGTATTTAACATATCAGCTAACCACATCTTATGATATAGCAATCTGATGCCCGAATACACAGTCAAGGACGTGGCACACAACCATTGGTTAATGCAATGTAATGCCTGAAATGTAGTTTGTCTGGAACGTGACTATTATAAAAACAGTGGTGGCATTGTGAGATCTGGCAGGCATCTGAAATATAGTCAGCCTGGGATGTGCACAGCACTAATGACTGTATACGTGCTGCCCTTTTAGAGAAAAACAACATATTTGTTCACCAAACTGATAGAACAAAAGCAAAGGGCACAGCTCCACTGCATCAAAACTAGTTTTATTTAGAGTGGGACACCTGTGTTTGTCCCACTGTGTGTAAGAAATAATCAAATAAAGATCTCACTGCTCCGGACCGAAACGTTGCTGCTATGGATTTATTCTGTAAATAGAAAGTGAGTTCTGAAAAGAGCAAAATTGCGCCCTTTAGTTCTGAAGTAATAATAGGAGCAGATAGAGAGAAATAAATTGGTTATGAGTCTCAGTTTTACAGAGTTTAGTTCTCATCTGGTGGCCATGCTAACGTGTATGTTTCAGCTTGTCAACATGACACACTCCCTTATAGACCTTCTGGGTGTCCTGGAGATGAGTTGGTTCAGGTTTTTCTGTGACTCTCTAGGACTTCCCACCCATCCCAAGAGGCGATGTGACAGACATTGTTGAAAAGATGTTGAAGGTCTACAATGATGAAGGATCCAACTGCATGTGCTGAGTAATATCCGCTGTAATGGAACACAGGTGGGTTTTTGTCCTCTATGGGTATTGAAGAAGAGGGGGATACATGGTCTTATACACATGTTTATTCTACCTCCCGACAATACAACACCCTACGTGTGGACGCCTGTCATGAAAATAAACAATGACTTCCTATTAGTGACAATGACAATGACTTCCTATTAATGGTATTGATTGCTAAACACTCGTGCTGGCTCAGCAGGCAGTTTCGCCACAGCAGAGGGATGGCACAAGCTTTCTTAATTTGTCGTTCTTCCTGTTTTTTATTTGTTTCCGTCTTTTATGTTGCGTCAACATCCCTCAATAAAGCCACAACGACATGTGACAGACACATGACACTCACGCACAAAGCTATGTTTTTGTGAAATTCCAGAAGTTTTTGGACTGTACAAATGCTTGAACATTAAAAATCCTATTTTTCCTAACCTTACACCTAACCCTAAATCTAACCCTAACCCTAACCTTAATCCCAAAAACCTCAAATTAACCCTAAAGCTTAAAATAGCATTTGATCAAATTCAGGACCTGAAAAATGTCCTGACTTGTTTTCTTACCTTTTCAGGACATTAGGGTGAAATGTTAGGACAATGAGGTCCTGATAATGTAGGAAAACAAGTAGACACACACAAACACACTGAATAGCTCTTCTCTCTCTCAGCGGAGAGTGGAGCTGGAGGGCAGGTCTGAACGAGCATCAGTCCAGCTGTTCAGTGTGTGAGCAGGGGCTGAGAGACCCCGTCTCTTTTAACTGTGGACACAGAGTGTGCAGACAATGCATCGGCAGCTACAGGGACCAGCCTGCTCCATCAGGAGACCCTGGCTGCCCCGAGTGTGGAAAGAGATCCAGAACACATTCTGAACCGAACCTACTACAACAACATGGTATTAGACACCAAGAAAGTAAGACACCTTTATGAAAATTATGATTATTTTTCCGATTTATTTGTAAGAAAAAGTATCCTTAAAATGTTTATGGCTCAAAATGATTGACCAAGTACATTTGGATCTACGTGCAATTAGAATGTTCACCACCAATTTTCAAGTCACTATGCCAATGTTGTTCTGTTTGATTCTCAATTAACAGAAGACCAGCATGTTGAGGAGCATAGAGTAGTTTCTATCCCAACCTCCATTAGAGCTCAGGACGGAAGCACTATCATCGCCCCATTCATCTACAACTCTACTGTAAGAGACATCATCATCACTGTGCCAAAAACAGGTGAACACTTTATCATTCTCACACAGTTGATGTCTGTATGAACAGATACCGGTTTTAGTGAAACATCTCAGGTCAGATGTTATGTTGTGTTGTGTTGTGCAGACCTGGGATAACTATAGTTTTAACTATGCTTTGTGGAAAGTAACTATTTTCCCTGGGGAACAAATAGTTACTTTGGAGGTGACTACAACTATTTGAATACAGTATTTGGCAGCCATCAAATACATTTTTTTTTCAAATAACTTGCATATAATCAAATACTTTCAAATATTATTTGGTTTTCTGAGAGTTATTCAAAATACTTTCAGATATGATTCGTTTTTTTGAGACCTGTATTTGAATATCGAAGAAAAAAGTTGCCTTTAAGTTGAAACTCTATGTAAACTATATTTGACTACCTTACAGTAAGTATTTGAAAAGTTGGTATTGACAACTATTCTCTGCCCAGGTCAGATGGTAGCTGATGTGTTGTCATACGGTTGATTTACTTACTCCAGGATTCCTTAAATTCATATTCAGAACTGTAGGATTCCTACAATAATTATTGTTTTTCTTTATTATTTCTAGAAGCCCCACATAGCTGTTCCACACAACAAGGGTGAGGCATCAAACATTGTATTTCTTGTAATTCTATCTACTGCCTATTCTTCATCAAGTGTTGCTACTGTTCTATATACTACTAAAGTACGGCCCTATACACTTTATTGTGCACATTCAATTTCCTGACACCTTATATCAATGATGATTGTCCTCTTTAGGAATAGAATGGTGGACTACTTTAACTCAGTCTCTGTCTTTTCTCTCTTTTGTTTCTCCAGTGAGTTGAGCATCAGTTCATTACGCCTGCCCCAGGCGTACCATACAACCTGGTATTTGACAGCACAAAAAAACAACACCACAGATTTAGGCATTTTCCCCAGATCTAATTCATTCAACTTAGCATAAATATATTTTGATCTGGTGTTAATTCAAAATGGTGATATAAGTTTGATTCTCAGAATCAGTTAGCTGGAGCAATATACTCCACATGAATTTTTGTTATGGGACTTTGAGTATCTTCTGAGTGACAGAGTAAACTTATTCAAAAGAGGGTTACAATAAGAGTAAGGTGCTTTACTTCATAACTTGAACTTCATGTTTTTGTTTACATTTCATTCTAGTGAATGATATTCTCAAGACATACAAAGCCAGTCTGAGGAAGAAGTTTGCATTGGTGTTAGAAGGCACCGCAGTAGATCAAACTCCCCTTAACAGGATTTACACACAGCTCTACATCACACAGGGGGAGTGTGAAGGGGTTAATAAAGAACATGAGGTTCGGCAGATTGAATATACATCCAGGAGAAAAACATCACCAGACACCCCTATCGACTGTAATAACATTTTTAAACAATCACATGGAGAAGAGGAACGCATAAGGACTGTGCTGACGAAGGGCATCGCTGGAATCGGAAAAACGGTCTCAGTGAAGAAGTTCATCGTCGACTGGGCAGAAGGACAAGCCAATCAAGATGTAGATTTCATATTTGTGCTTCCTTTCAGAGAGCTGAATCTGATTAAAAAACAATGCAGTCTTCATGGACTTTTAAATGGCTTTCACCCTGAACTTTCTGAGATAGAAGATGTAAAGAACTACACTGATGGTGAAGTTCTGTTCATCTTTGATGGTCTGGATGAAAGCAGACTTCCCTTGGATTTCCAAAACAACGAGACACTGTTTGATATGACACAGATCTCATCAGTAGACGAGTTGCTGACTAACCTCATCAAGGGGACTCTGTGTCCCAAAGCGCTCCTCTGGATAACCTCCAGACCAGCAGCAGCAAATCAGATTCCCCGTGACTTGGTCAGCCGGATTTCAGAAGTACGAGGATTCACTGACACGCAGAGAGAAGAATACTTTAAGAAGAGATTCGGTGAAGGGAAACTAGCCAACAAAATCATAACACATGTAAAGACATCAAGGAGCCTCCACATCATGTGCCACATACCAGTCTTCTGTTGGATCACTGCAAAGGTTCTAGAGGATGTGTTTTGTAGACAGAGAAATGAGAGAGGAGAGATCCTTACAACTCTGACTGAGATGTACGCTCGCCTCATGGTCATTCAGATAAACCTGGCAAATGAAAAGTATCAGGGGCAGAATGAGAGGGATAGACAGAAGATCTTGGCATCAAAGAAAATCTTCATTTTGAATCTGGCACGATTAGCATTTGAACAGCTGCAAGAGGGCAATATCATATTCGACGAGGAAGACCTGAGAAACTGTGGGATTGATGTTAGTGAAGCCTCAACATACTCAGAGTTTTGCACAGAATTCCTGAAAGAAGAGTGTGGGTTGTATTCAAAGGTGTACTGTTTTGTGCACCTGACCTTTCAGGAGTTCCTTGCTGCACTGCATGTCTTTCACTGCTGTGTGAGCAACAACATCAAGGCCCTTGAGTCTTTCCTGGAGAATACTTCTGCAGCGCTTCCCTTGCATGAGTTGCTGAAGATGATGGTGGACAAAGCCATGAATAGTCTAAATGGACACCTGGACCTATTCCTCCGCTTCCTTGTTGGCATAACACTGGATTCCAATCAGAGATTGTTGCAAGGCCTACTGCCAAAGACAAAGATCAGCTCAGAGACTGTTGAGGAGATTAGAAAATACCTCAAGAATCCTGGTGCACATCATGTGTCACCTGAAAGGTACATCAACCTTTTCCTCTGTTTGACTGAGATGAAGGACAATTCAGTTCAGGAGAACGTTCAGAAGTTCCTTGAGTCTGGAGAAGAACTGTCACCTGCTGACTGCTCAGCACTGGCCTATGTGCTTCTGATGTCAGAGGAGGTGCAGGATGAGTTTGACCTGGTGAAATACAACACATCAGAGGAGGGGCATGACAGACTGCTCCCAGCTGTAAGAAACTGCAGAAAGGCAATGTAAGGCTTCAGTCAAGACTAATCTCACACATACCAGAAAATGATGAAATCTGAATAATTCTAGTCCACATTTTTCATAATATGTATGTATGCTGAGAGACCTAATAGCCCTAACCATTTGTGTGCGTTTGCTTTCATTTCACTTATATATATATTTTTTTATCAGAACAACAGGTTGCATGAGATCAAGTTATTATGAACCGATCCTACTCAGCAGACACCAAATAAAATAGGATTCAACAGTTTGCCATGGCCTGCACAACATCAGACTGAAATAATATGTTCTCTGTTTCTGCAGACTGTCTGGCTGTACTCTTTCAAATCAGGTCTGTGACACACTGGCCTCTGTTCTCCAATCTGCATATTCACCTCTGAGAGAGTTGGACCTGAGGAACAGTGAGCTGTTTGATGATGGAGAGTTTATACTTTTTGCTGGACTGGAGGATCCACACTGCAAACTGGAGACACTGAGGTCAGTACATTTGGAGACATCTTTATATCACCAAATCAAATTGTATTTGACACATGCGCCAAATACAACAGGTGTAGACCTTACAGTGAAATGCTGAATTACAAGCCCTTAACCTACAATGCTTTAAGACGTTTTAAGAAAACCAGAAACTGTAATATTGTTGGATTGTTTTGTTAAAAGACATAGTTTGGAACTTTATCTACTTCCCCAGAGTCAGATAATCTTGTGAATACCATTTATATGACTGTACAGTGTAAAGGAAGTTAGAGGCTAACTACAGTAGCATTTGCTTGCCCTAAAGCTAGTTTCAATTGCGCTAACGCAAGTTGGCAACGTCCATCACACTGAACACAGAGACATAAAAATGGTTTACACAAGTTCAACTGACTCTTGGGAAGTAGATAAAGGGCATCGTTGCCAATATCCCAAACAATCCCTTTGAGGTTGATTTTCAGAGCTCTAATGCATTCTGTTTTCCTTGATCATAATTAGCAGTAAGATCATCTTAAAAGTACACTGGTAGAAAATGGACGAACAATAATCTTAATGCTAAAGATGATGTTTATGTTTTTGGGAAGTTCATCCCAGCCTGTTTCAATGGTATGTTCTCACATCTTTATAGACTTACTGGCTGTGGCATCACAGGAGAGTCTTGTGAAATATTGGTCTCTCTTAACTTATCTCTTATTGAGTTGGACCTGAGTTACAACAGACTGAAGGATTATGGAGTGAAGCTGCTTGCTGCTGGATTGTTGAGCCTACACTTTAAACTGGAGAAACTGAGGTCAGTCATTACTTTGTGATTTTCCTCTTTTTATGGCTACTTGTTGCCTAGTGTGTTGTAATATGATTATTTCTCTCATTTAGGCTGAATCGATGTTGTCTGACAGAAGACTGTTGTGAAGACTTGGCCTCAGCTCTCAGCTCAACCTCCTCTCACCTGAGAGAGCTGGATCTGAGTCACAATGACCTGCAGGATTCAGGAGTGAAGTTGCTCTCTGCTGGACTAGGCCATCAAAACTGTAGACTAGAGATACTGAGGTCAGTATTTACGAACATACTGTACATTACTATGGCTTGGATTCAATCAGATTGAGCGTTAAGCAGCGTCAACCAGCGTTGGAGGTGTAACTGCAGTATGAGGTGACATCGGTGAGCATCTGCTCTTGTGTGTCACAAACCAGTCCCTTTCTTATATCCCTACTGTGTTAGATGTTCAAAATGGCGCTAGAAAGTGTAGGCTCTATCGATGTTAGAAATAATGACTCTCCAATGTCAAACCATTGATGTGAGGCTAATGCATGTTTTCATGTTCATTTAGACGGGGGATTTATGCATCAGTCTAATTTGAGTGTTTGTAACGCGGCTGCATGGGATTTGTCGGATTATAGGTGTGGTCAGGTGTGGTTTCGTTGTATCCAATGGCAGAGTGTCTGTGATCAGGTAACGCACCGAGCTGATTGTGGATTTGACAGCTCTAACACAGTTCCACCTTTGACACTGCCAAAACAAAGCTATGCGTATGTCATTCTGATGTCATCTAGCCCTTAGATCATAAAAACACCTTACTGTCTTTCTTGCTCTAACACTTGTCTTTCCTCACTTGCTCTGATTTCTCTGATAGATGTTTTAGAAAGTTTATACTTACAATGAGTGTGATATGTGGTTCTCTTACCTACCCTATTTGAATGCTGGATAAGCGTGCCTGTGTCATGCCCTGACCTTAGAGATCCTTTATTCTCTATTTTGATTAGGGTGGGCATTCTAGTTTATTTACTTCTAGGTTGGCTTGGATGGTTAACAATCAGAGGCAGCTGTCTATTGTTGTCTCTGATTGGGGATCATATTTAGGCAGACTTTTCCCACCTGTTTGTTGTGGGATCTTGTTTATGTATGGTTGCTTGTGAGCACGGCACGGCATAGCGTCACGGCACGGCATAGCGTCACGGTCGCTTTTTTTTTTTTCTGTATTGTTTTGGTGAGTTTCATTAATTAAACATTTGGAACTCTATGCACGCTGCGCCTTGGTCCATTTATTCATTACACGATCATGACAGTCTGCTAAATAACCAACATGTAGATGTAAATGCTTTAACAGTAGTGTATCTCTGAAAAGAGGTTCATATTTCAGCTCTCACCAGCCTCAGTCATGTTGTAAAACCCAGAATTGTTTTTCTCTGCAGGCTGTCATTCTGTAAAGTCACAGAGGAAGGCTGTGCTGTTCTGGCTTCAGCTCTGTGGTCAAACCCCTCCCACCTGAGAGAGTTGGACCTGCGCTTCAATCACCCAGGAGACTCAGGCGTGAAGCTTCTTTCTGCTAAACTGGAGGAGGCCCATTGTAATCTCAAGTTAGTACAGTAAATCTGTGCCAATCTTTTCATTTGTATGCATATTTCTCTCCTATTTGAACCACAAGATTGAATTCTGACCTTCAGTAATTTCAATGGCAACACTTTACTTGATTCCTTGTCACTCACTCACTCACTCTCTGTTCCTCTGCCACAGTGTGGACCATAATGAAGAGATCTGGATAGAACCACAGCTGCTTAAGAAGTGTATGTATGTTTCTTTGTTTTAACATCTCATCTATTTTGGTCAATGTACTAAAATAACACATTCATTATTCCTGTAAATGTAGTGGAGGTAAGACACTTTAGTGATGAGGTAGTTCAGATCCCACCCATGACTTAAACATACGGACACATTGGGTTGATCCAGCTTATTTCCCCTCCTCTAAACCTCTCTTTTCATCCACAGATGCCTGTGAGCCCACTCTAGACCTAAACACAGTAAGCAGACTCCTATCTCTGTCTCAAGGAAACAGACAGGTGACAGGGGTTCGACAGCAGCAGCTGTATCCTGACCACCCCGAGAGATTTGACTGTCCACAGGTGCTGTGTACAGAGGGTCTGAGTGGGCGCCATTACTGGGAGGCAGAGGGGAGTGGCCACTTGACTGTCATAGGAGTGGCATATAAAGGAATCAGCAGAAAAGGAAATGGTCGTGTCTGTAAGCTTGGATCCAATGGCAATTCCTGGTGTCTTGCCTGCTCTAAATACCATGACTCTGCCGACTACAATAATGAAACCACTAAAATAACCTCCCCTCCAAAGCTATCTGAGCAAAACAAGAGAGTAGGAGTGTTTTTGGACCATCCTGCTGGAACTGTCTCCTTCTATGAGGTCTCCTCTGACACAATGACCCACCTTTACACTTTTCAGACCACATTCACTGAGCCCCTCTATCCAGCATTTGGAATCCAGAGTACAAACTCCTCAGTGTCTTTTGGGGTTGCCAGTAATCCTGTAGAGGCTAAGAGGCCATCGGTTGAAGAATTTCAAGAAATGGGTGGTATTTCCTTAATTGGAGGCGTTCTTCATAAAGATCTTTTCCATTACAGAAACTGAAGAAGCACAAATGTTTCTCTATTCCTAATTTGACACAATGATTGTGGTAGATGTTTCAATCGTAAGGTGACCCTGAAGAAATCACAATAACATTCACAAGAGGGAAAAACGTCTGCATTGTGAATTTTAGTTTTCTTGCAAGTGAAACAACAACAGCACTAGAGCACAGAGAAAGAGGATAAAAACGTGAAAGTCAATGTGAAAATGTGTTGATTACAACAAGATTTAAGAGCACGTTAAACCTTACAGCTTTAGGAAAATACCACCTACGTAACATAGTAGCTGCTGTAGGGCACAGCTGGATTGAATAGGCGTAAGTTTCAGGTATAAATGACTTAATGCTAGAAGTAGAGGAATATTGTTGAGACCTAATTTCCAAGAGAATGTACAGTATTTACCTTCACCCACTGTTACCGGACAGAGCCACTATCCTCTATGTTCTCTTCTGTTTAAGAATAAGATTCCTTGTTTGGATATTAAAATATGTCCCATCTAGGCTACTTTAGCTGAGTTTACACAGGCAGCCCAATTTTGATATTTTGACCAATCAGAACATTGCCAGTAATTGGACAAATTATTAGAATTGGACTGCCTTTGTAAACTTAGCCTAAGGCTCTGTGTTTTAAACTAGCTTAAATATTGTTAGAAATGATGCTCTAATGCTTTATTAAGCTGTTTTTAAACATAATTTTATAAAACTTTATTTGCTTATTATTCCTATTGTTTCCGGATAGTATCAGGTAGAGATACAGGTAAATGCCGAAATAAAGGGAACACCAACATACACCAACAGCTTCAATGCACTTTGGCATAGATTCTAGTGTAACTCTATTGGAGGGATGAGACGCCATTCTTCCACAAGAAATTCCATTATTTGATGTTTTGTTGATGGAAAACCCTGTCTCAAGGCCTCGCTCCAGAATCTCCCATAAGTGTTCAATTGGGTTGAGATCTGGTGACTAAAAAAGCCATGGCATATGGTTTAAATCATTTTCATGCTCATCAAACCATTCAGTGACCACTCATGCCCTGTGGATGGGAGCATTGCCATTCTATGGGGGCAGAGCCATAGTAGCCAAAATAATGGCCTGTCCAGCATTTTTATAAATGACCCTAAGCATGATGGGATGTTATTTGCTTAATTAACTCAGGAACCACACCTGTATGGAAGCACCTGCTTTCAATATACTTTGTATACCACATTTTCTCAATTGTTTTCATTATTTTGGCAGTTACCGCTATGTTTCCACAATCCCAATGTAACTTCTCAGTCCTTCACATTAGAGACCTTTGGCTCCATCTGCTTCTGGAAAATAAAGCATTGCCAAAACAATTATGTGTCACTTTTTATCTACAAATGCCTTTTCACAATTAATTAATTAATGAGAAGGTTTCCTGTCCATTGGTGACATCCGCCATGGCCCTGTTCACACTCAGGTCTGCACAACTGATATACAATGCATTTGACACAATGGTTGTCATTACAACTGATATTTTCTGCACACAAATGTTTACACAAGCATTGTGCAGTCTCCACAATGCTTGTGTGATTAATGTTGTGCAGAACAAAATTGTGGCAAGTGAGTTGTTCATCAGTTGTACAACTTGAATGTGCATAGGGTCAATGGCTTCAGAAGTGTTTGGAGTCAGACAGATAGGTCTATCATTCCAGCCAGCCAGGGAGGGACGAAGAGTCCGAGGGTCCCCAGGAGACACACCAAGATGAACAACCACAGAAAGATCCGGTCTAGGACCATAGCCACGTACTTCCACTCCTGCTTCACCTGAATAATGACAGAAATTCGTTTTTAGTTACTTCAAACACAAAATGAATCACTGTTGAAATATTGAAATTTATAGAATTTGTGTTCCTACGGTTCAGGTTGTTCACCATTTTTTTTTTAAACCTTTATTTAACTAGGCAAGTCAGTTAAGAACAAATTCTTATTTTCAATGACGGCCTAGAAACAGTGGGTTAACTAACTGCCTGTTCAGGGGCAGAACAACAGATTTGTACCTTGTCAGCTCGGGGATTTGAACTTGCAACCTTCCGGTTACTAGTCCAACGCTCTAACCACTAGGCTACCCTGCCGCACCGTTGAAATACAGTATGCAGCATTGTGCTCTGAAATATATGGCATTGTGCGGCAAATGCCAAGTCATGTATCCACTGGCATTCCTAACTGTAAAGCCCGATTGAGTTTTGTGCCATGTACCTTTTTTGATATATTTTAAATAATTATCCGTAGAAATAAACAATATATATCTTCAGCACACAAATTGCTAAAACTGAGGGTGCCCTGACGCACCATATTCTCTATTTTCAGAGTGCAAATAGTGTAGATAAACTGAAGGGGCCTGGGTCTGTGCTTATAGATCTGCCTCATCAGTTTACATGTTAATGATGAGACCCTTGCTTACAGAGAAGTCGATATCCTCTGAACGGAGGTGGTCTGCGATGTACTGCACACCTTCCATGGCCATCTTCATGGATGGGGATAAGACGAGGAGCCGCTGGTCCTTGGTCATTGCTTTGGCTTCCTTGGCCAGGCCTGAGTGATACTTGCAGACAGCTGAGCAGCTCTGCTTCCTCTCCTCCATCAGGGACGGGTGTTGAGAGAGAGGCCGCTGCATGCCGTTACCCATGGAGGAGACCTCCTCATGCAGGCAGCAGTACTGGATGCTGCGCGAGCGACAGCGGATGCTGGTCTGGGGCTGCTCCCTCTCACACAGGCCGTACTGTAAGCTGAGGGAACGCATCTTGGGCCTGGCCGCGTGGTGCTTGTCCCTGGGCGGGAAGAGAGGGTGGAGGAACAGAGGAGAGCAGCCTGGCTGGGACGAGGTGGTTGGCTCCTCCGGGAGGATAGAGTACTGGCTGGACTTGTCCAGGGGCTGCTGCTGTTGCTGGGGAAGCTTGGGGGGCAGGGAACCCTCCATGGGTCGGCCCAAGAAGAGAGAAGGGGAGCGGGCCAGGATCTCCTGGACCTCCAGCTCAGCCTCCAGCTCACCCCATAGCATGGCCCTCTTCTGCATGGCCTCCGCCAGTCTCTTCTTGTTGTCCTTGACCGCGGCAGGCCGCCGGATGAACAGGAAGCCGGGGACAACGTCCAGGAAGACGCGGCGCACCCAGCGGGGCATGGTGTCCGTGCGCGGCGAGCGGTGGTGTACGTTGAGCACGAAGATGGTGATGCTGATGGAAAGGGTGACGAAGATCATGGTGAAGAGGAGGTACTCCCCGATGAGCGAGATAACCAGCGAGGTGGACGGGATGATCTCGGTAATAAGCAAGAGGAAGACGGTGAGAGACAGCAACACAGAGATACACAGGGTGATCTTCTCTCCACAGTCAGAGGGCAGATAGAACACCAGGACAGTCAGGCAGGAGATCAGCAGGCAGGGCACGATCAGATTAATGGTGTAGAACAGCGGTAGTCTCCGGATGATGAAGGAATAGGTGATGTCAGAGTAGACCTCGTGGCAGCACTCGTACTTCTTGATGTTGTAGTTGCCCACGGCGTCCACCAGCACCCACTCGCCACTTTCCCAGTAGTCCATCTGGTCCACATTGCCCGCCATGCTGATTAGGTCGATCTTGGTGCGGTCATAGGTCCACGAGCCAAACTTCATGGTGCAGTTCTGCTGGTCGAAAGGGAAGAAGGTGACGTCGATGCTGCAGGAGGACTTGTAGATGGCCGGGGGAACCCACTTGATGCGCCCGTCGTGGAACAGGTGGGCCTTGGTCAGGTGGGTCACGGAGAAATCACCATCTGCACTAGAGATAAGAAGGCAAGATAGAGCTTGATTGTATGTTAAAGAATGGCCTGACAGATTACACAATAAAGATAAATTGCCCGTCCACTCTCATTGTTTTTTAGTCATCAATGGTAGAAAAGAGTGGCTGTGGCTATATATACAAACATTACGTTTGTATTGCAGCATGTCCTAGTGAAGTCGAATTGCAGTGGGTTCGCCACATAAAAAAATACAATTTTATTTAGATATACCAGGGGTACGACACTTAGACTCTTAGTGGTGTGTATTCATGGATGCCAAGTGAAGCCAAGTGAAGTCAGGCTTCACCCAAAAATGGATATTGAAAAAATAAGAAAAGATACAAAATCTTTAGTCTCTTTGTGTTTCATACATTTCCTTCAATTCGCAAGAGGCTGAATATATCTCACCGGAGAAAGCATCCAAGCGAATGAAACAGCGCTCCTCTGTCTCTGTATGTGTAGCCCATCTATGTCTATGATGTTGCCGCCAGTAGCATAGATTGCAAGGGAAGCCAACGAGCATTTGGCCTCCCTTGAAATTGTTTTATTTTAAAATAATAGCCAATCAGCGTTGAGCTAAACTGAGTGAGCTCAGGTGTGGATGGTCCTTCCATCTTTTAGCCATTGTAGTAGACTTAACATAGGTGATTAGATGATGTTGAAATGGTGCTGGAAAAGTGGAGGCAGGGCTTGTTTTCTTTGCGAGTTGCGGTAACTCTCCATGGTTCTAATCAATAGTTGTTTAGTAGTTAGAAAATGTTGGAAACATTAACTTTCTTGAACATGCTGTTGTCATGTAACTGTTTGTTGTGTGGACTTCGCCAGACAGATGTTTCTCTCTGGTTTTGTGATGAAACAAAGGTGTGGTTGAATTTATTCTGCCACTGTGTCTTCTTATTGTCTCGGCCTTAGGTCTTACATCATGGTTACAAGGCATATGAACTAACAGGTTATAGAGCAAACAACGCAATTATCACAACACAGGTTGTAATATGGAATTTTTCTTGCTTGGCTTCTCCAGGGATTTGACCCATGCAACGCTATTGTTGACTGGCACTGTTGATTGGGCAGGATGATCTTAGAGTGGACTGGGTCAATCAGGTCACTTTAGGGATTATTCTATTTCAGAAATAATGATCTACTGTGGTATTGCCGTATTATATTTCCATGACTATGTTGGTATAATAGTAAAATCTACCTGTACCTATCATCTAAGATCATAAGAGTTGGTATAAGAAAATATTAACTTTGAACTGTAAAATGGTTTGGTCCATTTCCTGTGAACTTGTTGCATTGCCCATTTGACTTCCTCTTTCCTTCTGCTCTTGTGAGAAGGTTTCCACTAGTTACCACAGTCACAAAGTCTATATCGTAATAAATCACGAGAACAAACATTTGTTTTTTGGTCTTAATTAAAGTTAGGGTTAGGCATAAGGTTAGCAGTGTGGTTAAGGTTATGGTTAAGGTAAAAAAAGAATCCGATTTTTGGGAAATAGGTGGGATTTATGAGTTGGTGTGGTAACTAGTGATGACCTTGTGAAAAGGTATGTATTGTTTCTGCTCTGCTAATTCTGTCATTTAATCAGCTAATTCTGTCATTATATCTTCTAATTATGTCATTAAAAGAGTGACAATATCATTACATGTCCAGTAAAAGAAGTGAAATGTGTTGCCTGTGTTATATAAATAATCTAATATAAAGCGTTACTAGCAGACCAAAGCTCTGGTTAAACCGGATGCCCTCAGATAACTCTGGGCCCAGTGTCCTCAGTCAAGTCTAGAGCCTGTGTGCAATAACATGATTATCCGAAGGACACACAGCTGCCATCACGCAAATATACTCCCCTGTAAACTACAAAGAGCAGCCTGCAACACTAACGAGCTTAGAAGTGCCAAACTATCTCACTGACATTGAACCCTACATGCACTCCTGCAAAGACAGGAAACACCTGGGCCTAAAGCAGACATTACCAGTCCCTAAATCCACGCTTCCTTGACACACATACATCTCATGAAGCACTGTACACTCACACTCTACCCCCCCCCCTTCTGGTCGGGTGCCAAGAGCAAAGGACTTTGCTGTGCACCAATGGGGCCCGCTCTGGCTAGAGCAAGGCCCGCCTCCAACTCTTCAGGACCAGTCAGAAGACCAACACGACGAGACTCCACCTACATTATTCTGTGTATACATTCTGCTGTAAACTCTGGCTGAGCAGCCTAATTATTCTGACTCCTCACAGAGTCGCATTGCTTAGGTCCGTGCACGATAAACGGCAGGACAAGATAACTTTGACCAATAAACTGCCTTTTTGATACACCTGATTCCACTCTGTCCAGCGTCGTTGTTTTGCATTCCCTCTTCAGTATGAAACACCAACACCTGTAAGCGTTATTCTTACGTTTAGTCTGAATTCTGTTTGTTTAGAATTTTCTCTTCGTACACAGTCATAATGGAATGTTCACCGAGCACGAGCTGCTAGCTCTCTGTGTTGTTTTTAGCATTCTATGCTAGCTTTACAGCCCAGCATGTTAGCGTTGTGGCTATGCTGTTATTGCTGTTGGTCAAACGAAATGAGTATTCATATTCTCTATGGGCACGGAGTTATATTGTTTTAGGTGAGCTGGGGCGAAAGTAAAGTGCCCATTTTCTCAGAAGCTAGAATGACATAATGAAGTCAGCATGTTCCTAATGTGGAGGAGGACCTCCCTGCAAAACAAAACTGTCTAATCTGACCATATTCCGCCGAGTTATCAACAAAACGTTTTGATGTAAGTAAAAAAACGGACCCGGAGGTGTTTTTAGTTGTAGAGTTGTGTTTAGTTGTTTAAGGTTCCAAACATATGTAATTTTCTTAACCAATCTAGTGACTAAATGATACCACGGGTTTCAAATATCATTCTAGCTGGTCTTGGCTGTTAGCCTGGGAGAAGTTTCAGGAGAGATGGTGGGATGAAAGTAACCCAATGTAAACGGATGACCTAGAATCAAATCAAATAAAACCATTAAGCTCAGGCCAATGTTTCCTCTAGTTCATGTTGCTGTTAGCAAAATATCAACAAGTGACTGAATGTTTGAAAATGATATAAGACATCATTAGAATTATGCCTTAATCAATTGACTTGATGGATCAGTTTCTCACATAAGCTTTTATTGACAGGTTAGTGGTTAAAAATATACACTGAGTGTACAAAACATTAAGAACACCTGCTCTTTCCATGACATAGACTGACCAGGTGAATCCAGGTGAAAGCTATTATCCCTTATTGATGTCCCTTGTTAAATCCACTTATCAATGTAGATGAAGGGGAGGAGACCAAGTTAAAAAATGATTTTTAAGCCTTGAAATAATTGACATTCAGAGGGTGAATGGGCAAGGCAAAATATTTAAGTGCCTTTGAACGGGGTATAGTAGTAGGTGCCAGGCGCAACGGTTTGTGTCAGGAACTGCAATGCTGCTCGGTTTTTCAGTTTCAACAGTTTTTTACTGTTTCTATCAAGAATGGTACACCACCCAAAGGACATCCAGACAACTTGATACAACTGTGGGAAGCATTGGAGTCAACATGGGCCAGCATCCCTGTGGATGCTTTCGACACCTTGTAGAGTCCATGCCCCGACAAATTGATGGTGGGGGTGCAACTCAATATTAGGAAGGTGTTCTTAATGTTTTGTACACTCAATGTATATCTTTATAATTCTGTCAAGCCATGGAAATGGGATATGCCTGATGACTTTGCTGTTTATGAAGAGAATGAAGACGTTTATTCTATTAGGACACGAGCGTGCATGACAAGGACAGCTGGAGCACCAGATTGGTAGGGCTAAGCATGAATAGTCATTGAAAATGGTGAAAAAACATTTACAACATTCCAATTAAAGCGAGATGAGAAAATTATGGTTAATAGGCTGTGTTAATCTCGCCCTGCCGGCAGGTACAAAAGTAACGTTGCGGTAGTTCTGTTCTCGGTCTATTTAATTTGAACTCAATTACAATAGAAATGAAATTACAGTTGATAATGGTAGAGGACATACATTGGCTTCAGAATGTATTGAGACCCATAGACTTTTTCCACATTTTGTTAGGTTACAGCCTTATTCTAAAATGTATTAAATAGTTTTTTTCCCTCATCAATCTACACACAATACCCCATAATGACAAAGCAAAAACAAGTATTCAGACCCCTCACTCGGTATTCGTTGAAGCACCTTTGGCAATGATTACAAACTTGAGTCTTCTTGGGTATGACGCTGCAAGCTTTGCACACCTGTATTTGGGGAGTTTTTCCCATTCTGCTCTGCAGATCCTCTCAAGCTCTGACAGGTTGGATGGGGAGCGTCTCTGCAAAGCTATTTTCAGGTCTCTCCAGAGATGTTCGATCGGGTTCAAGTCCAGGCTCTGGCTGGGCCACTCAAGGACATTCAGACACTTGTCCCGAAGCTTCTCCTGCATTGTCTTGGCTGTGTGCTTCGGGTCGTAGTCCTGTTGGAAAGTCACCCTTCTCCCCAGTCTGAGGTCCTGAGTGCTCTGGAGCAGGTTTTCATCAAGGATCTCTCTGTACTTTGCTCCATTCATCTTTCCCTCGATCCTGACTATTCTCCCAGCCCCTGTTGCTGAAAAATATTCCCACAGCATGATGCTGCCACCACCATGCTTCACGGTAGGGATGGTGCCAGGTTTCCTCCAGACATGATGCTTGGAATTCAGGCCAAAGAGTTCAATCTTGGTTTCATTAGACCAGAGAATCTTGATTCTCATGGTTTGAGAGTCCTTTAGGTGCCTTTTGTCAAACTCCAAGCGGGATGTCATTTGCCTTTTACTGAGAAGTGGCTTCCATCTGTTGCAGAAATGGTTGTCCTTCTGTAAGGTTCCCCCATCTCCACAGAGGAACTCTAGAGCTCCGTCAGAGTGACCATCAGGTTATTGGTCACCACCATGACCAAGGCCCTTCTTCCCCAATTGCTCAGTTTGGCACAGGTGGACTCCAATCAGGTTGTAGAAACATCTCAAGGATGATCAATGGAAACAGGATGCACTTGAGCTCAATTTTGAGTCTCATAGCAAAGGGTCTGAAATCTTCTGTAAATAAGTTTTTCCTGTTTTTTATTTTAATACATTTGCAGAAAAATAAATGAACCTGTTTTTGCTTTGTCATTATGGGGTATTGTGTGTAGATTCCTGAATCATTTGTTTTATTTAATCAATTTTAGATGAAGTCTGTAATGTAACAAAATGTGGAAATAGTCAACGGTCCTGAATACTTTGCGAAGGCACTGTATATAATTTGCTTGACATAACATATTGTGTCTGTAGCTCTATTGATCTGAGTAATTAGGGGAAAAAGAAGTGTTACTTTCCTCTCAGTTCTCCCTTACTATTCATCAGGCAGTTTAGACACATAAAACTAATGCCTGTTATTTCTATATATAAAAACTAACAGAAGTCCATCCTGTACTCTACACACAACACAGAAGGGAACTATTAAACCACTTTTAAAGGTAAGGAATCATGTAAGTAATTTCCTAATATGGGTGAACATTTAGGACATGTTTCAAAGTATATACTTAGCATGCATACTTAGCATTAAAACGTTACATACTTGTTGTAAAGAACTATATCTGGTCTCCAGATTAGATGGGATGGGATGTGCATGGAGGTGACATTCTCGTATTCCTTTGGATTCCAGCAGAGCTTGTAGTCATTCCACTCCTGGTGGAAACAGACCAATAGAAACTCAGTGTGAGCAGATCACACTACAGATACAATAGATCATTCAGACACAGAAACGTTGTGTCATTTTGATTGGACTCACATGTTTCACCCAGACATTGGTGATCATCATTTGATTTTTCTCATCCTGATTTTGAGAAAAGACAAACAGTATAAAGATGGTTGATGATGGTATGCACCTACTCATTGTAGTATCTGCATAGACAGGCTGGGAGTCAGTGAACCTTGTCATAACGATGTTTTCAAAGTGTGTTAGTTCTGACCATGCACTCAAACAGTACAGTCCAGAACCACTGTTTGATTTTATTTGATCTCAAGAAAAAGAGCTACTGTGTAAATGCAGATTTGACTGAATCGACCATTAGTATTCTCCAAACAATAGTAAATTAAAATCAACATTTTTGGCATTGAAGGATTTTAAGTTTTATTTCCTCCTCACCACATCAATGAGCTGGGCAATGGACAACCCAAAGTGCACATGCACCACATCAGAGACATTGGCCACAGGGCGTGCCAGTTTGTTGTAATGGCTGAACAGAGTCCTCAGTAGCCTGTCCTCTGCCTGAGCCCGCACCCTGGGGTGGCTACACACTGGAGGAGGAGGAAGGGGGAAGGAAGGGGAGAACAGAATCATAGTTAACCTCAAATGTTCCCAACGTATTACTGTAGTTTTCCACATTGGGCTATTTCCCATAAATATACCCATGAGCAGTACATATACCTTTTAAACAGGACACTAAAATGCTGATTCCATGTATGAGGAACCCAAAGTGTGACCAATAATAACTAAATAAATACTTAACTACAGATACTGTTATCATCAAATAAAATAACATTATTATTTGACTGAATTTAGATTATTAAATGTACTCTAAACTTCAAAATGTCATTAGCAGTCCTTACAATGTTCACTATCCATTGTTCACAAAAGTAGATGCATCCAACTATTTGGCAGCATGATTTCTTAAATTGTTATACAGTAAATCACCTGTATACTAAACACAAGACTGAAAGTGGAATCCACATTAATTAAAACTTTAAGTACTTTGTACAATACATTTGTGTGCATCACAATTATCATAAGGATATCTACAACACATTAGTTTAAAAGGGACTGACCTTGAAAGGGAAGAAGAGACATTAAAATTC
This sequence comes from Oncorhynchus nerka, assembly GCF_034236695.1. Lineage (NCBI taxonomy): Eukaryota > Metazoa > Chordata > Actinopteri > Salmoniformes > Salmonidae > Oncorhynchus > Oncorhynchus nerka. The sequence continues at coordinate 84,900,170 of NC_088397.1, forward strand.
CTACAAGAGGATAACACTTGACCGAAGACATTTTATTGACTATGTGAAATTCTTCTTCTACCCAGATTTGAAAACTCTTTCATCTGCTTGCGTCCACTGTTGTCATAAAACAATTACAGGTTCACCTTCTGTGCTCTTTCTTCATGTTCATGATGCATTTAAATGATTCAATGGATATCTCTTTTCGCTCTGCGTAAAAAAAAGAGCAAAAGGTTGTCATGTCCCTTTTGTATGTTGATTTGTTTCTGACGACATTCCTCTGGAATCCAACCTCCTCTTTAGCACAACATCCTTGGCTGCAGGTTGCACAAAAAATGGACTTCCACCCTCTGTTTCCCTTTGTGCCACCACGCTGTCAGATGGTCCTGTCTCTCTCTGTCCTCTTTATAAGGTACATCCTTTCACTCAAACACAAGACAAATGCTGCCAGTCCCTGTCCTCTTTCAACCCAGGACACTTAACCCTAAGGCACTTACACTCTCACTTCAAATGGGTTGGTACGTTGTACTGTATTGTATGCGTACCATTATCTATTGAAAACGCATCCCTTAGAATGTGTTTTATCTCCATACAATACATATTCATATTTGAAAACAGATTTTTTAAGTACATGGAAAATTGTATATAAAAAAATATAACATTAGATCATGTATTCAGCAAACGTATTTCCCAGGTCAAAATGGAACTTATATGGAACTTTAACTTAATATATTTTTTGTCCATCTTTGCCATCGTGTACAAGATCATCGAGACTGAAAAATGTGCTACTGTACATCAACAATTAGTTATGGCACTAAGTTAAGGCATGTGATTTATTGTCATGATAGGAGTCATGCATATACATTATTATAATATATCAAGCCTTTCCCTCAGAAAAACAGTGGCGTACTAAAGTATTTAATTCTGAGCTTTAGGTGAAAACATCACCGATGAATAAGGAAAACCAGCTTTGTTTCTCTCAGAGAAGAGGAAGAATGACTAACACCTCCATTTTGTGACACTAGCTGCAGCCTGAGAGTGTGAAATGTCCTCTGGTTTCCCTGGTGATTCTTCACCTCTTGGGTTTGGTCAAGAAAACAACACATCTGCACGCACCTACCTGTACGCTTCTCTGAAAGTGTGGGCATTTTTTGTTCAGAAAAATGAATTGTGTAGAACAGGCACGTATTATGAAAATGTTGATAATATTCAACATGTATTATTCTTAAATGTATTGAGAATACTTGGGATATTGCAAAACATATATACATACAGTTGAAGTCGGATGTTTACATACACCTTAGCCGAATACATTTAAACTCAGTTTTTCACAATTCCTGACATTTAATCCTAGTAAATATTCCCTGTCTTAGGTCAGTTAGGATGACCACATTATTTTAAGAATTTGAAATGTTAGAAGAATAGAAGAGAGATTGATTTATTTCAGCTTTTATTTCTTTCATCACATTCCCAGTGGGTCAGAAGTTTACATACACTCAATTAGTATTTGGTAGCATTGCCTTTAAATTGTTTAACTTGGGTAAAACGTTTTGGGTAGCCTTCCACAAGCTTCCCACAATAAATTGGGTGAAGTTTGCCCCATTCCTCCTGACAGAGCTGGTGTAACTGAGTCAGGTTTGTAGGCCTCCTTGCTCGCACACGCTTTTTCAGTTCTGCCCACAAATTTTCTATAGGATTGAGATCAGGGCTTTGTGATGGCCACTCCAATACCTTGACTTTGTTGTCCTTAATCCATTTTCCACAACTTTGGAAGTATGCTTGGGGTCATTGTCCATTTGGAAGACCCATTTGTGACCAAGCTTTAACTTCCTGACTAATGTCTTGAGATGTTGCTTCAACATATCCACGTAATTTTCCTTCCTCATGTAGCCATCTATTTTGTGAAGTGCACCAGTCCCTCCTGCAGAAAAGCACCCCCACAACATGATGCTGCCACCCTCGTGCTTCACAGTTTGGATGGTGTTCTTCGGCTTGCAAGCCTCCCCCTTTTTCCTCCAAACAAAACAATGGTCATTATGGCCAAACAGTTCTATTTTTGTTTCATCAGACCAGAGGACATTTCTCCAAAAAGTACGATCTTTGTCCCCATGTGCAGTTGCAAACCGTTGTCAGGCTTTTTATGGCGGTTTTGGAGCAGTGGCTTCTTCCTTACTAAGCGGCCTTTCAGGTTATGTCAATATAGGACTCGTTTTACTGTGGATATAGATACTTTTGTACCTGTTTCCTCCAGCATCTTCACAAGAACCTTTGCTGTTGTTCTGGGTTTGATTTGCACTTTTCGCACCAAAGTACGTTCATCTCTAGGAGATAGAATGCGTCTCCTTCCTGAGCGGTATGATGGCTGTGTGGTTCCATGGTGTTTATACTTGCGTACTATTGTTTGTACAGATGAACGTGGTACCTTCAGACATTTGGAAATTGCTCCCAAGGATGAATCAGCCTTGTGGAGATCTACCATTTTCTTTCTGAGGTCTTGGCTGATTTCATTTGATTTTCCCATTATGTCAAGCAAAGAGGCATTGAGTTTGAAGGTAGGCCTTGAAATACATCCACATTTACACCTCCAATTGACTCAAATGATGTCAATTAGCCTAATTTTCCAAGCTGTTTAAAGGCACAGTCAACTTAATGTATGTAAACTTTTGACCCACTGGAATTGGGATACAGTGAATTAAGTTAAATAATCTGAGTGTAATTTTTTTTTGAAAAATTACTTGTGTCATGCACAAAGTAGATGTCCTAACAGACTTGCCAAAACTATAGTTTGTTAACAAGAAATTTGTGAAGTGGTTGAAAAACGAGTTTTAATGACTCCAACATAACTGTATGTAAACTTCAGACTTAAACTGTATATCAATTGAACAACATTTTTTTAAGTTAACCAAACTGTCAATGCTAGCACTTGTACAGTGTGGGTAGTCAAGCAGAACGATACCTGAGAGGAGGGGAAATACTTATTCTTAGAAGACTAGACAGCATTCCACCCATGGGATGTCAGAATTAGCAGAGCAGAAACCAAAATATCGATGAGTCCACTCTACCAAGGCATCTGGGGAGCAGCGGCAGTTTGACTTCCAAGGACACGCTAGAGTGCTTTTCCTCTAAGCTGTTCCACTCATAACAACCCCCACCAACCCACACACATCAAGAAAAATCTATCATTTGCTTTACTGCATGTTGCAAGTGTGTCAAAGTGCACCATTTTCAGTTCAAAACAGACCATTTTGTTTAAGATGTGGGTTACTTTTGTGTCATATATATACTGCAAATGTGGCTTCCTACTGCATGTGACTCAAAGTCGCTCTGGATAAGAGCGTCTGCTAAATGACTTAAATGTAAATGTAAATGTAAAGTCCTACTGAGGGATGGTATTTTCCAGAGTGGTCACAAGTGCATACGTGTTAAAAAAATAAATGCATTTAAAGTGCATTTACGTGTATACAGATGATTCATGTTGGTATGTCTTTGTTTTCCTACATCTTATTTACTCTCTGCCTCCCAATGGTCATTGGCTTAAGATGCTACATGGATGGCCGTGTAGTTTTAGTCTATTCTGCATCACTGCACCACCGCGGATGTGTGTGTGTGTGTGTGTGTGTTTTAGTAGGGGGAGGGGGGTTAACAAATCTAAAAAACAAGCTGCTTGTGGTTGATGTAGAATGGTAATTTCTGCATAAAGTAATTCTGAGAATTGTTAATCATTTGACACAACACAGAATGCAATGTATTTCAAATGTATTTGACAGAAAACAAATATTTGAAAGCAAAAGCCTGGTGACAGTGAAAGAATGGGCCAAGTTTGTGTTATTGGGTGTTATTAATTTAGCAAAGCCGTGGACATTTAGCTGTAATTCTTTTGCCAGTTTCTCTTAATAGCATTTATACCTGATGCAAATACATAAATACACATTTAGCTACACTACATGGCTTCCCTGAGTAGCTGCATTCTCAAATGTGCAGGACAAAATGTATAACATGATGAAAATAGAGACACTAAGGGCTCCATTTTAACACACCTAACACAAATAAATAATGTAAATCTAAGCGCTGGCAGTAGTGCTTTAGGTTTGGTTTTCACAATCAGAATTATGGGAGCAGTAACTGGTGGTGGCACGAAAGGGCTGGGTTTTGATGATTAAACAAGTTGAATGTGTGTCGAGGCTTGACCCCTCACTGGCCAATCAGAATGTGCGCCACGGCTAAATATGGTGCCTTCAGAAAGTATTCATACCCCTTGACTGTTTACACATTTTGTTGTGTCACAGCCTGAATTCAAAATGGATTAAAAAAAAATCTCACCCATCTACACACAATAGCCCATAATGACAAAGTGAAAACATGTTTAGAATTTTTAGCAAAGTTTTGCTAATTAAATATAGAAATATCTCATTTACATACAGTACCAGTCAAATGTTTGGACACACCTACTCCTTCAAGGGGATTTCTTTATTTGTACTATTTTCTAAATGGTAGAATAATAGTGAAGACATCAAAACTATAAAATAACCCATACGGAATCATGCAGTAACCAAAGAAGAGTTAAACAAATGAAAATATATTTTACATCTGAGATTCTTCAAAGTAGCCACCCTTTGACTTGATCAAATCAAATGTATTTATATAGCCCTTCGTACATCAGCTGATATCTCAAAGTGCTGTACAGAAACCCAGCCTAAAACCCCAAACAGCAAGCAATGCAGGTGTAGAAGCACGGTGGCTAGGAAAAACTCCCTAGAAAGGCCAAAACCTAGGAAGAAACCTAGAGAGGAACCAGGCTATGTGAGGTGGCCAGTCCTCTTCTGGCTGTGCCGGGTGGAGATTATAACAGAACATGGCCAAGATGTTCAAATGTTCATAAATGACCAGCATGGTCCAATAATAATAAGGCAGAACAGTTGAAACTGGAGCAGCAGCACGGCCAGGTGAACTGGGGACAGCAAGGAGTCATCATGTCAGGTAGTCCTGAGGCATGGTCCAAAGGCTCAGGTCCTTCGAGAGAGAGAAAGAAAGAGAGAAAGAGAGAATTAGAGAGAGCACACTTAAATTCACACAGGACACCGAATAGGACAGGAGAAGTACTCCAGATATAACAAACTGACCCTAGCCCCCGACACATAAACTACTGCAGCATAAATACTGGATGCTGAGACAGGAGGGGTCAGGAGACACTGTGGCCCCATTCGAGGACACCCCCGGACAGGGCCAAACAGGAAGGATATAACCCCACCCACTTTGCCAAAGCACAGCTCCCACACCACTGGAGGGATATCTTCAACCACCAACTTACCATCCTGAGACAAGGCTGAGTATAGCCCACAAAGATCTCCGCCACGGCACAACCCAAGGGGGGGGGGGTGCGCCAACCCAGACAGGATGATCACATCAGTGACTCAACCCACTCAGGTGACGCACCCCTCCCAGGGACGGTATGAGAGAGCCCCAGTAAGCCAGTGACTCAGCCCCTGTAATAGGGTTAGAGGCAGAGAATCCCAGTGGAAAGAGGGGAACCGGCCAGGCAGAGACAGCAAGGGCGGTTGGTTGCTCCAGAGCCTTTCCGTTCACCTTCCCACTCCTGGGCCAGACTACACTCAATCATATGACCCACTGAAGAGATGAGTCTTCAGTAAAGACATGAAGGTTGAGACCGAGTTTGCGTCTCTGACATGGGTAGGCAGACCGTTCCATAAAAATGGAGCTCTATAGGAGAAAGCCCTGCCTCCAGCTGTTTGCTTAGAAATTCTAGGGACAATTAGGAGGCCTGCGTCTTGTGACCGTAGCGTACGTGTAGGTATGTACGGCAGGACCAAATCAGAGAGATAGGTAGGAGCAAGCCCATGTAATGCTTTGTAGGTTAGCAGTAAAATCTTGAAATCAGCCCTTGCTTTGACAGGAAGCCAGTGTAGGGAGGCTAGCACTGGAGTAATATGATCAAATCTTTTGGTTCTAGTCAGGATTCTAGCAGCCGTATTTAGCACTAACTGAAGTTTATTTAGTGCTTTATCCGGGTAGCCGGAAAGTAGAGCATTGCAGTAGTCTAACCTAGAAGTGACAAAAGCATGGATACATTTTTCTGCATCATTTTTGGGCAGAAAGTTTCTGATTTTTGCAATGTTACGTAGATGGAAAAAAGCTGTCATTGAAATGGTCTTGATATGTTCTTCAAAAGAGAGATCAGGGTCCAGAGTAACGCCGAGGTCCTTCACAGTTTTATTTGAGACGACTGTACAACCATTAAGATTAATTGTCAGACTCAACAGAATATCTCGTTGTTTCTTGGGACCTAGAACAAGCATCTCTGTTTTGTCCGCGTTTAAAAGTAGAAAGTTTGCAGCCATCCACTTCCTTATGTCTGAAACACATGCTTCTAGCGAGTGCAATTTTGGGGCTACACCATGTTTCATTTAAATGTACAGCTGTGTGTCATCCGCATAGCAGTGAAAGTTAATATTATGTTTTCGAATTACATCCCCAAGAGGTAAAATATATAGTGAAAACAATAGTGGTCCTAAAATGGAACCTTGAGGAACACCGAAATTTACAGTTGATTTGTCAGAGGACAAACCATTCACAGAGACAAACTGATATCTTTCCGACAGATAAGATCTAAACCAGTCCAGAACTTGTCCGTGTAGACCAATTTGGGTTTCCAATCTCTCCAAAAGAATGTGGCGATTGATGGTATCAAAAGCAGCAATAAGGTCTAGGAGCACGAGAACAGATGCAGAGCCTCGGTCTGATGCCATTAAAAGGTGATTTACCACCTTCACAAGTGCAGTTTCAGTGCTATGATGGGGTCTAAAACCAGACTGAAGCATTTCGTATACATGGTTTGTCTTCAGGAAGGCAGTGAGTTGCTGCGCAACAGCCTTTTCTAAAATTTTTGAGAGGAATGGAAGATTCGATATAGGCCGATAGTTTTTTATATTTTCTGGGTCAAGGTTTGGCTTTTTCAAGAGAGGCTTTATTACTGCCACTTTTAGTGAGTTTGGTACACATCCGGTGGATAGAGAGCCGTTTATTATGTTCAACATAGGAGGGCCAAGCACAGGAAGCAGCTCTTTCAGTAGTTTAGTTGGAATAGGGTCCAGTATGCAGCTTGAAGGTTTAGAGACCATGATTATTTTCATCATTGTGTCAAGAGATATAGTACTAAAACACTTGAGCGTCTCTCTTGATCCTAGGTCCTGGCAGAGTTGTGCAGACTCAGGACAACTGAGCTTTGAAGGAATACGCAGATTTAAAGAGGAGTCTGTAATTTGCTTTCTAATAATCATGATCTTTTCCTCAAAGAAGTTCATGAATTTATCACTGCTAAAGTGAAAGCCATCCTCTTGGGGAATGCTGCTTTTTAGTTAGCTTTGCGACAGTATCAAAAAGGAATTTCGGATTGTTCTTATTTTCCTCAATTAAGTTAGAAAAATAGGATGATCGAGCAGCAGTAAGGGCTCTTCGATACTGCACGGTACTGTCTTTCCAAGCTAGTCGGAAGACTTCCAGTTTGGTGTGGCGCTATTTCCGTTCCAATTTTCTGGAAGCTTGCTTCAGAGCTCGGGTATTTTCTGTGTACCAGGGAGCTAGTTTCTTATGAGAAATGTTTTTAGTTTTTAGGGGTGCAACTGCATCTAGGGTATTGCGCAAGGTTAAATTTAGTTCCTCAGTTAGGTGGTTAACTGATTTTTGTCCTCTGGCGTCCTTGGGTAGACAGAGGGAATCTGGAAGGACATCAAGGAATCTTTGTGTTGTCTGTGAATTTGATGACAGCTTTGCACACTCTTGGCATTGTCTCAACCAGCTTTCATGAGGTAGTCACCTGGAATGCAGTTTGACTACCACTTTGAAGATGCAAATTATTTTTTTATTGTGAAACAAACAAGAAATAAGACAAAAAAAACAGAAAACTTGAGCGTGTATAACTATTCACCCCCCCCCCCAAAAGTCAATACTTTGTAGAGCTACCTTTTGCAGCAATTACCGCTGCAAGTCTCTTGGGTATGTCTCTATAAGCTTGGCACATCTAGCCATGTGAAGTGTTGGTCCCCGTTTCATGATCTGAAATAAAAGATCCCACACAAATTGCTTATTTCTCTCGAATTCTGTGCACAAATATATTTACATCCCTGTAAGTGAGAATTTCTCTTTTGCCAAGTTAATCCATCCACCTGGCAGATGTGGCAGATCAAGATTAAACAGCATGATATGTGTGTTATGCATTTTATGTGTTTTGTTTGTTGTTTTGTTTCCTGTTTGAATCCCAGTAAGAGTAAGCGTTGCTGAGGCAGCGACTAATTGGGGATCCCAATAAATACAATAAATATATCCACTCCTCCCACCTCAGCGCAAGTCAGTCGATGGTAGACAGGTTATTTGCCGAACCTGGCGTAAATGCTGGAAAATGACAGGGTGCCAGTTTTTACATGACAAAATTTCAAACTAACGTCGTTTGAAACTTTCGTCTTCTTAGCACCAGCCAAAAATAGAGCCCTAGGTTGAGGATAATAAAAATGTGTCATCCCAACAGCTGAGATCCAGCAGTGTAAGCATTTTTACACACTCCTCCCGTTGCTTATTCATGCGCTTCCCCGCCCTTTTGTGGTCTACCTCTGTGTCTGTACTGACATGTATGTGTAACTGATAGATGCACACATACTCACTACATGTTAATGTTTTTAAATATATGTCAATTGTAAAGGCTTTTGTCTCTGTCTTTTTTGTTAAGTGTCGGACCCCAGTACGACTAGCTGTTGCCATTGGCTTCGGCTAATGGTGATCCTAATAAATCAAAATGCATTTCCCAAAAACTTTACAGCTAACGTCAAATAGTAGAGCTTAGCTAAGAATGAAGGAGAGGAAGAAAAGAGCTAGTGATTGGTGGTCTGATATCAAGTCATCTCTGTTCCCTTTCACAATAGTAAGGGAGGGTCAGAAGTTGTGTAAGAGCTGTGATAGAGAGTACATAAGAACCATGGAACATCTCCCAGCGAATGAGAAATGCATCAGTTATCCATATCTCAGATGTTCAAGCAGATGATGGAGGTTACTATTTTTGATGGTGAGCAATGCCTTGCTTTCAGAAGATCAGAGCTAAGAGTTTGTGTGACACATCAGAACATCTTTTCAAGTTTGGGTGAGAAGGTCATTTTACCTTACTACACAAGACGACTGAATGGACAGTTTGCATGGAAGCTATTATTAGCTAAATAATTTTACCAACCTCCGCTCAGTCCAGAAGGAATAGCAGTGAACAGCACATATACTGTACTTGCTCAATGCCAGCTCCTCTTCGAATTACTCCCTGTTACGCACGCCTCTTGGAGGGAACGCAACACCCTGCCACTCAACTCCACATGGAGTGAAAAGAGGTATGGGATTGTGGGTAAGGATGACAAAGGCAAAGAATTTTACCATTAACAGGGAATTTATTCCTTCACATGGTAATATGGGGGAAAGGGGCTGATGGAACCAAAGCAAAGAAAGTTAAAGTTAAAGAACCCCCTTTCCTACCTTACCTACCCACAACTTACCTAACTAGCACCAAATGGTGCACTAAACAAAATACAGGGGATGGCCTTTCCAGGTCTTACCTAGTGTGCATAGACAGAGTACATACTACGGGTATATGTATGCCCGCAGGCCTCTAGCCTAAGCACTCCCAAGGTGCCTTCCCCTTCAGGAACACATGAAACAGAAAAATACAAAACAATTTCAATAATCAAAAACACTGCGTCCTATTGACACACACACCTCAGAAGTAGCGGCTACAAAATACTTAACAAAACCTGTCTCTGAGCAACAGCCAAGCCATTCTCCCTGAACACCAAACAATACTGGGGCATACCCAGAAGCTCTCTCTCTCTGAGCAACAGCCAAGCTACTCTCCCTGAACACCAAACAATACTGGGGCATACCCAGAAGCTCTCTCTCTGAGCAACAGCCAACAGCCAAGCCACTCTCCCTGAACACCAAACAGTACTGGGGCATACCCAGAAGCTCTCTCCCTGAACAGCAAACAATACTGGGGCATACCCAGAAGCTCTCTCCCTGAACAGCAAACAATACTGGGGCATACCCAGAAGCTCTCTCCCTGAACAGCAAACAATACTGGGGCATACCCAGAAGCTCTCTCCCTGAACACCAAACAATACTGGGGCATACCCAGAAGCTCTCTCCCTGAACACCAAACAATACTTGGGCATACCCAGAAGCTCTCTCCTTGACCACCAAACAATACTGGGGCATACCCAGAAGCTCTCTCATTGACCACCAAACAATACTGGGGCATACCCAGAAGCTCTCTCCCTGAATACCAAACAATACTGGGGCATACCCAGAAGCTGGAGACTGAGTCTGTAATGGCAGACAGCTGTATCCTCTGAGGAGAGGGCAGGGTCAGCTCAAATTTACAAAGGGGCCGACCAATCATCTGCTTGGCGGAATCCAGGAAGCAATTTCCTGAAATACACACATATACATACAAACCCACAACAACACAGATACAATCCCTAATTAACAACAAATCACTCGGGTGGAAACGAATGCATTTCAAGGACATTAATAAGACAATATAACCTATTTTCCTGTGTTCAGCTAGACCCTATGCATCTGACATTCTCATGAGGTGACTGTGCTCTCTTGAAGTGTGATCCCAACGGAACAAATAACTACGGAGTGCAGTGGTATCAGAGAGGTCTGGAGGAGGAGGATAATGGTGATGGAGGGGGGATGGCTGCCGTTTTCCGGACTCCTAACAAACTGTGTTATTTTGTGTGTTTTTTCGCATTGTTTGTATCTTATTTTGTACATAATGTTGCTGCTACCGTCTCTTATGACCAAAAAGAGCTTCTGGACATCAGAACAGCGATTACTCACCTCAAACCGGACAAAGATTTTTCTGTAATGAGTCAAAGGATATAAGCAAAGGATATACTGCTTCTCCGAGACCAGGCCCAAATCCGCGAATTACGTGGATTCACAACCTCACCTTGGAGGACAATGGTGTGTTCTGTTGCAGAGTTTGGGCCGATAGGAAAAACCTGTATAGGAGAATACCTTCATTGTACTGCGTCTCAAGAACAAGCAGGCTTACTCCTGATCTTACCTAAACACCGATCTTACCTAAACACCGATCTTACCTAAACACCGGTCTTACCTAAACACCGGTCTTACCTAAACACCGATCTTACCTAAACAGCGGTCTTACCTAAACACCGGTCTTACCTAAACACCGGTCTTACCTAAACACCGATCTTACCTAAACACCGATCTTACCTAAACACCGGTCTTACCTAAACACCGGTCTTACCTAAACACCGATCTTACCTAAACACCAATCTTACCTAAACACCGGTCTTACCTAAACACCGGTCTTACCTAAACACCGATCTTACCTAAACACCGATCTTAACTAAACACCGGTCTTACCTAAACACCGATCTTACCTAAACACCGGTCTTACCTAAACACCGATCTTACCTAAACACCGATCTTACCTAAACACCGGTCTTACCTAAACACCGATCTTACCTAAACACCGGTCTTACCTAAACACCGATCTTATCTAAACACCGATCTTACCTAAACACCGATCTTACCTAAACACCGGTCTTACCTAAACACCGATCTTACCTAAACACCGGTCTTACCTAAACACCGATCTTACCTAAACACCGGTCTTACCTAAACACCGGTCTTACCTAAACACCGATCTTACCTAAACACCGGTCTTACCTAAACACCGATCTTAACTAAACACCGATCTCACCTAAAGACTTGACCTTTCCCATATTTACCTTTCCTATTCATTAGGAACACCTGCTCTTTCTATGACATAGACTGACCAGGTGAATCCAGTGTAGATGAAGGGGAGGAGACAGGTTAAATAAGGATTTTTAATCCTTGAGACAATAGAGACATTAATTGTGTATGTGTACCATTCAGATCAAATAAAATAATTTTTTATTTGTCACATACTGTTACGGATGCAGTTATCCTGTGTGTGTGTGTATCCTGTGTGTGTGTTTCTTTTCTCTCCTTCTCCCCTCACAGGTGAAAACCATCACTCCCCAATCAGTCAACAATCAATCATCAATCAGAAGACACACCTCCTCCTACTTCCTATCCTATCACAGTTCCTTCCCCATGGTTTAAAAACCCCATCATTTGTTTGTTCTAGAGCAATCTCTCGCTCAATCTCTCGCTCAATCTCTCGCTCAATCTCTCTGTAAATGCCATGTCTGTAGGTCTCTGTGTTTCACTCTCGCTTTGTGTCTTAACCTCTCTTTTGTTTAAGCACCTCATAGCACTTTGTCATCACCTGTGAGTATTGTTTTTGGTTATGGTGTTTGTTTGTTGCTGGTGGGAAAAGGGGAAACCAAGACAAGTCGCCCATGGGCATACACTACCCGTAGGTGAACTTTGTTAAATACACTAGTTAGAACTGGGCGGACCACCCACTGTATTTTTGGTTAGTTAGTTAGCTGTTGTTAAAGTAGGCTAGTCTAGCTTAGGGGTGTTTTTGAATACTTATTGTTTCTTTCCTTGGGTCCAGCTCAGCCCCTTTTTCCTGCTCCCCCCATTACCGTGTGTTTATAAATAAACCTAGAGTTTGACGGTAGATTTCTGTTGTCGTGATTATTTCGTGCACACTTTTACTTTGTCACAATAATAATTTGCATGAGTTATGTTACGGGTCTCATTACCATCCCCCCTAGACTGTCGAGCCAAAAGGGATTCGTAACACATACACATGGTTAGCAGATGTTAATGCGAGTGTAGCGAAATGCTTGTGCTTCTAGTTCCAACAATGCAGTAATAACCAACAAGTAATCTAACTAACAATTACAAAACTACTGTCTTATACACAGTGTAAGGGGATAAAGAATATGTACATAAGGATATATGAATGAGTGATGGTACAGAGCAGCATAGGCAAGATACAGTAGATGGTATCGAGTACAGTATATACATATGAGTATGTAAACAAAGTGGCATAGTTAAAGTGGCTAGTGATACATGTATTACATAAGGATGCAGTCGATGATATAGAGTACAGTATATACGTATGCATATGAGATGAATAATGTAGGGTAAGTAACATTATATAAGGTAGCATTGTTTAAAGTGGCTAGTGATATATTTACATCATTTCCCATCAATTCCCATTATTAAAGTGGCTGGAGTTGAGTCAGTGTCAGTGTCAGTGTGTTGGCAGCAGAGGGTGTATGGGCAAGACAACATATTTGTGCCTTTGAACGGGGTATGGCAGTAGGTGCCACCCAAAGAATTGGATTGCATTGGATTCAAAGCATTGGATTCAACATGGGTCAGCGTCCCTGTGAAATGCTTTTGCCAACTTGTAGAGTCCATGTTAGGTAGGTGTTCCTAAATGTTTTGTACACTCAGTATATATCAGTCTTTAAATGCATTGATAATCATTTTCAGGTTTTATTTTGCCAAATGTCAAATAACAATTGACTGTGTAAATTACTATTGAGGGAATAATGTAAAAAATATTACCAAGCCTGTCACTTTATCTCTTCTTTCAGCCCTAGATCTTAATGAGTTTTACATGATAAGTATGCAGTGATATAGAGAACAATATGGAAAGTAGTTGTAAGAGAAACCACTGGCATGGTAAATCTGATAATATACAGTGCCTTGCGAAAGTATTCGGCCCCCTTGAACTTTGCGACCTTTTTCCACATTTCAGGCTTCAAACATAAAGATATAAAACTGTATTTTTTTGTGAAGAATCAACAACAAGTGGGACACAATCATGAAGTGGAACGACATTTATTGGATATTTCAAACTTTTTTAAGAAATCAAAAACTGAAAAATTGGGCGTGCAAAATTATTCAGCCCCTTTACTTTCAGTGCAGCAAACTCTCTCCAGAAGTTCAGTGAGGATCTCTGAATGATCCAATGTTGACCTAAATGACTAATGATGATAAATACAATCCACCTGTGTGTAATCAAGTCTCTGTATAAATGCACCTGCACTGTGATAGTCTCAGAGGTCCGTTAAAAGCGCAGAGAGCATCATGTGTAACTCTGTGTTGTCTGTTCACACTGCTATGCTTTATCTTGGCCAGGTCGCAGTTGCAAATGAGAACTTGTTCTCAACTAGCCTACCTGGTTAAATAAAGGTGAAATAAAAATAAATAAAAATGAAGAACAAGGAACACACCAGGCAGGTCCGAGATACTGTTGTGAAGAAGTTTAAAGCCGGATTTGGATACAAAAAGATTTCCCAAGCTTTAAACATCCCAAGGAGCACTGTGCAAGCGATAATATTGAAATGGAAGGAGTATCAGATCACTGCAAATTTACCAAGACCTGGCCGTCCCTCTAAACTTTCAGCTCATACAAGGAGAAGACTGATCAGAGATGCAGCCAAGAGGCCCATGATCACTCTGGATGATCTGCAGAGATCTACAGCTGAGGTGGGAGACTCTGTCCATAGGACAACAATCAGTCGTATATTGCACAAATCTGGCCTTTATGGAAGAGTGGCAAGAAGAAAGCCATTTCATAAAGATATCCATAAAAAGTGTCGTTTAAAGTTTGCCACAAGCCACCTGGGAGACACACCAAACATGTGGAAGAATGTTTGGTCAGATGAAACCAAAATTGAACTTTTTGGCAACAATGCAGAACAGGTTGGAGCGAGCCGGTCGCATCCGCGCTTCGGTCTGCAGGTTGTATAACTTTTTCATTACATTTCATTGTATAACTTTTTCATTACATTTCATTACATTTCATTATAGTACAACGGTCTGATTTGTCTAATCTTAGCAATTTCTTCTTAGCTAGCTACATAGTCGTCGTTGTATCAAAGATAATTGCGTAATTATCGTATTTCGTCGTCTCCTATCTGCCCAACACGTTCACCGTCTACCGTAGCACTGTAGTAACTATCACACTCAACTGAACGACTTGATTAGTGTTAGCTAGCTACATAGTTGTCTTTGCTGTCTTCGTATCCAAGATAATTGTGTAGTTTAGAGTGTGGAGTCTTAGAGTGATAATTGCGTTATTATCGTATTTCGTCGTCCTCCTCTGCCTAGCAGCTAGCCAGCTAGCATACGTTCACCGGCTACCGTAGCACTGTAGTAACTATCACACTCAACTGAACGACTTGATTAGTGTAGTATTAGCTAGCTACATAGTTGTCTTTGCTGTCTTCGTATCCAAGATAATTGTGTAGTTAGAGTGATTATCTTAATTTACCGAGGTTAGCTAGCCAGCTATTTTGTCGTCCTTAACGTAGGAGACACTCCTAGCTAGCCAATAGCCAGCCAACGTCTACTGAATAGAACTTTCGCATTCCGGTCGCATTCCGCTTCGCTCCACAGGTAGTATCACATTTTCATTTCATTACAGTCCCAACGGTGTGATTTGTTTGATCGTAGCTAGCTACATAGCTAGCTACATAGCCGTCTTTGTTTCAAAGATAATTGTGTAGTCTAGAGCGATTTTCTAGGTTAGCTAGCCAGCTATTGTCGTTCTCCTAACGCAACGTAACGTAACCAACACTGCTAGCTAGCCAGCTAGCCCCCGAAAAGCAGCATTGTAGAAACTTCACACTCAACGGAACGACTTGATTAGGGTAGTGTCAACAACGCAGCTAGCCTACCTCAGCAGTACTGTATCATTTTAGTCATTTTAGTCAATTAGATTCTTGCTACGTAAGCTTAACTTTCTGAACATTCGAGACGTGTAGTCCACTTGTCATTCCAATCTCCTCTGCATTAGCGTAGCCTCTTCTCTAGCCTGTCAACTATGTGTCTGTCTATCCCTGTTCTCTCCTCTCTGCACAGACCATACAAACGCTCCACACCGCATGGCCGCGGCCACCCTAATCTGGTGGTCCCAGCGCGCACGACCCACGTGGAGTTCCAGGTCTCCGGTAGCCTCTGGAACTGCCGATCTGCGGCCAACAAGGCAGAGTTCATCTCAGCCTATGCCTCCCTCCAGTCCTCGACTTCTTGGCTCTGACGGAAACATGGATCACCACAGACAACACCGCTACTCCTACTGCTCTCTCTTCGTCCGCCCACGTGCTCTCGCACACCCCGAGAGCTTCTGGTCAGCGGGGTGGTGGCACCGGGATCCTCATCTCTCCCAAGTGGTCATTCTCTCTTTCTCCCCTTACCCATCTGTCTATCGCCTCCTTTGAATTCCATGCTGTCACAGTTACCAGCCCTTTCAAGCTTAACATCCTTATCATTTATCGCCCTCCAGGTTCCCTCGGAGAGTTCATCAATGAGCTTGATGCCTTGATAAGCTCCTTTCCTGAGGACGGCTCACCTCTCACAGTTCTGGGCGTCTTTAACCTCCCCACGTCTACCTTTGACTCATTCCTCTCTGCCTCCTTCTTTCCACTCCTCTCCTCTTTTGACCTCACCCTCTCACCTTCCCCCTACTCACAAGGCAGGCAATACGCTCGACCTCATCTTTACTAGATGCTGTTCCTCCACTAACCTCATTGCAACTCCCCTCCAAGTCTCCGACCACTACCTTGTATCCTTTTCCCTCTCGCTCTCATCCAACACTTCCCACACTGCCCCTACTCGGATGGTATCGCGCCGTCCCAACCTTCGCTCTCTCTCCCCCGCTACTCTCTCCTCTTCCATCCTATCATCTCTTCCCTCTGCTCGAACCTTCTCCAACCTATCTCCTGATTCTGCCTCCTCAACCCTCCTCTCCTCCCTTTCTGCATCCTTTGACTCTCTATGTCCCCTATCCTCCAGGCCGGCTCGGTCCTCCCCTCCCGCTCCGTGGCTCGACGACTCATTGCGAGCTCACAGAACAGGGCTCCGGGCAGCCGAGCGGAAATGGAGGAAAACTCGCCTCCCTGCGGACCTGGCATCCTTTCACTCCCTCCTCTCTACATTTTCCTCCTCTGTCTCTGCTGCTAAAGCCACTTTCTACCACTCTAAATTCCAAGCATCTGCCTCTAACCCTAGGAAGCTCTTTGCCACCTTCTCCTCCCTCTTGAATCCTCCTCCCCCTCCCCCTCCTCCCTCTCTGCAGATGACTTCGTCAACCATTTTGAAAAGAAGGTCGACGACATCCGATCCTCGTTTGCTAAGTCAAACGACACCGCTGGTTCTGCTCACACTGCCCTACCCTGTGCTCTGACCTCTTTCTCCCCTCTCTCTCCAGATGACATCTCGCGTCTTGTGACGGCCGGCCGCCCAACAACCTGCCCGCTTGACCCTATCCCCTCCTCTCTTCTCCAGACCATCTCCGGTGACCTTCTCCCTTACCTCACCTCGCTCATCAACTCATCCCTGACCGCTGGCTACGTCCCTCCCGTCTTCAAGAGAGCGAGAGTTGCACCCCTTCTGAAAAAACCTACACTCGATCCCTCCGATGTCAACAACTACAGACCAGTATCCCTTCTTTCTTTTCTCTCCAAAACTCTTGAACGTGCCGTCCTTGGCCAGCTCTCCCGCTATCTCTCTCAGAATGACCTTCTTGATCCAAATCAGTCAGGTTTCAAGACTAGTCATTCAACTGAGACTGCTCTTCTCTGTATCACGGAGGCGCTCCGCACTGCTAAAGCTAACTCTCTCTCCCCTGCTCTCATCCTTCTAGACCCATCGGCTGCCTTCGATACTGTGAACCATCAGATCCTCCTCTCCACCCTCTCCGAGTTGGGCATCTCCGGCGCGCCCACGCTTGATTGCGTCCTACCTGACAGGTCGCTCCTACCAGGTGGCGTGGCGAGAATCCGTCTCCTCACCACGTGCTCTCACCACTGGTGTCCCCAGGGCTCTGTTCTAGGCCCTCTCCTATTCTCGCTATACACCAAGTCACTTGGCTCTGTCATAACCTCACATGGTCTCTCCTATCATTGCTATGCAGACGACACAATTAATCTTCTCCTTTCCCCCTTCTGACGACCAGGTGGCGAATCGCATCTCTGCATGTCTGGCAGACATATCAGTGTGGATGACGGATCATCACCTCAAGCTGAACCTCGGCAAGACGGAGCTGCTCTTCCTCCCGGGGAAGGACTGCCCGTTCCATGATCTCGCCATCACGGTTGACAACTCCATTGTGTCCTCGTCCCAGAGCGCTAAGAACCTTGGCGTGATCCTGGACAACACCCTGTCGTTCTCAAATAACATCAAGGCGGTGGCCCGTTCCTGTAGGTTCATGCTCTACAACATCCGCAGAGTACGACCCTGCCTCACACAGGAAGCGGCGCAGGTCCTAATCCAGGCACTTGTCATCTCCCGTCTGGATTACTGCAACTCGCTGTTGGCTGGGCTCCCTGCCTGTGCCATTAAACCCCTACAACTCATCCAGAACGCCGCAGCCCGTCTGGTGTTCAACCTTCCCAAGTTCTCTCACGTCACCCCGCTCCTCCGCTCTCTCCACTGGCTTCCAGTTGAAGCTCGCATCCGCTACAAGACCATGGTGCTTGCCTACGGAGCTGTGAGGGGAACGGCACCTCAGTACCTCCAGGCTCTGATCAGGCCCTACACCCAAACAAGGGCACTGCGTTCATCCACCTCTGGCCTGCTCGCCTCCCTACCACTGAGGAAGTACAGTTCCCGCTCAGCCCAGTCAAAACTGTTCGCTGCTCTGGCCCCCCAATGGTGGAACAAACTCCCTCACGACGCCAGGACAGCGGAGTCAATCACCACCTTCCGGAGACACCTGAAACCCCACCTCTTTAAGGAATACCTAGGATAGGATAAAGTAATCCTTCTCACCCCCCTTAAAAGACCTAGATGCACTATTGTAAAGTGGCTGTTCCACTGGATGTCATAAGGTGAAAGCACCAATTTGTAAGTCGCTCTGGATAAGAGCGTCTGCTAAATGACTTGTGTATGTAAATGTTAAATGTAAATACAAAACTTTATGTTTGGCGTAAAAGCAACACAGCTCATCACCCTGAACACACCATCCCCACTGTCAACCATGGTGGTGGCAGCATCATGGTTTGGGCCTGCTTTTCTTCAGCAGGGACAGGGAAGATGGTTAAAGTTGATGGGAAGATGGATGGAGCCAAATACAGGACCATTCTGGAAGAAAACCTGATGGAGTTGTCGTGGAATTATCAGAATTTGTTGGTAACATTTGTAAGATGTTTAATATTCATCAAATGTGTGTGAGTTATTTCTCATAAGAATGTATTTTGTTGTACTATAGTGGTGGCCATTGGCAGTTATCTATTCTATGTCAGGACTAAGTTGCATGGGCCACAGAGAGGGGAGAGGTCAAAGTGTCATCATGTGTAAACATATCTTTTACTCCCTACCTTTCCCATTCTGGGGAAAGAAGGGTTGCAGTGTCTGGAATCATTCTATGCTCCCTCTAATGTTGTTTCTATCTTAACCTATAGCCTAACCTTTTTCTCTCCGTGAGTTTGTCCAGGAGTTTGTATTTTGAGTGGGTTGTATCTAAATGACAATTTGATATATGCCTGTTGATATGGAGGATTTGGTTTATGGTTCTGGGGTTTGGGAAAGGAGACAAAGCTGAACGATGAATTATGTCTATGCTGTCTGACTATGTGTGTCTTTGCTATTAAAGGAACTGAGTTGCATTGTAAGGGGGCTCTCAGAGAATTCACTGGGAGACACTGAATTTATCTGAGAGTCACAGGATTGTGATAGAGCTCATATTATAATTAAAGATGGACTTTTATAACTAACTCTGATGTGTGTGTGTGGTTTGCTCCCATGATTTGGTAAATAGAGGACATTTCCACGACATTTGGCGACGAGGAGGGGATGTGAATCTTCACTCGGTGACCGTTCCTACGATCTAGGTAAATAAATCGTGCACGAGGGATCCCCTAAACTTGGGATCTCAGGGAGAACCACACTTCGGGAACGAAGCAGATGGACCAACCTTTGATCTAAGAGGAAGTGAGCCGAGTGGATACCACATCTCAAACTGAGTTGTTTTTTTAAGAAAAAGGTGAGCGAACCACACACAGATTTGAAGTCAAGTTTTTTAATTATGCCTGTTACGTATACTCTGAGCGTGAATTCCTTTGTAAGGAAGGCACCTTGGTGGCGTAAGCAGGGCCGAGTCAGAGGAGAGTAATCTGGAGGTTTAGTGGACTCAAAAGATACTCTGCGCTGTCCGGTTGCCAGTGACCAAGAGCCCTCCTGACACTGAATTGATCACAGTGGGGATTTGGTGAGGTCTGTCGGGGTGATGGGCCAGGGGATCTGTGTGTTCTAGGTGAAACAAGGCACTTGGTGAAGCCCTATTGGAAGAAGGACCTCATTCTGTGCGTCTGTGTGATTTGTCTAAGTGACCCTCAGATGTGGTGAATTCCAATTATTTTAAATGTGCTAGCCAGGTATGTTTAGGGTTACTCTGTGTGAGTCGGACCGTTCTGTGTGAGTATGTAATAGTTGTCGGGGTTGACTCTGTGTGGGAAAACCTTTTGATGTCCTGTGTGGACGTCTGAACAAGTTCTATTTGAAAATCTGACCAATCCTGTGCGGATGATCCTGAAAGTTCTGTGTGAGTACCTAAGATTTTTAAAGTTTTATATGGATTCTGTGAATTATTTGAAATTATGATAAAGTTAGTGTATAAAGTAATGCGGAGAATGATTAGATACAATTTAAACCACCCATTAGTAGACGTACGTAGGTTTTGAGTTGATATCTTAAATGGATAATTTGATAAAGATTAAGTTTTTAAGCACTATTAAAATAATCTACAACATCTGGGAAATTGAGCTCTAGAAACTGATTAGAGTGTGTCCACTTTTGGTTAACTTACCCTAACAATGTAACTATAGAACGCATATTGGATTATCTCCGTCTGGGTGAAACATTTGAAATTAAACTGCCCTTAAGGTCTGAACATGTTATAATTTTTCTTCCCAGTATGAGAGAAGTTGCGGGATTTATTGAATAAACTGTTTTCCATAAAGTTAAAGAGAATTCGAGGGATGCTCGATGTAATTTATAATGTTGTATAAAGCCTAAGGTTTTCCATCAAACTAATTATCATTGCGTGATTAATGTGATGTAGTAAAGTCATTTAAATACGTTGCATAAGTAAACATAATCTACTTTTAATTAAAATGTGCAATATCTTTTCCTAGTCATTAGTGTCGATTTTATTCTTTGATTGCTAATATGTGTAATTTGGAATTTGAGAATCATAGCTGGAGTATGAGAATCATAGCTGGAGTAACATTGGGACTATTAAAATTGGGCTATTAATCTTCTGGGAATTACCGATAATGACGTGTTTTGATTTTACTTTGTAAATCGGGTTTTATATCCGGAGTAATTTTAGTCATTCGCAATAGCATTAGTGGTTCAGTGGAAGAATTCTCGCCTGCAACGTGGGAGGCCCGAGTTCCATTCCCAGTCGTGGCGCTGGCTGAATTCAGACTTTTTGATTGTAAATAATCTATTTGTCTAATTGGGTGTGCGTGGGTCTGTCTCTGTGTGTATGTGTTTCTAGGAGAAAGGGGAGTTAAGACCACAAACACTTTTCAGCAATGTGTGTGTGAATGTTTATGCAGTGCCTCCAGCATATGTGAGGACCCGGTGTCCTTCAGATCCTGTTAGAGACCAGAGAACACAGGCTCTTATATCAAACCCCCGAGGACACAGCACCAGCCATACCCCCGAGGACACAGCACCAGCCATACCCCCGAGGACACAGCACCAGCCATACCCCCGAGGACACAGCACCAGCCATACCCCGAGGACACAGCACCAGCCATACCCCCGAGGACACAGCACCAGCCATACCCCGAGGACACAGCACCAGCCATACCCCCGAGGACACAGCACCAGCCATACCCCCGAGGACACAGCACCAGCCATACCCCCGAGGACACAGCACCAGCCATACCGCCGAGGACACAGCACCAGCCATACCCCCGAGGACACAGCACCAGCCATACCCCGAGGACACAGCACCAGCCATACCCCGAGGACACAGCACCAGCCATACCCCGAGGACACAGCACCAGCCATACCCCCGAGGACACAGCACCAGCCATACCCCCGAGGACACAGCACCAGCCATACCCCCGAGGACACAGCACCAGCCATACCGCCGAGGACACAGCACCAGCTTAACCCCCGAGGACACAGCACCAGCTTAACCCCCGAGGACACGGTCCCAGCTTAACTTCTTGGTGACAGGGGGCAGTATTTTCACGTCCGGATGAAATGCATGCCCAAATTCAACTGCCTGCTACTCATCCTCAGAAGATAAGATATGCATATTATTAGTATTTGGATAGAAAACACTCTGAAGTTTCTAAAACTGTTTGAATCATGTCTGTGAGTATAACAGAACTTATTTAGCAGGCGAAACCCCGAGGACAAACTATTCAGAATTTCTTTTTCGAGGTCACTCTCTTTTCAATGGGTTTTCTTTGGGAATCCAGATTTGTAAGGGATCTTCTTGCAGTTTCTATCGCTTCCACTGGATGTCAACAGTGTAATGTGTAATGAAGAAGTACGGCCATCTTGAACAAGGGTCCCTTGAAGTGTACTGTTAGATAGAGGCGCGTGACCAGAAAGCTAGCTACAGTTTGATTTCCTCTTGTATTGAACACAGATCATCCCGTCTTCAATTTTAGCGATTATTTACCTTGAAAAATACCAAAAGTTGTATTACAAAAGTAGTTTGAAATGTTTTGGCAAAGTTTACAGGTAACTTTTGAGATATTTTGTAGTCACATTGCGCAAGTTGGAACCAGTGTTTTTCTGGATCAAACGCACCAAATAAATTGACATTTTGGATATATATCGACGGAATTAATCGAACAAAAGGACCATTTGTGATGTTTATGGGACATATTGCAGTGCCAACAAAAGAAGCTTGTCAAAGTAAGGCATGAATTATATTTTTATTTCTGTGTTTTGTGCAGCGCCTGCAGGGTTGAAATATGTTTTTCTCTCTTTGTTTACGAAGATGCTATCCTCAGATAATAGCATCGTTTGCTTTTGCCGAAAAGCCTTTTTGAAATCTGACATGTTTGCTGGATTCAAAACAAGTGTAGCTTTAATTTGCGATCTTGCATGTGTGATTTAATGAAAGTTAGATTTTTATAGTAATTTATTTGAATTTGGCGCTCTGCATTTTCAGGTGGGACGCTAGCTTCCCACATATCCCAGAGAGGTTAACCCCCAAGGACACGGCATCAGGTTAACCCCCGAGGACACGGCACCAGGTTAACCCCCGAGGACACGGCACCAGGTTAACCCCCGAGGACACGGCACCAGGTTAACCCCCGAGGACACGGCACCAGGTTAACCCCCGAGGACACGGCACCAGGTTAACCCCCGAGGACACGGCACCAGGTTAACCCCCGAGGACACGGCACCAGGTTAACCCCCGAGGACACGGCACCAGGTTAACCCCCGAGGACAGAGCACCAGCTTAACCCCCGAGGACACGGCACCAGCTTAACCCCCGAGGACACGGCACCAGCACCACACTGAACATCGGAAAATGTGCTCAATTACATATTTTATGAAATCCCTATTAGTGTACAGTGAGTTCAACGACCAGATACAATGCTATTTTACAATAAACAAATTGACAACAGACTTTCAGCGCACTTACAGGGAAGGACATTCAACAAGCACTTTAACAAATTACTGACAATTGGCTAAGAGAAATTGATAATAAAAGACTGTGGGGCTGTTAGACTTCATTGCGGCTTTTGACATTATCGACCATAGTCTGCTGTTCGAAAAATGTATGGGTTATGGCTTTAGACCCCCTGCTTTATTGTGGATAAAGAGTTAACTGTCTATCAGAACACAGAGGGTGTTCTTTAATGGAAGCCTCTCCGACATAATCCAGGTAGAATCAGGAATTCCCCAGGGCAGCTGTTTAGGACCCTTGCTTTTTTCAATCTTTACTAACGAAATGCCACTCACTGGCTTTGAGTAAAGCCAGGCTTGTCTATGTATGCGGGTGACTCAACACTATACATGTCAGCTACTACAGCGACTGAAATGACTGCAACACTTAACAAAGAGCTGCAGTTAGTTTCAGAATGGGTGGCAATGAATAAGTTAGTCCTAAATAGTTCCAAAACTAAAAGCATTGTTTTTGGGACAAATCATTCACTCAATCCTAAACCTCAACTAAATCGTGTAATGAATCATGTGGAAATTGAGCAATTTGAGGTGACTAAACTGATTGGAGTAACCATGGATTGTAAACTGTCATGGTCAAAACATATTGATTCAGCAGTAGCTAAGATGGGGATAAGTCTGTCCATAAGAAAGTGCTGCTCTGTCTTCTTAACAACACTAACAACAAGGCAGGTCCTACAGGCCCTAGTTTTGTCGCACCTGGACTACTGTTCAGTAGTGTGGTCAGGTGCCGAAAATTAGAATTGTCTCAGAATGGGCAGCACGGCTGACCCTTAAAAGTACACGGGATGCTAACATTAATGATATGCATGTCAATCTCTCATGTCTCAAACTGGAAGAGAGATTGACTTCAGCACTACTTGTTTTTGTAAGAAATGTTGACAAGCTCAATGTACCGAGCTGTCTGTTTAAACGACTAGCACACAGCTCGGACACCCATGCATACCCATTTAAGACATGCCCCACAAGACATGCCACCAGAAATCTCCTCACAATCCCCAAGTCCAGAAAAGACAATGGGAGGACTACATAGAGCCATGACTACATGGAACTCTATTCCACATCAGGTAGCTAATGCAAGCAATAAAATCAGATTTAAAAAAACAGTAAAAATACACAGCGGGGACTGTGACAAGACACACAAAGGTACAGACACAGACACTAGCACATGCACGTATATTTTGTATTGTAGATATGTATTGGTTTAGTAATGTTATATTATGTACTGTTTTATATATAATGTAAGTGCTTTAATGTGTTTGGAACCCAGGAAGAGCTTTGCAGCAGCTAATGGAGATCCCAAATAAATTCAAATGAGTGTTCAGTGCCCTCTTGTGGTTCAGCTCTGCAAGTACATGGTTATATTCTATTCCAGTCAGTATCACATCTTCAGGTGTTTTTTATTTAACTAGGCAAGTCAGTTAAGAACAAATTCTTATTTACAATGACGGCCTAGGAACAGTGTGTTAACTGCCTTGTTCAGGGGCAGAATGACAGATTTGTACCTTGTCAGCTCAGGTATGTGATCTTGAAAACTTTCGGTTAATAGTCCAACGCTCTAACCACTAGGCTACCTACTGCCCCGTCTTCCTCATGTATCTTACCTAATTCTGCGTTGTGGTGAAACTCACCTTCATGAGATGAATTTGGAACAACTTGTGTTCTGTGAAAAAACATTTATTTCCTTCTCTTCAACATGAAAATGAAGTCTGATTAGTTATAGACTGAACCATTCACTGTATTCAGCCATTCTACACCCACATTGATTGTATCAATGAAAACATAGTCTAAAACACGTCTAAATCTTATGATAAACAAAGTTTATTATACAGTTTCCGTATGTTCATGGACTTGAGTGTTACTACACGGTAATGCTACATAATAAATCAAATGTATATTCATGGCATACTGCGGTTCAAAACATGCCGGCAAGCAGTTTCCAAAAGATGGAGTTCTTCAGTAAACACAGCACACATAAAACAATCATGGCTGAAACCATAGAGATGTAAACATAGCCAACCTTTTCATAACAGCTTTGGAAGGCTTTCAGCATGTCACAAACTCCATATGACTGTGAAATGAATACAATATGCTAAACAAAGCCAAGGGTATAGTGAGTAGGCTAAGTCCCGTGAGGGGGGGGTAAGGAGTGCAGGGATTGCAACATGCAAGTGCTGTGAAATATTGTTCTGTCTGTAGTTCTCTGTACTCCTCTACAAACGTTCTCTTTCTAATTTACAAACCTTGTCTTTATAATACATTTCTGTTTTGCTCCAAATAGCTTACCTATCTTTACGCATGCTGTGAGCTAACCGTGATGAGTATAGCTTGAGTGAGACATTCAAAAATACATTCGGGAGCACATTTTGTGAGATCTGCACCGTTCAAATGCTCCTGTAAGGCTGGAACACCCCTCCCCCTTAAAAGACATCCAAGGCATTTGAGAAGTATGTAACAAGCATTTATGATATTTTAGCTGAGTAAATTGTGTTGCCAGTTGAACCTCGGAAATATAATTGTTTTGGGTCTTCTGAGTCTTTTTATTCAGTATGACAGGAGTACAGATAACGTCACTAGGACATGAACAAGGCAGTTCCTGAAAAGCTCATTTCACTCATTCATACTCCTTGATAATGTTAATTTGACCTCATGCATCACTGCATTTAAAAGTGTTTGAAGGTTGCTATCTATTTGAGGATTAATTTAATAATTTTGTGGGGGAATAATTTAACAATATATATATATATATTTATCTCTGGATGAGCCTATTTAAATCCAGTTGCAGACTGTATCTTTCAATCATCACAATACCAAGTGTGAATGAAAAAAATGTATTCCGCTAGTAGTTCATACATGTGTACCTTTACCCTCAATATTTGTCTAGATATCCTGATTGGCACTGGATGAAAATGGAGGGAAAACACCAGCAAGAATATTGGCAGAGCGAAGGGATGTTTTTGACAGAACGAATGTACAACGTTACACATACACTATTCTTTATTTTGACTATTTTCTACATTGTAGAATAATAGTGAAGACATCAAAACTATGAAACAACACATTTGGAATCATATAATAACCAAAAAAGTGTTAAACAAATTTGAGATTCTTCAAAGTAGCCACCCTTTGCCTTGATGACAGTTTTGCACACTCTTGGCATTCTCTCAACCAGCTTCATGAGGTAGTCACCTGGAATGCTTTTCAATTAACAGGTGTGCCTTCTTAAAAGTTCATTTGTGGAATTTCTTTCCTTCTTAATGCTTTTGAGCCAATCAGTTGTGTTGTGACAAGGTAGGGGTGGTATACAGAAGATAGCCCTATTTGGTAAAAGACCAAGTCCATATTATGGAGAAAACATCTCAAATAAGCAAAAAGAAACAACAGTCCAGTTACTTTAAGACATGAAGGTCAGTCAATATGGAACATTTCAAGAACTTTGAACGTTTCTTTAAGTGCAGTCGCAAAAACCACCAAGTACTATAATGAATCAAGCTCTCATAAGGACTGCCACAGGAATGGAAGACCCAGAGTTACCTCTGCTGCAGAGGATACGTTCATTCAAGTTACCAGCCTCAGAAATTGCAGGCCAAATAAAGTGTTCAACAGACACATCTCAACATCAACTGTTCAGAGGAGACTGTGAATCAGGTCTTCATGGTCGAATTGCTGCAAAGAAACCACTACTAAAGAACACCAATAAAAAGAAGAGACTTGCTTGGGCCAAGAAACACAAGCAATGGACATTAGACCGGTGGAAATGTGTCCTTTGGTCTGGAGTCCAAATTGGAGATTTTTGATTCCAACCGCCGTGTCTTTGTGAGATGCGGTGTGAGTGAACAGATCTCCGCATGTGTGGTTCCCACCGTGAAGCATGGAGGAGGAGTGATCGTATTGGGGTGCTTTGCTGGTGACACTGTCTGTGATTTATTTCGAATTCAAGGCACACTTAGCATGGCTACCACAGCATTCTACAGCGATATGCCATCCCATCTTCTTTTGGCCTATTGGGACTATAATTTGTTTTTCAACAGGACAATGACTCAACACACCTCCTGGCTGTGTAAGGACTATTTGATCAAGAAGGAGAGTGATGGAGTGCTGCATCAGATGACCTGGCCTCCATAATCACCCGACCTCAACCCAATTGAGATGGTTTGGCATGAGTTGGAACGCAGAGTGAAGGAAAAGCTGGCAACAAGTGCTCAGTAAATGTGGGAACTCCTTCAAGACTGTTGGAAAAGCATTCCAGGTGAAGCTGGTTGAGAGAATGCCAAGAGTGTGCAAAGCTGTCATCAAGGCAAAGGGTGGCTATTTGAAGAATCTCAAATATTAAATATATTTTGATTTGTTTAACACTTTTTGGTTACTACATGATTCCACATGTGTTATTTCATAATTGTTATGTCTTTACTATTGTTCTACAATGTAGAAAATAGTTTTGTTTTTTTTACCTTGAATGAGTAGGTGTTCCAAAACTTTTGACCGGTAGTGTACGTCCGTACATGATTTTTCCTTTGAAAATACAACAATGAAACATTACACAACGAATCAATTTTAAACATAATTACCCAAATTATTGCAGCATTAATGGACCAAAGGCCTTTTCAAAGGAAAACACAGTTTGTTGAATGTCCCCATGTTGGCTCACATGAAATATCATGTCAAAGTGTGTTCAGCAGTGAGAAGCCTGTCCTGTGTTCAGCAGTGAGAAGCCTGTCCTGTGTTCAGCAGTGAGAAGCCTGTCCTGTGTTCAGCAGTGAGAAGCCTGTCCTGTGTTCAGCAGTGAGAAGCCTGTCCTGTGTTCAGCAGTGAGAAGCCTGTCCTGTGTTCAGCAGTGAGAAGCCTGTCCTGTGTTCAGCAGTGAGAAGCCTGTCCTGTGTTCAGCAGTGAGAAGCCTGTCCTGTGTTCAGCAGTGGGAAGCCTGTCCTGTGCAGCATTGGGAAGGAAGCCTGTCTTGTGTTCAGCAGTGGGAAGGAAGCCTGTCTTGTGTTCAGCAGTGGGAAGCCTGTCCTGTGCAGCATTGGGAAGGAAGCCTGTCTTGTGTTCAGCAGTGGGAAGGAAGCCTGTCTTGTGTTCAGCAGTGGGAAGCCTGTCCTGTGCAGCATTGGGAAGGAAGCCTGTCTTGTGTTCAGCAGTGGGAAGGAAGCCTGTCTTGTGTTCAGCAGTGGGACGCCTGTCTTGTGTTCAGCAGTGTGAAGGAAGCCTGTCTTGTGTTCAGCAGTGGGAAGCCTGTCTTGTGTTCAGCAGTGTGAATGAAGCCTCTCCTGTGTTCATCAGCCTGTCCTCTATTCAGCAGTGGGAAGCTTGTCCTGTGTCCAGCAGTGTGATGTCTGTCCTGTGTCCAGCAGTGTGATGTCTGTCCTGTGTGAAGCAGTGTGACGTCTGTCCTGTGTTCCTCAGTAGGAAGTGAGGTAGGCCTGCCTGAATATTTCGTTACAATTTTTATCATCTTGAAATTATATTTTATACCAACAAAATATCAAACCTTCCATCTAACTGTAGCTGTTGTAATTTTACATTAGTGAAGTATGTTAATGTTTCCAGTTGAGTGTTATGTCATTGATCTAGCTGTTAAGTGTTAGTGCATTTGAATAATTGATTCTTAGAAAAACTTTTTTAGCAAAAATGAATCCAAATTAAAAGATCAAGACAGCTGCAAGGCATTTGTGCCTAAGTTGCTTCTTTAATTCTTACAGGAAATAAATAAACACATCTAAATGATTTGATATATACAAATCAATAAAACACATCTTTACAGATCAAATAAAGACTACACCAAATGTACCTCTACCCATAGAAAGCATCTTTGTGGATATCACAAATGCAATATTGTGGGTATTGAATAGAATATGTACAATATCTTTCGTAAGTAGTGTGATGCAAATACCATCCGTGTTTTTGTACAACAACCACAACAGAATAGTGCACATCGAACTGGTTATCACGTCCCTTTATCCCATAGGGCTTATGGACACGAGCCATAATGTTGATAATATTACATTCCTTTGAAATATATGCGTTTAGTTGATCAACCATAATGCAAAACATATCCTCTGTTGTCCACTGTAAATAATAAGTCATTTGGGATAGAAATACAATACATTTTAGATTAATTGGGAATCTCTTGTGCCACATATCAAAACAAAGAGATACAGCAAAATAACACGAATGTCATCATTTAGATCAAATTCAAGTATATTTTATATAATAATTATTTTTTTGTCATTTAGGAGACACTCTTATCTAGAGTAACTTACAATAGTGAGTGCATACATTTCCACGTTCGTTCGTATTGATGCCCTGTGGGAATTGAACCCACAACCCTGGCACTGCAAGTGCTGCTCTCTACCAGCTGAGCCACACGGGACCTGTTTCTTCTGTGTGATAGCTCTTTAACCATCTCAATCATAATATAGAAGGTTGGCAATTAATCTGCATTCCATTCCAGGGTCAGATATTTTTTTTAATCATTGGCAAACTTAACCTTGATGAGTGTGTGAATACATGAGAACAAATGTGTGTGCTCTAAGTCAAGTTGCTGCAAACCTTCCGAGTATGAAAAACTACAGGCGCTTTCTCAGTACAAACTGCTGGAGTGTGGTCTGATAAACCTTTTTTCTCACTCTATGTTGCAGTCATTTAAGAGGAGCTGGGTGACTCTGTTCTCACATGTACCATTGGTGGTAGCAGTGTCCTCACACCCAGCATATCGGCCTCTCAGCTCTGAACTCCAAGGCAGAGTCACCATGGCCCCATTTATATGAGGTTCCAATTTTGGCCTACTTGGATCCTGACCACCCTCGGTCCCCGTAAGCGCCTTCCCCGGTGGCCGAGTTGGGTGAGGGGGCGCAGAGGTCGGAGTCAGTGTCGGACTCACCTTCTGCGATGTAGGGCCTTACCTTGGCACAGCGGGCTACGCCACTGAAATAGCTGTTGTTCAGGAAGTCCAGGTTCTCCTTGGACTGGGAGATGCTGAAGCCACTGAAGGAGCGCTCCAGCTCCTCGTGGTCCACTGAGGGGATAGAGATGGACGTGTCGCTGTCTGGCTTGCCCTCTCTATCCCCCTTGCCACCGCCTCCACCTCCTCCACCACCTCCTCCTCCACCACCGCTATTGCGGTGGGATCCCCGATTGCTCCCGTTGTGGCCTCCAGAGGAGCGCTCGTGGGCCGGCGGAGGAGGGATACGGACCAAGGAGTGATCACCTACAGGAGAAGGTAAGTTGCCTTGGCTAGGCTGGTGGAACTCGCTGACGTTGTGCTGCTGCCAGGAGGTGGAGGGTGGGCAGTGGACCCCCGGGCCGGAGCAGGATGGCGGTGGGTCAAAGTTCTTCTGTCCGATAGAGCTGTTGGATCGGATGATCTTGGTGATGGAGCCACTCTTCTCCATGTGGTCCACAGGGCTGTGGTAGGGCGGTGCTGGTTCGGGCTCCTTGGACCCAAAGTAGGCGTCCGTCTCCGACTGGGAGATGCCCATGCGCTGGATGTATATGTTCACCAAGAAGTCCAGCTTCCTTTCCATTGACATGACCTGCTCAGAAGGGAAGACACCATGGTGTGATGGACAGTTGGAAAGCCCAAGTGAAACAAAGGTATACAATGAATACTGCCATCACCAGATAACAGTATACCTTACCTGTTTCTCCATTTTCCCTAGGCGCCCCATCATGCTTGTGTCCTCTTCAACCCCACTGTCAGTGGTTCCTTTGGGACGGTCTTTATCTGTGATTGGAGTACCTCGACCAACAATCTGGTCAACTCTACCGATTCAAAACACAAACAGGTGACGTCTGTCTAGTATCAAGCCAATAGAGTTGAAGAAAACCTACTTGAAATTGACACCTTATATCACCTTAAAAATGTATACCACAACAAAACAAAAACACTTACAGTACTATATTCTACTCTAAAATAATCGCTGACCTTCAACTCAGGTCCACGGTATAACAAGTGGAAGTGTATAACCTGACAATATCTGGTCCTACTGCAAGAGGTAGAGGACTGCAGGTGTTGAGAGGAGAGTGCCACACACTCGCTTCCTAGCGCTGAGCACAGTGGGAGTCAGACAGGCTCATGCATGGGATGGCATGGCATAACATGTATTACAGTGTGTTCAGACAACGGATAGGTGGAGCAGGAGGAGGAGGAGGAGGAGGACCTAGGTAGGGCCTTGGAGGATGCAGGGTTAGTTTTCTTTCTTTCAACTACTCATCAGTGCCATTCATGGGCTCTTGAACCCCAGCAAGACAATACAGAAACACGTTACTTCAAGTTGAGAGGTTATAACGAAGGTCTTAAAAACCCTTGGAAGTTTCTAGAGATGGTAGGTTGCCATACATGGTCTGCTTCATAACATTGTTAAGCCAGTTGTCAAAGTGTAAGGCAAGTTGTCATGACACGGGTTCTATGACTGCTAAGGTTCTGTAGGTATACTGAAAGGTTCTGTAGGCATTATGAGAGGTGCTGTAGGCATTATGAGAGGTTCTGCAGGCATTATGAGAGGTGCTGCAGGCATTATGAGAGGTGCTGTAGGCATTATGAGAGGTTCTGCAGGCATTATGAGAGGTTCTGCAGGCATTATGAGAGGTTCTGCAGGCATTATGAGAGGTTCTGCAGGCATTATGAGAGGTGCTGCAGGCATTATGAGAGGTGCTGTAGGCATTATGAGAGGTTCTGCAGGCATTATGAGAGGTTCTGCAGGCATTATGAGAGGTGCTGCAGGCATTATGAGAGGTTCTGCAGGCATTATGAGAGGTTCTGCAGGCATTATGAGAGGTTCTGCAGGCATTATGAGAGGTTCTGCAGGCATTATGAGAGGTGCTGCAGGCATTATGAGAGGTGCTGCAGGCATTATGAGAGGTTCTGCAGGCATTATGAGAGGTTCTGCAGGCATTATGAGAGGTGCTGCAGGCATTATGAGAGGTGCTGCAGGCATTATGAGAGGTTCTGCAGGCATTATGAGAGGGGCTGCAGGCATTATGAGAGGTGCTGTAGGCATTATGAGAGGTTCTGCATGCATTATGAAAGGTTCTGTTGGCATTATGAAAGGCACTGTTGGCTTTATGAAAGGTTCTGTAGGCATTATGAAAGGTTCTGTAGGCATTATGAAAGGTTCTGTAGGCATTATGAAAGGTTTTTGTTGGCATTATGAAAGGTTCTGTAGGCATTATGGAAGGTTTTTGTTGGCATTATGAAAGGTTCTGTTGGCATTATGAAAGGTTATGTTGGCATTATTAAAAGTTCTGTAATCATTATGAAAGGTTCTGTAGGCATTATGAAAGGTTATGTAGGCATTATGAAAGGTTCTGTTGGCATTATTAAAAGTTCTGTAATCATTATGAAAGGTTCTGTAGGCATTATGAAAGGTTCTGTAGGCATTATGAAAGGTTCTGTAATCATTATGAAAGGTTCTGTAGGCATTATGAAAGGTTCTGTAGGCATTATGAAAGGTTATGTAGGCATTATGAAAGGTTCTGTAATCATTATGAAAGGTTCTGTAGGCATTATGAAAGGTTCTGTTGGCATTATGAAAGCTTTGAGTAAAGTGTTAATCAAATGTGTAGACTAAAAGTGGAGGTTGATTCAAGTAAAGTTTCACTGAAAAAATTGCTTGGACATATTGGATCAGCTAAAGCACCATGAACCTTGTAAAAACCATCCACAACATCTACACTAGCTTTTACTCTGACTGAGGCCTACTTATACAGATGTAGGATCTTCATTTGATCACCCTGTTGCAGGATACATTTTCTGCAATGCAGGATATTTAAAACTTGTATTGTTTTGAGGTTTAAAAAGGCTTCTGAAGTTTTTAATTTCTACTTGAAATGTCAGGCTTGATTTTCCCTTAGGATAAATGTATCAAACCCTACAAAATGTCTAACTATAATCCGCATAATATTTCACATTTCCTGTTGCTGTAGAATTATTTTCCTGCTGTAGCAAAGGCTCAAATTAAGATCCTACATCTGAAAGAGGGTTAGCAATGAACTACCATTTTAAACGTCTGAATAAGAGAGAAAAATCCTCAGTATAAAAATATTATTCATAGAACTGCTTCACAGTCAGGTAAAACATGCTCACCAATTTCCCAGCCATCCCAGGCGGCCAAGATTTGAAAACTATGCAAACTTCTGAAATGGACTTTGTTTTTATTTGATTAGATTTTGTGCATCGTGTGGCATGCTTCAATACGCCTCATGCCAACATGCATCCGAAACCAGAGAACAAACTATACTGTTCATAGTCGCCTCATAGGTCATAAGGAGTAGCTGTATCTTATTATTTTTTATCTATAAGCTCTTCATTGTCAATGTATTGCAGGCGATTCAGCTCAACACTTTTTTTGTTCGGCTACTTGACTTGAATACTTACCTACAGTATATGAGCTCCTCCTATGTCCTACGGGAGCATTTACCATATTCTTAACTATTGGATAAACCAAGTTAGTCTTCTTCAACTTTTATTCAACTTTTATTAATTCTCTAGTAAAATCATTGCAGTATAGGGCAAGAAAAATGAGAAGAAACAAAATTGCACATGTTATACTGTACAATGTATATACTATCTATTCAGCCGATTAGCACTCAAAGAGACAATATGAGTCAATGAGTTTCAGTAGTTATTTACTGAGAATAACTCATTAATTGCTGCTTGCAGTAAGATATTTGCCACTTTGATAAAGTCACTCCTCTTTATAGACACAGCTCGTCACATGCTGTCACATACAGTAGGCCGAGACAAAAAAAGGTTTCCGCTGCGTGTCAACAGAATGGATAAGGAACTCAGGAGAATCTCTTGACGAGAGAGAGGCAGTCTGGGCTAACCTAGGAGAGTATTTGGGTGACTCTTTGGGTCCATCAGATGAATACTTCTTATGGCGTGGAGTTGAGGGTCCATGGGGACCAACAATCATATCTATCCTGGCAAAGTGAATAGAGAAGACACCAGCACAATGCAGGATGAAGGCGCAACACAGACCAGTCCGACAAGCGCACATGAAATGAACGAAACCAAAAACAACAGAACCAGGGGACGAAAGACAAGGACAAAATATGTATTTTCTAAAACAAATTTTCCAAAAGGATGTTTTTTCATTTGGTAAAATAATCACAGACTACAGCTGTATGATATGACAGTGAAGCCATAATTTAAAAAAATAGTGAGGATATTTTGATATGAACATTTTTCTGTTATAAGTAGGAATATATTTACATACATGTGGAACCCTAACTACTAGCACTGCCTTTGCTACATTATTGAGGAAGAATGTATGTACTATGACTGAGATATGTGGTTGTCTCACCTAGCTATCTGTAAGTCACTCTGGATAAGAGCCTCTGCTAAATGACTACAATGTAAATGTTGTGTGATGCATGTAGACTCGGAATTCAGATTCAATGAACTCTGACCTTTGGGGGGAACAAACCTCACCATGACTCTATATTTGCAATGGCTGGTTGCACTTGGTAAGAACAACCTCACAGAAAATTCCCTTAGTCATGGATACCAGAGTTGTGTCTCTAGAAGTTGGACCCTTTATGATGAACCTCTTAACATCATACAATGATTTCAGAATATGCCCCTTTGCAGGTCAGGCCAAATGTTGATTGGCTTGATAAGAGTTGTCTTAACATTCATACAGACTCACACTGCTGGTGAGATATAAAGAAGCAGACTACATCAACGTTTCACAATAAGTCACTGATTGTCACTGATTCACTGAATTCGCTATCTTCTCTTGTCATTACTGGGGTACAGCAGCCTATACCGTGATGTTGTTGGGACTCGGGAATATCATGAACTGTCAATCATCCTCTGATTCCTGGTGAATGGTGTGTGAACACATCACCACAGAGAACAGACATCACTACAGAGAACAGACATCACTACAGAAAACAGACGTCACTATAGAGAACAGACATCAATAGAGAACAGACATCAATAGAGAGCAGACATCACCACAGAGAACAGACATCACCACAGAGAACAGACGTCACTATAGAGAACAGACATCAATAGAGAACAGACATCAATAGAGAACAGACATCAATAGAAAGCAGACATCACCACAGAACAGACATCAATAGAAAGCAGACATCACCACAGAACAGACATCACCACAGAGAACAGATATCACCACAGAGAACAGACATCACTACAGAGAACAGACATCACTACAGAGAACAGACATCACCACAGAGAACAGACATCACCACAGAGAACAGACATCACCACAGAGAACAGACATCACTACAGAGAACATACATCACTACAGAGAACAGACATCACTACAGAGAACAGACATCAATAGAGAACAGACATCACCACAGAGAACAGACATCACCACAGAGAACAGACATCACCACAGAGAACAGACATCACTACAGAGAACAGACATCACTACAGAGAACAGACATCACTACATATACCAGACATCACTACAGAGAACATACATCACTACAGAGAACAGACATCACTACATATAACAGATATCACTACATATAACAGACATCACTACAGAGAACAGACATCACTACAGAGAACAGACATCACTACATATAACAGACATCACTCCATAAAACAGACATCACTACAGAGAACAGACATCACTACAGAGAACAGACATCACTACAGAGAACAGACATCACTACAGAGAACAGACATCACTACAGAGAACAGACATCACTACATATAACAGACATCACTACAGAGAACAGACATCACTACAGAGAACAGACATCACTACAGAGAACAGACATCACTACATATAACAGACATCACTACAGAGAACAGACATCACTACATATAACAGACATCACTACATATAACAGACATCACTACATATAACAGACATCACTACAGAGAACAGACATCCCAAACAAGATCAGACATCACTACAGAAAACAGACATTATGGACATCAAACACAGGAGGACACAACGAGGCATGCAATGTAATTGTAACCTCCAGCTCTATTCGAGTGCTGTACCCAGGGATCTAACATTTTGGCAAAAGACCTGTTTCTTAGAGAGAGACTAAGAGTGAGAGAGAAGGAGAGAGGGAGGGTATCTTGCCTGGACTGGAGGTTTTTGATGCGGGCCAGCATGTCCAAGTGGCCGGCTGAATACTGCTCTATGACGTCCATCACGTCGTACGGCCTCAGGCTCTCTTTGAACTTCCTCTTGGAGACCATGAACCTCATAATGCTGATGAAGGGAGAGATGTTTCAGATATGGCCACAACCTCAATGGGACATTTCATAGATGTATGATCGTTCTACTAGGGTTGGGGGGAATTATGTGGGGCATGAGACATCTTAATGAACTTTATACATGTCTGTTTAACAGCGTATTCTAGCGCTGGTCTAAACAATAATACAGATCAAATGAGAGATTGAGTTTGTGACCTGACTAGGATTGTAAAATTACAGTAATATCTTTAACTTTCCCAAACTCCCAGAAATCCCAGTTGAAAGATTCCCAGAATTCCCAGTTGAAAGATTCCCAGAATCAGGAGTGAATAAGCTGGAAATAAAGTTACAGATATTTTGCAACACTAGAACTGAGCCAGACCCACTCTGAAAGACAACACTTGTCTTGGCTTACCAAATGGCCCTGATGGAGACCTTGAGTCCGGGAGTTAAGTCCTGAGGGACAAACTCACAGTGGCAGCTCTTATTGTCGTCCGCTATGTCCTCACCAGGGAGGCTGGCTTCTACGAAACACAACAAGCACATAACAGCTCCGGTGTTAGTGTGTTCCTGTGGGATGGAAACGCTGAGCTGTCATCTGCACTCTCATTCCATCTTTTAGGATGTCAGTCTGCATGGAACCAAGCGAAGGCAAGGCACGGCCATTAATTTGCACAGCCCAGGGTTACAGTGTGGGATTGGGAGCCGGGTCGAATCGAGGGCAGGTTAATGGCAGTGTCGGTTCATCTCATTGGCCAATGCAGGATAAGTTAAAGGAAAGGGGAGGGCATAGTGGTACCAGTTAGAGGTTAAGGGGTTCATCTTACTACTGTGGCCCAAAAATATAAATGTGTGGCGTGCCGTGCCAAAGCCAGTGTGCTCTTGTCTGAAGCTACGCTAGAAGCTAGCATCCTCAGCAGGACAGGCCTCTGCAGTGTGCTCTTGTCTGAAGCTACGCTAGAAGCTAGCATCCTCAGCAGGACAGGCCTCTGCAGTGTGCTCTTGTCTGAAGCTACGCTAGAAGCTAGCATCCTCAGCAGGACAGGCCTCTGCAGTGGACCACAGCCTAGTCAATCAGCAGTTTGAGACAGTCAAGTTCTAGGTGTACAGATGTAGGATCTTAGTTTGATCACTTTTGTTGCTGAGAATTTTCCTGCACAGCAAGAAATGCACACTTATAGTATATTTGAGGTTTAAAAAGAGTTTGAAAGTTTGTAATTTCCATTTTAAAATGTCTAACGAAAAATGTATCAACCCCTACAAAAAATGTCCATGATTTATAATTCCATTTCCTGTTGTTGCAGGATTATGTTCCTGCCGTTGCAATCTGCCTCAAATGAAGATCCTACATCTGGTCTATACAGAGAAAGTTGTTTAAGGTGTTTCAATCTGCAGAATGCAATATGACAGAAGGGGGGCTATGTATCTACAGTGCAAAACATGGATGCTCAATAAGAAGTTATATACAAGCTATAGCAGGACAGCTAACTCTGTGATCAAATGATCTTGCTATATCTTCAACTAAACTAATAGTGAAAACAGTGCGCCAGTATAACATTGTAAACTGTCCGCACTGTATATCATTCATTATAATTAGCATAGAATATTTCTGATACTCCTTTCTGTATCAAACTTTTTTATGTGCAGCTGAGTCACTACACTTACTGGTCTTTTGACTTGGAAGTCGGAGGCAGAGGAGTGTGGATCTTTGCTTGTGCAGTCACACATTTCACTTTCAATTATTGTAATGGATTATTTTTCTATTTTGGGGCTCTGAAAGGCCAGACTCAAGTTGGCAATTTACCAAGGTTCAGACTGCACTTGTGAAAGGGCTGAGAAAATGGCTCCCTCTATAATTCATTGTTGGTGCTGTATTTGAGAGAGTACACAGTAGACTTCTCACTTTTATAAGACCATAATGCTTTTATGGTGTGTCAGTGGCTTTGTTATTCTTCGGGAACTATTTAGACCACTTGACTTTTTTCACATTTTGTTAAGTTACAGCTTTTATTCTAAAATGGATTAATTCCTCAGCAATCTACATTTCAATACCCCATAATGACAAAGCGAAAACTGGTTTTTAGAAATTTTAGCAAATGTATAAAAATTTCAAAACAGAAATACCTTTTTCACATAAGCATCCAGACCCTTTACTATGAGACTCAAAATTGAGCTCAGGTGCATCCTGTTTCCATTGATCATCCTTGAGATGTTTCTACAACTTGATTGGAGTCCACTTGTGGTAAATGCAATTGGTTGGACATGATTTGGAACAGCACACACCTGTCTATATAAGGTCCCACAGTTGACAGTGCCATGTCTGAGCAAAAACAAAGCCATGAGGTCATAGGAATTGTCCATAGTTTTCCGAGACAGGATTGTGTCGAGGCACAGATCTGGGGAAGGGTACCAAAAAATGTCTGAAGCATTGAAGGTCCCCAAGAACACAGCGGCCTCCATCATTCTTAAATGTAAGTAGTTTGGAACCACCAAGACTCATCCTAGAGCTGGTCTCTCGGTCAAACTGAGCAATCGTGGGAGAAGGACCTTGATCAGGGAGGTGACCAAGAACCTGATGGTCACTCTGACAAAGCTTTAGAGTTCCTCTGTGGAGATGGGAGAACCTTCCAGAAGGACAACCATCTCTGCAGCACTCCACTAATCAGGCCTTTATGGTAGTGGCTAGACGAAAGCCACTCCTCAGTAAAAGGCACACGACAGCCCACTTGAGGTTTGCCAAAAGGCATCTAAAGACTCTGACTATGAGTAACAAGATTCTCTGGTCTGATAAAACCAAGATTGAAATCTTTGGCCTGAATGCCAAGCGTCATGTCTAGAGGAAACCTGGCACCATCCCTACGGTGAAGCATTATGGTGGCAGCATCATGCTGTGGGGATGTTTTCAGCGGCAGGGACTGGGAGACTAGTCAGGATCGAGGGAGAGATGAACTGGGCAAACTACAGAGAGATCCTTGATGAAAACCTGCTCCAGAGCACTCAGGACCTCAGACTGTGGCGAAGGTTCACCTTGCAACAGGACAACAACCCTAAGCACACAGCCAAGTCAACACAGGAGTGGCTTCGGGACAAGTCTCTGAATGTCTTTGAGTGGTCCAGCCAGAGCCCGGACTTGAACCTGACCGAACATCTCTAGAGAGACCTGAAAATAGCTGTGCAGCAACGCTCCCCATCCAACCTGATAGAGCTTGAGAGGATCTGCAGAGAAGAATGGGAGAAACTCCCCAAATACAGGTGTGCCAAGCTTGTAGCGTCATACCCAAGAAGACTCAATTCTGTAATCGCTGCTAAAGGTGCTTCAACAAGTACTGAGTGAATTGTCTGAATACTTATGTAAATGTAATATTTCAGTTTTTTATTTTAATAAATTAGCAAAATTGTCTAAAAACCTGTTTTCACTTTGTCATTATGGGGTAGTGTGTGTAATTTGATGATGAAAAAAATAAATGTAATCAATTTTAGATGAAGGCTGTAACGTAACAAAATGTGTAAAAAGTCAACGGGTCTGAATACTTTCCAAAGGCACTGTATCTAGTATAATCAAATACTATATGTCTGTGTGAACTCAGAACTCAATAAATATAAAGCAGATATCTGTATTGACAACATAAAAAGTGAGTTTGAACTTGCCTTAAGGTGTGAATATTTTTTGGTCACAGCATTGACCTATCCCAGTTTCACTCCAACAGCCAAAAACATTGTGCTCTTAATGCCAACCAAACAACAGATCCATGAAAATTGCAACACATCTTCCCCAACATGGCTTCCATTTTAAGGGGAGGGAGGAGAACAAGTGTCACTGTTCTGTAGTGCTGTGTTTAAGGGCCCTTAGTAGGCGCCAAAGGCTGACTGACTCTGTGAGATTGGATGGTTTCCTTCATGCAGGTTAGAATGAGCAGCGGCAGCCATTTTGAGTTGAGTGCATGGCTTTGGGCTGTTGCTTCGAGTTGGAGTGGTGTATTATGGAAATGACGGGACCCGCCCACTACTGTGCTCATGGAATGGGTCTAAGAGCTGGGCATGCATTCTATTGCTTATATCATATAAACAGTAGGTTCTATTGGTTTTGATCTGGTGGACATCTCCTAGCAGACACAGGGGTTTTCTTACTGATTAACCCCTCAATTGCTGCAAAGGAGGTGGAGAGGAGGAGGAAAAGACAATTCATTAAAGCTGGTTAAATAGTGTGTGTGTGTGTGGGGGGGGGGGGTAATGAACAAAAACAGGCTTATTAGGAAATGAAATAGAATATGATGATGTAATAGAACCAGAGGGCAGTGGTGATATTCAGTTGTGTCAGTGGGTATCTTGTCATGTATTACACAACCTCTCTGAAGGTACAATGCAGGACTGTGGGGTTATTTCCAGATCTGCATTGTGAAGAGGAGGCGTGATAAAGTCAAAATGATGTGAATCCCTTAAATGTAGTTAGGTACAGTAATTTGTGGAATTGACTGAAGAAGGACTGTAGCAACAAGAAGCTTGATTCCACACTAGGACTGGGAGATTAGGAGATTAGACTGTATTATTTCCTCCATTTATTACAAACAGGCTGGGAAGACCATTTGGAATCAATTGAAATTGCAAATGCGTGCTAGAAATATGGTTGGTAAAATACCTCCAAGCATGTGGATAAATAAGAAGTTTTTACTCATAGTAACCTCTTAATTATTGTACATTGTTGCTGTATTGTACCTTCAGGAGAAGAAAATACAATTTCCACTCAAATCTAGTATCTAAATAGGAACTGATAAATATGGAGGCAAATTCTTGTCATCAAGTAAACTAACCATTGTGGTTTAGTGCATTCAAATAACTTTACATACGTTTTAACTGTTCAACATTTACATTATTTATGCTTTAACATCAAGAGAAAAACAAATATTTCAGGACCATGAGATCAGCCTGATTAAATTATCAATTTTGGGAAACCAACAATTCAATAATTAGAAAAGAGAGGAGCACTGCTTATCTCCATAATATGGGGATATACATTTCTTGAGGGGGTTTATCTCTGATCTCTGAAAAATGATAAATTGGCATCCATTGAACATTCAACATTATCCAACAACCAATCATTTAAAAAGAGGATTCATAGAAAACATGCTTTTATGAATACTAAATATCTCAATTAAAATAATGCAATGACTTTGGTACCAATTCCTACAAATAACCTCTTCATAATGCATTATAAGCACATCTATTGTGCCTGTACTTCAAAAGGGTTTAAAAATGCATTATGAATAGGGTATTCATAGAAAGTGTGACCAAGATTGTCATACTGGTTGCATTCACTTATTGTACTGCAAAATTGTAAAAGGGCATGTTATGATAAAATGGTAATTTGACAGAAAAAAACTCTACACTGTCATGCAGCAAACAGTGATAGTGCTGTGCAAATCTGCATTGTATGTACAATGAGCTAGCTAGCAAACTCAAATCAAAATGTCACTCTGAAAATCAGGTTAAGCTATGACTACACATGAGCATGGCCCAACTGATACAGTAGCAGAATGAAGCTACAGTAGCCAATCTAAAAATCTGCTATCTTTTTCAGTACTATATGAATTGATATATATCTGTCTGATTTTGAGCTCATTCCATTGCTCACATGTGACAAGATGTGAGATATTGTACAATAGTCGAACGGTGCCAAATAAGTAGATGAATGTCTTCCCCCAAAGGATGGATCATTCTAATGTCACATACTTGAACATTTTATGTGCGTAGTGTTACAACCCTTCATATGAAAAATATTTTTGGGGGATAAATTATTGGTAGATATGATAAAAAAAATATATACTTTATCTCAAAACAGCACTATTTAACATGTAAGAATGTAGGATCTCTGGTTTTAAAAAAGGGATGCAAAATGAAAAACTGGGCAGTGGAAATCAGTAAATGCAGCATCATAGTGCCTTCATAAGGCTGCCATAGGAACGGCATAAGGCTGCCATAGGAACGGCATAGGGCTGCCATAGGAACGGCATAGGGCTGCCATAGGAACGGCATAGGGCTGCCATAGGAACGGCATAGGGCTGCCATAGGAACGGCATAGGGCTGCCATAGGAACGGCATACGGCTGCCATATGAATGGCAGAAGGCCTGCT
The DNA here is from genome assembly GCF_034236695.1 of Oncorhynchus nerka. Taxonomy (NCBI): domain Eukaryota; kingdom Metazoa; phylum Chordata; class Actinopteri; order Salmoniformes; family Salmonidae; genus Oncorhynchus; species Oncorhynchus nerka. Next base: position 84,943,109 of record NC_088397.1, read on the forward strand.
ACAGTATACCGTGACATGCAAGCCAAGTGGCATTATGAAGTGGTGAAACTTACAATCAGATTTAAATGTCGTACAGTTCTTGCTTTGTAACAGTGTTATGTCACTTTGCTTAACCATAGTGACATATCATGACAGGTTTTATGTCATAATTGTATATCACTATGATTTATGTCATGATCATGCTATAGAGGCATTATATCAAGTATTATTTTTTGTTAGCCTGGGAATCCAAACTGAAGCTTGGGAATCCAAATGGAAGAGCTCTGTTTTCCCAGGCTAATAACTTGCATGACATAACAGACATCTCAACAGATGTCGGTAACAGTCATCATCATAAACTGACATAGATTGTTATAGCTTATTACTGGGTTTAATATGCTCTCTTAAGCATGCTATTTATTGATTGCTGCAATTGAGACCAATAATTTGGCCACATTTATCATCTAATGGCATGAGACTGTAACCAATGAGAGACTGATATGCACACTAATTTTACTCCATATAATTACTTTAGTAAATAGTTTTAACCAAAATGTATATAAAATGTATATGAAATATTGTCTAATTTTGAGAGATTTAGATCTGGTTGATCACTAGAACTGATGTGTGAAATCAGATTTGGGCCGATTTCATGTCCAAATCATCTTAAAGTTACTTCATTAAGCTACACAATCCATTTGACACCTTGGGATGATTTAGACAAGAAACTCAAGCAGGCATATCATTAGTATTCAAAATATATTGTTTTATGATGTTTAATGATGAAAACAAAAGTTGAATCAAACAGCAAACATGAAGGTGATGCCATTGCCATGAAAAATAAATCCATGTTATCTTACACTATACAGCATGTTTACCTCTTTACAGCTATTTACAAAATGGAACAATTCAAAATATTTTTCGGACAAAGATGAAGGGCTGGTTTCTCAGACACAGATTAAGCCTTGTTCTGGATTTAAAAACACTTTCGGATGGGTTGACCCTGACCTTGGCCCCCCTGGCCCTGGCTGCCTTGTCCACTGGGTCCCTGGGGGGAACCTTTCCATTGAGCGTGCTTTTTTGTCCAGGACTAGGCTTCTGTGTCTGGGGAACCAGCCCAAAAAGCATACCAAACCAAAAACTAAATATGATTGCAACATGAGCTCTTGTGTACATTAGGCAATAAGTCCCTCTATATTTGCTTATCGGTGTGTTGATCATGGGTGGTGTAACAACCCTCTCCATTTGCCTGACCTGGGGAGCTCTTCTGTCTGAATTCTTCATCCTGCATCTCAATCAGCACTTTAGCACAGCGTCAAACAGAGAAACGAAAGGGAATCGATGAGGATTGGGTATTGCCAATCACGCATCAAATGCATATTTTCTGTCAAGGTATAGAGAAAACACAATCAACAGCAACAACTGCATCAGTACAGACACACTACACAGACAGGATATGTTTAACATAAATACCTCATGTAGCTCAAACATATGCTGTCATGCTGTTAAGTTCATGGTAAATATCTACGATTAATTATGAGTATCACTTTAACACCTAAATACTATTTAGAGGTGGTCACTATACCAATACTATATATTGAGTGTACAAAACATTAAGAACACCTGCTCTTTCCATGACATAGTTTTCACCTGGATTCATCTGGTCAGTCTATGATTTATGTCACATGTTAAATCCACTTCAATCAGTGTAGATGAAGGGGATGAGACAGGTTAAAGACCGATTTTTAAGCCTTTAGATAATTGAGACATGGATTGTGTATGTGTGCCATTTAGAAGGTGAATGGGTAAGACAAAATATTTAAGTGCCTTTGAACGCGGTATGGGTTGTAGGTGCCAGGTGCACCGGTTTGAGTGTGTCAAGAACTGCAACGTTGCTGGGTCTTTCATCTATCCAACTTGATACAACTGTGGGAAGCATTGGAGTCAACATGGGCCTGCATCCCTGTGGATGCTTTCGACACCTTGTAGAGTCCATGCCCCGACAAATTGAGGCTGTTCTGAGGGCGCAACTCAATATTAGTACGGTGTTTCTAATGTTTTGTACACTTATACTGCAAACAGGATCGTTATAAGACATGTTATGAACTCATGAGTTCGACATGAAACTGTTTTATAGAGCTCTATCGAGGAAAGTGGTTATAGCGCTGTCATTATCAGTTCAGATGTTTGTTATAACTTGCCATAGAGTCATGGAGCTAACGAAACCCTTATGTTAGCATCAAGTAGCATTATCACAACTGCTGTAACTTTATATATATCAACTACATCAGCAGACAATAATCACCACACTGTGCCTTTCTCTAATTGTACTCTCCGAAGTTGGTTTCAAATGAACCAAACAGCAAGGAAACGTAGATTCTACAGACAATAGAAAGCAAAGTATCACACCTGGAAAAAAGAGGCACAATAGATACAGTACATAATACAGCAGTAATATTCGTACCATCTGAACACTCACATCACAACAAACCCATTTCCAAGATGGGTTTGGATCTACTTCCGGGTTGGAGCGAGCGGTCGCATTCGCACTTCGGTCCGCAGGTAGTATACATTTCATTACATTTCACTATAGCACAACGGTTTGATTTGTCTAATCTTAGCAATTTCTTCTTAGCTAGCTACATAGCCGTCTTTGTATCAAAGATAATTGCGTAATTATCGTATTTCGTCGTCCTAACGTAGTCTACACTGCTATCTGCCCAGCAGCTAGCCAGCTAGCCAGCTAGCTAACGTCCACCGTCTACCGAATAGCAGCACTGTAAAAACTATTACACTCAACTGAACGACTTGATTAGTGTAGTGTTAGCTAGCTACATAGTTGTCTTTGCTGTCTTCGTATCCAAGATAATTGTGTAGTTTAGAGTGTGTAGTCTTAGAGTGATTATCTTAATTTACCGAGGTTAGCTAGCCAGCTATTTGTCGTCCTTAACGTAGGAGACACTGCTAGCTAGCCAACAGCTAGCCAACGTCCACCGAATAGAACTTCCTCACTCAACAACCCGGTCGCATTCCGCTTCGCTCCACAGGTAGTATCACATTTTCATTTCATTTCATTACAGTACAACGGTTTGATTTGTTTGATCGTAGCTAGCTACATAGCTAGCTACATAGCCGTCTTTGTATCAAAGATAATTGTGTAGTCTAGAGCGATTTTCTAGGTTAGCTAGCCAGCTATTGTCGTTCTTTTAACGCAACGTAGCGTAATCAACACTGCTAGCTAGCCAGCTAGCCCCCGAATAGCAGCACTGTAGAAACTATCACACTCAACGGAACGACTTGATTAGTGTAGTGTCAACAACGCAGCCACTGCCAGCTAGCCTACAAAGTCAACAACGCAGCCACTGCCAGCTAGCCTACTTCAGCAGTACTGTATCATTTTAATCATTTTAGTCAATAAGATTCTTGCTACGTAAGCTTAACTTTCTGAACATTCGAGACGTGTAGTCCACTTTTCATTCCAATCTCCTTTGCATTAGCGTAGCCTCTTCTGTAGCCTGTCAACTATGTGTCTGTCTATCCCTGCTCTCTCCTCTCTGCACAGACCATACAAACGCTCCACACCGCGTGGCCGCGGCCACCCTAATCTGGTGGTCCCAGCGCGCACGACCCACGTGGAGTTCCAGGTCTCCGGTAGCCTCTGGAACTGCCGATCTGCGGCCAACAAGGCAGAGTTCATCTCAGCCTATGCCTCCCTCCAGTCCCTCGACTTCTTGGCACTGACGGAAACATGGATCACCACAGATAACACTGCTACTCCTACTGCTCTCTCTTCGTCCGCCCACGTGTTCTCGCACACCCCGAGAGCTTCTGGTCAGCGGGGTGGTGGCACCGGGATCCTCATCTCTATCCAAGTGGTCATTCTCTCTTTCTCCCCTTACCCATCTGTCTATCGCCTCCTTTGAATTCCATGCTGTCACAGTTACCAGCCCTTTCAAGCTTAACATCCTTATCATTTATCGCCCTCCAGGTTCCCTCGGAGAGTTCATCAATGAGCTTGATGCCTTGATAAGCTCCTTTCCTGAGGACGGCTCACCTCTCACAGTTCTGGGCGACTTTAACCTCCCCACGTCTACCTTTGACTCATTCCTCTCTGCCTCCTTCTTTCCACTCCTCTCCTCTTTTGACCTCACCCTCTCACCTTCCCCCCCTACTCACAAGGCAGGCAATACGCTCGACCTCATCTTTACTAGATGCTGTTCTTCCACTAACCTCATTGCAACTCCCCTCCAAGTCTCCGACCACTACCTTGTATCCTTTTCCCTCTCGCTCTCATCCAACACTTCCCACACTGCCCCTACTCGGATGGTATCGCGCCGTCCCAACCTTCACTCTCTCTCCCCCGCTACTCTCTCCTCTTCCATCCTATCATCTCTTCCCTCTGCTCAAACCTTCTCCAACCTATCTCCTGATTCTGCCTCCTCAACCCTCCTCTCCTCCCTTTCTGCATCCTTTGACTCTCTATGTCCCCTATCCTCCAGGCCGGCTCGGTCCTCCCCTCCCGCTCCGTGGCTCGACGACTCATTGCGAGCTCACAGAACAGGGCTCCGGGCAGCCGAGCGGAAATGGAGGAAAACTCGCCTCCCTGCGGACCTGGCATCCTTTCACTCCCTCCTCTCTACATTTTCCTCTTCTGTCTCTGCTGCTAAAGCCACTTTCTACCACTCTAAATTCCAAGCATCTGCCTCTAACCCTAGGAAGCTCTTTGCCACCTTCTCCTCCCTCCTGAATCCTCCTCCCCCTCCTCCCTCTCTGCAGATGACTTCGTCAACCATTTTGAAAAGAAGGTCGACGACATCCGATCCTCGTTTGCTATGTCAAACGACACCGCTGGTTCTGCTCACACTGCCCTACCCTGTGCTCTGACCTCTTTCTCCCCTCTCTCTCCAGATGAAATCTCGCGTCTTGTGACGGCCGGCCGCCCAACAACCTGCCCGCTTGACCCTATCCCCTCCTCTCTTCTCCAGACCATTTCCGGAGACCTTCTCCCTTACCTCACCTCGCTCATCAACTCATCCCTGACCGCTGGCTACGTCCCTTCCGTCTTCAAGAGAGCGAGAGTTGCACCCTTCTGAAAAAACCTACACTCGATCCCTCCGATGTCAACAACTACAGACCAGTATCCCTTCTTTCTTTTCTCTCCAAAACTCTTGAACGTGCCGTCCTTGGCCAGCTCTCCCGCTATCTCTCTCAGAATGACCTTCTTGATCCAAATCAGTCAGGTTTCAAGACTAGTCATTCAACTGAGACTGCTCTTCTCTGTATCACGGAGGCGCTCCGCACTGCTAAAGCTAACTCTCTCTCCTCTGCTCTCATCCTTCTAGACCTATCGGCTGCCTTCGATACTGTGAACCATCAGATCCTCCTCTCCACCCTCTCCGAGTTGGGCATCTCCAGCGCGGCCCACGCTTGGATTGCGTCCTACCTGACAGGTCGCTCCTACCAGGTGGCGTGGCGAGAATCTGTCTCCTCACCACGCGCTCTCACCACTGGCGTCCCCAGGGCTCTGTTCTAGGCCCTCTCCTATTCTCGCTATACACCAAGTCACTTGGCTCTGTCATAACCTCACATGGTCTCTCCTATCATTGCTATGCAGACGACACACAATTAATCTTCTCCTTTCCCCCTTCTGATGACCAGGTGGCGAATCGCATCTTTGCATGTCTGGCAGACATATCAGTGTGGATGACGGATCACCACCTCAAGCTGAACCTCGGCAAGACGGAGCTGCTCTTCCTCCCGGGAAGGACTGCCCGTTCCATGATCTCGCCATCACGGTTGACAACTCCATTGTGTCCTCCTCCCAGAGCGCTAAGAACCTTGGCGTGATCCTGGACAACACCCTGTCGTTCTCAACTAACATCAAGGCGGTGGCCCGTTCCTGTAGGTTCATGCTCTACAACATCCGCAGAGTACGACCCTGCCTCACACAGGAAGCAGCGCAGGTCCTAATCCAGGCACTTGTCATCTCCCGTCTGGATTACTGCAACTCGCTGTTGGCTGGGCTCCCTGCCTGTGCCATTAAACCCCTACAACTCATCCAGAACGCCGCAGCCCGTCTGGTGTTCAACCTTCCCAAGTTCTCTCACGTCACCCCGCTCCTCCGCTCCCTCCACTGGCTTCCAGTTGAAGCTCGCATCCGCTACAAGACCATGGTGCTTGCCTACGGAGCTGTGAGGGGAACGGCACCTCAGTACCTCCAGGCTCTGATCAGGCCCTACACCCAAACAAGGGCAATGCGTTCATCCACCTCTGGCCTGCTCGCCTCCCTACCACTGAGGAAGTACAGTTCCCGCTCAGCCCAGTCAAAACTGTTCGCTGCTCTGGCCCCCCAATGGTGGAACAAACTCCCTCACGACGCCAGGACAGCGGAGTCAATCACCACCTTCCGGAGACACCTGAAACCCCACCTCTTTAAGGAATACCTAGGATAGGATAAAGTAATCCTTCTCACCCCCCTTAAAAGATTTAGATGCACTATTGTAAAGTGGCTGTTCCACTGGATGTCATAAGGTGAACGCACCAATTTGTAAGTCGCTCTGGATAAGAGCGTCTGCTAAATGACTTAAATGTAAATGTAAGATGGCCGGCTCGGATGACAATGCAACACTAAAGCAATGAAGAACAACACATCATTCAAAAGCAAGACTGAACTCAACATATCAAGTACCTCAGAAACACATTGTGTAAAGACAGTAAGATACTCCTACCTTCTGAATTTTGGCGCGAGGCAGCTCCCTTAATGCGGAAGGCCTGACGCGCCCGGCTGCGCTCTCCGAAGCTCCAGCTCTTGGGCACTTTGCTAGGGCTGTCTTCGTTGCTGTTGTCCCCACTAGGGGACCGGCGGATGGCTTGGCCCTGACCTTGGCCCCCCTGGCCCTGGCTGCCTTGTCCACTGGGGCCCTGGGGGGAACCTTTCCCTTTGGTCCCTGAACTCCGGGGACTGGAGAACACACGCTCCTTCAGGCTGACCTTCTGACTGGAAGGGGTCAGAGGGACAAGAGATGTTGAAAGGAGTTATGTCCTATGATTACAACTTGAGCAGTACGGAGTGTGTTTTTCTGTGTAATCATGCAAATCCTCATTTATCTAATTTACCTATATGCAGTAATGGTAAGCAGATACTATTGATGTCACAGTTGTAAGTGGTTAACTACTTGTTTACCATGTTTTGGTATTGCATCCAAGTGAATATTGTCAGTGGAATATCATCACTAGGCAGTAAATAATAACAACATTTTTCACTAACACTCCTCATTTTATTGAGCTTGTCTAAAACACTAACACAAACACACAATCCTGTCTTTTTCTCATTCATGAGCTGAACATATCTGTGGCCATATGACTGAATCACCTGAGTAAGCACGTGCACGACTTATGAACACGGTCACGTGCACTACCTATGAGCACGTGCACTACCTATGAGAATGGACACATGAATAACCTATGAGCACTATCTATGAGAATGGTCACTTGCACTACCTATGAGCACGTGCACTACCTATGAGCATGGTCACGTGCACTACCTATGAGCATGGTCACATGCACTACCTATGAGAACGTGCACTACCTATGAGCATGGTCACATGCACTACCTATGAGAACGTGCACTACCTATGAGCATGGTCACATGCACTACCTATGAGAACGTGCACTACCTATGAGCATGGTCACATGCACTACCTATGAGAACGTGCACTACCTATGAACATGGTCACATGCACTACCTATGAGAACATGCACTACCTATGAGCATGGTCACATGCACTACCTATGAGAACGTGCACTACCTATGAACATGGCCAGGAGTCCATCAGAGGACAGGGTCACATGCACTACCTATGAGAACGTGCACTACCTATGAGCATGGTCACATGCACTACCTATGAGAACGTGCACTACCTATGAGCATGGTCACATGCACTACCTATGAGAACGTGCACTACCTATGAGCATGGTCACATGCACTACCTATGAGAACGTGCACTACCTATGAGCATGGTCACATGCACTACCTATGAGAACGTGCACTACCTATGAGCATGGTCACATGCACTACCTATGAGAACGTGCACTACCTATGAACATGGTCACATGCACTACCTATGAGAACGTGCACTACCTATGAACATGGTCAGGAGTCCATCAGAGGACAGGGTCAGGGCACATAAATAATGTTCTCATTGATGTCACGCCATCATGGATCATTAGTTAGTAATTAGACGGGTAAATATGAGTGTAAGTAGGTTGGCCTCTGTGTTGTTGTCTGTGACCTTGGTTGCATCCCAAATGGCACCCTATTCCCTATGTAGTACACTTTTAAGTAATGCACTAAAATAGGGAATAGGGTGCTATTTGGAATGCATTCCATGTATAGAAAGCAGTTGGTCACCTTGGTGGTAATAAGACATGGGCTGGTACTATCAACGTTGGTGACTGTTTTGAACAGTCTTCCGGTTTAGTGTCCACTTTGGAACCAACTGGAAATTTGGGTTGCAGATTTATTTTACATCGTTGTGAAATAATGTTTTTAAACTGACCTTGGGGAGGGCTCCGGTTGGGATTCCTTTCTGTTTGGTCAGGAAACACAAAGTCTCACACGCACGCACGCACGCACGCACGCACGCACGCACGCACGCACACACACACACACACACACACACACACACACACACACACATACAGACACACGCACGTCAATAGTCTGTCAATCTCAAGCAAAACTCTGATAGCATTGATGCTATATTTTCCCTAATGTTTCATATTGTTATGAAGACATATTGCATCTTAGGAGGTGATGAATTCCTATTGTTATGAAGACATATTGCATCTTAGGAGGTGATGAATTCCTATTGTTATGAAGACATATTGCATCTTAGGAGGTGATGAATTCCTATTGTTATGAAGACATATTGCATCTTAGGAGGTGATGAATTCCTATTGTTATGAAGACATATTGCATCTTAGGAGGTGATGAATTCCTATTGTTATGAAGACATATTGCATCTTAGGAGGTGATGAATTTCTATTGTTATGAAGACATATTGCATCTTAGGAGGTGATGAATTCCTATTGTTATGAAGACATATTGCATCTTAGGAGGTGATGAATTCCTATTGTTATGAAGACATATTGCATCTTAGGAGGTGATGAATTCCTATTGTTATGAAGACATATTGCATCTTAGGAGGTGTGGAATTCATATTGTTTCTGACCTGAATGACAGTCCCGACTTGCTCTTCAGGTTTCTCAGGAGATCCAGTTGATTCAGCGGCGGGATCAGTCTACTTAGAAAAACAAGACTTGTCGTGTTACAGGGAAGCAAAAAAAAAGCGTACCACAGCTTCACTTCGTAGATTGCAGTCAACATGGGCCAGCATCCATGTGGAGTCCCATGCCCTGATGAATTTGGGCTAATCTGAGGGCAAAATAGGGGTGCAATTCAATATTAGGAAGGTGTTCCTAATGTTTTATACACTCAGTATATATGATTCAGGATGCAATTAGTGCCATCTATGGGTAGTAGGCTATATATTTCCTTCTTTATTTTGTGTCTCCCTCTCCTTATCAAAAGCTTGAATTCTGGTGGGATGCTTTCAATTGCCTTGTAACCAGAACTAAGATGGTATTTTCATTTCATAGTTCGAATGCAGATAAGATAATATGTGACACAATATAAAAAACTGCAATAACAATAACTATCCAATTCAGTAATCTTCCAACGTTTTATAATAGATGCTTGTTTTCCGTAATGTTCTGTTCAATTATAATTCACTGTTGACCTATGGCCTTTGCATCCAATTTGACCCCTCAACTTTCAAAGTAGCCTGTTATTCCATATGAGACATCACACAGCACACTTGGATTAATCCAAGACTTGCCGTATCCAATGGAAACCTTTTCTGCAGATGAAAAAAAACAGTCTCTTGGCCCTGAGCCCACCATGCGACAACCAGATATGGCCCGCCCAGTTTGCATTTATCCCTTCCTCTATCAATCAATACTCAATCTCAAGTCAGACAGTCTAGACATCTAAGAGGTATACTACAAATCAGGATCAATGAGTTAGCCAGCTAACTTGGATAAACAACAAAAAATAGCTACAGATTTTCAGGTTCAAAAGCTAAACTAAAGTGTTTTTGACTCAATTAGACCATGCACATTTCAAGCTTATTTTTCTACAAAAAAAGTAATGTTATTTGAGAATATTTTTGACAAGTTAGCTAACTCATTGATCCTGCTTTGTAGTATATCCGTCTGGCATAGTAAATTCACATAAATAATAACTCAACACAAACAGTATGCTTAGGCAGCATGTCAATGTCACCAAATTGTTACAAACCAACAGAAATTGTGAACCATATCTCATCCAAATTGAACTTGAAACTTGTCACCCGATGTGTGTGTGTGTGTGTGTGTGGGTGTTATCAGGGTGAGAAGAAATGGAATATCATTTCACTGGCATGGTGTGGTGCGCTCCATAAAGTTTCCTCTCAGACATCAAAGCAGGAAAGGTCAGGCATCAATCAAACGTTTTAGGTGGACATCAAACAGCTTGCATTGCCAGACCCTGACGACAGCACAGAAATAATGATGGTAAAACCTGCTATAGCACCCAGCTAATACTGAGCAATATGTTGGAGTCCAAGAGGGAACTGATACCAGTTATACCCCGACATGGGATTGGAGCTGTGGTTTCACATATTCCAAAGATGTCCATCCAAATAAAGTAGGTAAAATTTGCATCTCATAAATTATACATTTTCACAATTTGCATAAAGACTAGAACGAAAAGCAAGTATGCAACAGTAAAATGTAGTAATGTTTTTGATTATTGAGGATAAAACAGATTTATAATTAGTCTCAGATGGTTGGTGTTGATGTTTTTTTGCAATAAAAACAAGAGTTTCAGATAGTTCAGATAAACCGAAACAGGGAGAGACTGTATGAATCTGTTTGGTTCCTAGTGAGTACCCTAGTACTACAGCCAAGCAGGACTTTGGAAAACCACACCGTATAAGGGCGTACATAAAAAGCCATATCTGTAACCATGAGGTGCTTTGAAAGGCTGGTCATGGCTCACATAAACAACATCATCCCAGAAACTCCAGACCCACTCCAGGTGGTAAGGGTAGGTAACAACACATCCGCCACACTGATCCTCAATACAGGGGCCCCTCAACGGTGAGTGCTCGACCCCCTCCTTGTACTCCCTGTTCACTCATGACTGCACGGCCAGGCATGACTCCAACACCATCATTAAATTTGCCGATGACACAACAGTGGTAGGCCTGATCACCGACAACAACGAGACAGCCTATAGGGAGGAGGTCAGAGACCTGGCCATGTGATGCCAGAATAACAACCTATCCCACAATGTGATCAAGACAAGGAGATGATTGTGGACTACAGGAAAAAGAGGACCGAGCACGCCCCCATTCTAATCGACGCGGCTGCAGTGGAGCAGGTTGAGAGCTTCAAGTTCCTTGGTGTCCACATCATCAACAAACTAACATGGTTCAAGCATACCATGTCAGTTGTGAAGCGGGCACGACAAAACCTATTACCCCTCAGGAGACTGAAAAGATTTGGCATGGGTCCTCAGATCCTCAAAAGGTTCTACAGCTGCACCATCGAGAGCTGGTTGTATCACTGCCTGGTATGGCAACTGCTCGGCCTCCGACTGCAAGGAACTACAGAGGGTAATGTGAAAGGCCCATTACATCACTGAGGCCAAGCTTCCTGCCATCCAGGACCTCTATAACAGGCGGTGTCAAAGTAAGGCCCTGAAAATTGTCAAAGACTCCAGCCACCCTAGTCATAGACTGTTCTCTCTGCTACCGCACGACAAGTGTTAGCAAAGCACCAAGTGTAGGTCCAAGAGGCTTCTAAAACAGCTTCTACCCTCAAGCCAAAAGACTCCTGAACATCTAGTCAAATGGCTACCTAGACTATTCACATTGCCCCTCCCCTCTCCACACCACTGCCACTCTCTGTTGACATCTATGCATAGTCACTTTAATGAACTCTACCTACATGTACATACTACCTCCATTAACCGGTGCCGGCACCCCCCTGTATAAATGTTTTACTGCTCCTCTTTAATTACTTGTTACATTTAGCTCTTGTTCTTATCTGTATTTTTTGAAACTGCACTGTTGGTTAGGGGCTCGTAAGTAAGCATTTCAATGTAAGTAATTCACCTGTTGTATTAGGCGCATGTGACTAATACGATTTGATTCATTTCATGTTTGCTAATGACATCGTCATTATACAATCCAACTCTGTCTGTCAACACATGATATCGTGGGGTGAAGTGAGCTTGTGCACAGTTTTTCCTCCCTAAGCAAACACAAAGACTAGACTACATTAAACCTTCACAGATTTCCTTCATACATTTCTATAATAACCATCGTTTCTAAACGAATCCACATGGTAAAATGTCATGTCCTCTGTGCTTCCGTTGTTAGAGCACAGCGCCACGACACGAACAGCACTCGCTGTTGTTAGCCACTTAGGATACAAAAGTATATTATTATAATGAAGTAAATGTCTATTGGCTTAGACTAAGAATCCATCTGGCCCTTAGCCTCTATCAGGTAACTGCCAAAGTAAAGGACACACTTGAGTAAATGAAGGATAGAAAGTATATTGAAACCAGGTGCTAGAACACAGGTGTGGTTCCTGAGTTAATTAAGCAATTAAAAAATATTATTTTGGTTACCATGGCTAGAAGAACAGATCTCAGTGACTTACATTTTAAAAATATATTTCACCTTTATTTAACCAGGTAGGCCAGTTAAGAACAAGTTGTCATTTACAACTGCGACCTGGCCAAGATAAAGCAAAGCAGTGTGACACAAACAACACAGAGTTACACTTGGGATAAACAAACGTACAGTCAATAACACAAAGAATATATATACAGTGTGTGCAAATGGAGTAAGATAAGGAAGGTAAGGCAATAAATAGGCCATAGTGGTGAAATAATTATAATTGAGCAATTAAACACTGGAGTGATTGATGTACAGAAGATGAATGTGCAAGTAGAGATACTGGGGTGCAAAGGAGCAAAAATAAATAACAATATGGGGATGAGTTAGATGGGTGGGCTATTTACAGATGGGCTGTGTACAGGTGCAATGATCAATAAGCTGCTCTGACAGGTGATGCTTAAAGTTAGTGAGGGAGATATAAGAATCCAGCTTCAGAGATGATTGAAGTTTGTTCCAGTCACTGGCAGCAGAGAACTGGAAGGAAAGGTGGCCAAAAGAGCACTTGGCTTTGGGGATGACCAGTGAAATATACCTGCTGCAGCGCGTGCTATGGGTGGGTGCTGGTAAGGTGACCAGTGAAATATACCTGCTGCAGCGCGTGCTACGGGTGGGTGCTGGTATGGTGACCAGTGAAATATACCTGCTGCAGCGCGTGCTACGGGTGGGTGCTGGTATGGTGACCAGTGAAATATACCTGCTGGTGGGTGCTGGTATGGTGACCAGTGAAATATACCTGCTGCAGCGCGTGCTACGGGTGGGTGCTGGTATGGTGACCAGTGAAATATACCTGCTGCAGCGCGTGCTACGGGTGGGTGCTGGTATGGTGACCAGTGAAATATACCTGCTGCAGCACGTGCTACGGGTGGGTGCTGGTAAGGTGACCAGTGAAATATACCTGCTGCAGCGCGTGCTACGGGTGGGTGCTGGTATGGTGACCAGTGAAATATACCTGCTGCAGCGCATGCTACGGGTGGGTGCTGGTAAGGTGACCAGTGAAATATACCTGCTGCAGCGCGTGCTACGGGTGGGTGCTGGTATGGTGACCAGTGAAATATACCTGCTGCAGCGCATGCTACGGGTGGGTGCTGGTATGGTGACCAGTGAAATATACCTGCTGCAGCGCATGCTACGGGTGGGTGCTGGTATGGTGACCAGTAAAATATACCTGCTGCAGTGCGTGCTACGGGTGGGTGCTGGTATGGTGACCAGTGAAATATACCTGCTGCAGTGCGTGCTACGGGTGGGTGCTGGTATGGTGACCAGTGAAATATACCTGCTGCAGCGCGTGCTGCGGGTGGGTGCTGGTATGGTGACCAGTGAAATATACCTGCTGCAGCGCGTGCTGCGGGTGGGTGCTGGTATGGTGACCAGTGAAATATACCTGCTGCAGCGCGTGCTACGGGTGGGTGCTGGTATGGTGACCAGTGAAATATACCTGCAGGAGCGCGTGCTACGGTGGGTGCTGGTATGGTGACCAGTGAGATATACCTGCTGCAGCGCGTGCTGGTGCTGGTATGGTGACCAGTGAAATATACCTGCTGCAGCGCGTGCTACGGGTGGGTGCTGGTATGGTGACCAGTGAAATATACCTGCTGCAGCGCGTGCTACGGGTGGGTGCTGCTATGGTGACCAGTGAGATATACCTGCTGCAGCGCATGCTACGGGTGGGTGCTGGTATGGTGACCAGTGAAATATACCTGCTGCAGCGCGTGCTACGGGTGGGTGCTGGTATGGTGACCAGTGAAATATACCTGCTGCAGCGCGTGCTACGGGTGGGTGCTGGTATGGTGATCAGTGAAATATACCTGCTGCAGCGCGTGCTACGGGTGGGTGCTGGTATGGTGACCAGTGAAATATACCTGCTGCAGCGCGTGCTACGGGTGGGTGCTGGTATGGTGATCAGTGAAATATACCTGCTGCAGCGCGTGCTACGGGTGGGTGCTGCTATGGTGATCAGTGAAATATACCTGCTGCAGCGCGTGCTACAGGTGGGTGCTGGTATGGTGACCAGTGAGCTGAGATAAGGCTGGCTTTACCTTGCAAAGACGTATAGATGACCTGGAGCTAGTGGATTTGGCGACGAATATGAAGCGAGGGCTAGCCAACGAGAGCATACAGGTCGCAGTGGTGGGTAGTAGAGGGGTCTCAAAGGAGCATAGGGGAATTAAAGTGTGTGTGTGTCACAGTCACCTGGGGCCTCATTTATCAAAAAATATTAGGCTACATTTTATCCATCGCTCATTCAATAGCCATGCATGCTACCATTTATCCATCTCTCATTCAATAACCAAGCATGCTACCATTTATCCATCTCTCATTCAATAACCAAGCATGCTACCATTTATC